>NW_005372026.1:287193-303616 GCF_000412655.1 Myotis brandtii | reverse complement strand
TTGCTGATGAATTTGTGAGATTAATTACTAAATATCTAGAGTGCAGTTGATGTAATGAAGCATAGGCCAAATGAATTTCCCTGTGGAGCACAAGTCTAGATTATGTAGGTCAAGGGTTATGGATTCAGGAACTGATAAAAAAACTCAGACCCAGATACACTTCTTGTTACTTGATTATAACAGGTCTTCAGTTCACCAATGTGGACAGTTTGCAAGCTTTCACCTATCATTTGAAAAACACAATGAATTTCCTACGTATCTTCTGCTTCATATTTGTTTATTTTACAACTAGAGGCCCAGTGTATGAAATTCATGCACGGATAGGGTCCCTAGCAGCTGTCAGCTGCCATCTGGGGCCTCCCTTCCTTGGCTGCTGGCTGCTGGCTAAGGCCTTCCTTCCTTCCGTGCTGCCCCCTGGTGGTCAGCACAATTCATAGAGAGCAATCGAACTTCTGATCGGTGGAACTCCCGAGGGGACACTTTGCATATTAAGCTTTTATATATATAGATTAACAAGAGTGTACTGTCTCCTCTTTAAGCAAAATTCCTTTAAAAGCCTACTATCCTAGTGTTAAGAATAGAATAAACAAATCTGCAGGGAAGAAATGAATGCCTCCCTTTTTGTAGGGTAGGGGGAAATTCTTTCTATCACAATTCCTTCTAGGTTACCTGCATATGCTTTACTTTTGAGTTCACTAGAGCTTTAAAGTAAGCAGAAGTTACACTGTGTATTATTGCTCATCTGATTCTTTTGGGGATTATAAATGATTTTTAAAAGAACATCGAGTAAAGGTGAAGGGATTAAGCAAAAAAAAAAAAAAGAAAAGACAATCTCATATACAGACAAAAAGATAAATAAAAGAAATGTGAGTTGAATTAAACCTAGCTATAAAGGAAAATAATATCAATAAAAATATTTGTTTTTGTCTCTGGGGACTAAAATAAATTCCTTTTATTGTGTTTTTTTGGTAATCCTCATGGGAAGACATTTTCCCCACTGATGTTTAGAGAAAGTGGAAGAGAGGGAAGGGAGGTGGAGAGAGAGAGAGAGAGAGGGAGAGAGAGAGAGAGAGAGAAGAGAGAGAGAGAGAGACATCAATGTGAAAGACATACATCAATTGGTTTCCTCCTGCACGTGCCCCAACTAGGGCCATGGATTGAACCTGCAACCCAGGTATGTGCCTTTGACAAAGAATCAAATTTGTGACCCTTTGGTGTGTGGAGCCACACTCTAACCACTGACCATTGAGTTACACTGGCCAAGGCTAGGGACTAAAACTAATTCTACACAGAGGCATTAACTTTTACTTTTCATGAACAACTAAATAATCACCAATATAAAATAAAATTAACCCTGAAATCTGGGGAAAAAGAGGTATGCAATTTGCTTTTCTAGAAAGTTCATTTCTGATAAAAACAAAATGTAGACTCTAACTACTGGAAATGAAAGAAACTGTAGTAGGTTTGCATGAATAAAGGCTGTAGCAGAACCAGGACACCGGCAGCTAAGATGTCCTTTACAGTAAGGGGAGCATTGTGTGATGGCTCTGCAGGTTGTAATACAGTCCCGTAGAAGCTCCAGGGTAACAACATAATGATGAAAGGGGCCATGGGGGGAACAGATACCATCTCTGACTAATGTTAACTTTCCAAACGGTTTGTGGCAGGTGTTAAATTTAGAAAAGATAAATGCCAATTAAAAAATTCCAAAAATGAAATCCATACAAAAATCAGCAGTTGTTAGCAATTTGAATATTCATTGAATATTGAAACTGATTGAAAAAATAAAAAATAATTTTCTTGTCCTTTATTGTTTTATCTTGAGTCAAACTGAATGGCTACAGATGCCATGAATTAGATAATGTTGACATGAAATAGAGGTTAAACTTTCAGTTGCTATATGTGGTTGTGAAAAATAAAGGTGTGACAAAGAAGTATCCTGTTTTTCTTTTGTCATTTTACACTGTTAAATCTATTGGAACATGATGCTTAAGTTTTTGGAAGGCATGCAAAAAAAAGCTAGTGTTTTGATTATACTAAGTTCCTGCAGACTAAAGTGTATACTTTTCCATTATTAAATATGATTATACTTATTTTTCTCTTTATTTCATCGTATAAAACTTTAGTAGAAATTAACACATTTATTTGGAAATAATAACAAAAAAGACATTACTCGTAGTGAGGCTTTCAACTTTCATCAATAACAATTTTGCCTTCAGTTTATATCTACATTAATCTTGAAATATTTATAGTTTTGTCCTGTTTTGTATACAATGCTTAAAAATTAAATAAGATTCAAATATCTGTGTGTGACACATTGTGAGCTAAACTTATTATATAGTAGAGTGGAGAACCCATGAATTTGTCTTCATGACTGTAGATCTTATTGACAGAAATTGATACTATAGAGTTTGTGATGTGAATAATATCCCTACCCTACAAAATAGAAGTTATAAATAACCTATTTATTAGATTATCAGATAAGCTAGGTTTCTGTAATATTTCATGTTTTTAGTATTCAAATCTATTGCTCTTCAAACAACAGAGCCTCTGTCATACATCAATTATAAAGACACTAGAGGCCTGGTGCATGAAATTCATGCATGGGGGGTGAAGCGAGTCCCCTCAGCCCAGCCTGCACCCTCTACAATCTGGGACCCCCGGGGGATGTCCCTCTCACAAACCGGGACTGCTGGCTCTTAACTGCTCACCTGCCTGCCTGCCTGTTCGCCCCCAACTGCACACCCTGTCAACCTGCTCACCACTAACTGCCCCGCTTGCTAACCTACAACCCCCCCCCCCCCCCCAGCCTGGTTGCTCCCAACTGGCTCACTCCCTGCTGGCCTTTTCGCCCCACGCATCCTGCTGTTTGGTTGTTACTGTTACTGTGACGGTGTTCCAGAGAATTTGCATATTCCCCTATTATTAGTATAGATTCTATAAGTTTGGGATTTTTTCCCCTGTTCCTTGCGGGTAGTAAAGTGCATATTCCCAATAATAAAATTGTGGATAATAAAAGCTAAAAGGCTTTTAAAGCAAAGGGGACAACTACACACGAGGAGACCCTGTAAGAGGGCAGATGAGAGGCACTCATCTCTTTGAGGACTAGCCAGTGCTCTCGAATGCCATTATTGGAAGACTTTTACTCTTCTAAGCAATTCCTTGAGTCAGTTGATGACCCATTGAAAGCAGACATTCTATAGCTTTCAAAAATGTGCTGTTGAATTGAAAGGCATAATCCATAAATGGGAGCTATCTACACTAATAAAAGGGAAACATACAAATGTCTCTCTGCTACGCCCACCAGCCAATCAGATGAGTATGCAAATTAACCCAACAAAGATGGCGGTTAATTTGCATACGCAGGCGTGGAGCAAAGACTGAAGGCTCCGGCTGGAGCAGCAAAGACTGAAGGCTGAAGAGGCTTCACTTCTCTGCTGCGGCCGGAGCGAAGGCCTGGGTCCCAGGTGCCGGAGGAAAACTGGTGCCGGCAGCCAGGGGAAGGAAGGCCTATTGCACGAAACTCTTCGTGCAACGGGCCTCTAGTTCTATATAAATGTAAATATTATTCTTCTATATAAAGTTTACTATGATCATATGCTGGTTAATAATGTGGATTTTGTAATCAAAGAAAACACGATAATTTCAAGGGAGACATCAAAAATGCTTTATTCAAAGTAATGTCCATTGCTAGCTACACATTGCCCCCATCTTTCAGGTAGTTTGTGGATATTGTCCCAATAGAACTTTGCTTGTTTTGAGGCAAACCATTCAGAGACCCAATTTTCCACTTCTTCGTATGTTTTGAAGTGCTGTGCAGAAAGCCCGTGTGCCATCAATCAGAGCAAGTGGTAATCTGAAGGAGCAAGGTCTGGTGAATATGGTGGGTGGGTTAATACTTCCTAGGCAAGATCTTTTAACATGTCTTTGACTGGTTTTGAAATGTGTGATGGTGCATCATCATGAAGCAAAATTACTTTGCCCCATCTTCCGTCACATTATGGTTGTTTCACAATCAAAGTATGGTTCAAATTGATTATTTGTTGTTGGCAGCGATCAGTATTAACGTTTTTACCTGGTTTTGGAAGCTCATAATACACCACACCTTCCTGATCCCACCATACGCAGAGCATTGTCTTCTTTCCAAAGCCATTTGGCCTTGCAGTTGATGTTGATGGTTGACCTGGATCAACCCATGATTTTGCAAGTTTGGGATTCTCAAAATAAATCCACTTTCCAAAGAACATTTGGATGTTCCATTGACCTGGACGTTCTTTGTCTTTCACATTGAAATCATCATTTTTAAAGCATTTAAACCAGCGTTTACAAGTATCTTGAGATGGAGCATGTTCACCCTAAGATTCCGGAGTGTACGATAACTCTCAGCAGCACTTTTTAAGTAATGAATTAAAACTTCCTGCAAATGTTCTTTTTTTGGCACGAAATTTGACATTTTTAAGTGTAATAATATCTATGATGTTAACACCTTCAGAAAATTTGACATATGAAGTTCTGAAGCTTTCTGTCAATACAACAAAATAGCATACATATCAAATCGCATATATATCAACGTATGTGTATCTCCATCTATTGAAAAAAAATCTGCTTTACTAACCGGTACACCTGGTAAATGCAGTATGAGCTGTAATCTATATACACTGCAACATTGATGGGATTTTTATGTTTGATTGATATTCTTACATATCTTCCTTTTTTCTTAGTGTTTTAAAGGTTTTACTGATATTCACTTAATAAAACTGTAAAGTCATTTGTCAAACATTTGCATACCTTTTTCTTTAAGAATTTTGGCAGAGCACACAGTGATTTTCTTTCCCAGGAATTTATGTTGAAATCATGTTACAAAAAACAGAAGACTTTTAAAGCCATGAGTGACAAATACACAAGGAGATCGCTGCTTCTAGCTGTTAGGACAAGGGGAATTCCTTACCAAATCTGGGCGCCAGTTGAATTCTATTTTCTAGACATTTTAAATGAAAACTAAGAGGACCAAACTTATTTCACTCTGGCTTAGTCTGTGGAGCAACTATCTTTCACTTCCCTTTGAAATGGGAGAAAATATGTTTAAAAACATGAATGAAGCAGATGATCATCCAACCCGCCTGGCGGATTTCAGTTCCTGTTCCCTTTCCCTTCCTAAATCCTCTCTGTATTCTGCTCCTTGGGACCTATAAACACCCTTTTATGCTAACTGCAGTAGGTTTCTGTTACTTTCTGGTGAAGAGTTAGAGAAACAAAGACTTTTGGAATCATGTACATCCATTTTCCCTTTGATTAAAATGATTGAAATGAATTGCTGCCACTTTAATATATAGAATGGGCTCTCAAGCCTTAAATTTTCTAGGCCATTCCCTCTCTCATGTCTCCACAAACTTAGGCTTCATCCCAATGGTATTTAAATTATAATTTTATTTTAAAAAATTATTCTTTGAATAATGTGTTATTTGGGGCTCCATTAAAACAACTTTGAAGATTTTTTTGAATAGTCACTGATTAAAGTTTATAACACATAAATATAGCTTTTACTTATATAAAATATGAGATAATAAGGTAAGATATACACATATTAAATAAAATGTTTCACCTTCATGGGAAGAGAAACACTCTAGTTCTGTCATTTGCTTGCAATTATTGGGTTATTTCATAAATTATTCCATGTAAGTAAAAACTTCCAACTAATTGAAGCATATGAATAAATGGCCATTTAAAAAAGCTTGTACTTTGAAAGAATATTGTGTTAAATTTATATGTACCACTTCTCTTTCTTTTAAAAATTATTTTTTCTCTTAATAAAGGCAATATATATACTTATTGAAGAACAATATATATTTACAACTAAAGAACAATTGTAAAAAAAGATAAATATAAAGAAAAAAATTAAAATCACCTATCATTTTAATTCCATAAACAAACATCTTTAATGATGTTAAGAACATGGTTTTTATGTATAACACTAGAGGCCTGGTGCACGAAATTCGTGCACGGGGGGCTGGGGGGGGGGTCCCTCAACCCGGCCTGCACCCTCTCCAGTCCAGGACCCCTCAGGGGATGTCTGACTGGTGGTTTAGGCCTGGGATTGGGCCTAAACCAGCAGTTGAACATGTCTCTCAAAATCTGGAACTGCTGGCTTCTAACCACTTGCCTGCTTGCCTGCCTGATTGCCCCTAACCACTCTGCCTGCAAGCCTGATGCCCCTAACTAGGCTCCCCTCCCTGCCTGATTGTCCCCTAACTGCCCTCCCCTGCTGGCCTGATCACCCTCTGCTGCTTTCCCCTGCTGGATTGATCGCTCCTAACCGCCTTTGCCTTGGCCCCTGCCACTGTGGCTTTGTCTGGAAGGACGTCCAGAAGATGTCTGATCTAATTAGCATATTACCCTTTTATTAGTATAGATGGTGTGTGGTGTGCTTATGTGTGTGTGTGTGTGTGTGTGTGTGTGTGTGTGTCTGTGTGTGTTTACATGCTCAGTGTTGGCTGGCACTAAGGCCTCCAACTGTTCTGCCTGGATGAGACAGGGTACCATGGGGAGCAGGGCCAAGAGAACCCCTTGCTAAAATGTTGGTATAGATATGTCCAAAATAAGATTTGAGATTAGAGACACTTTGTAGGAGAAGGGGCAATAATTATTGTTTTAAACCAGTGGTGCTCCGTATTACCACTCTGCACGACCCCAAGCATTTAAGGGATGTCTATTCACAAGTATTTCATTAGAATGGAGTTTCACATCTGGCTGTCTACCGTGGTGGGGAAAGGATGGCATATGGAATGCAGGAGCTAGGAAATTCTCAAGGTTCTGGATTTTTTTTTAATAATATATTTTTATTGATTTCAGAGAGGAAAGGAGAGGAAGAGAGACAAAACACCAAAGATGAGAGATAATCATTGATTGGCTGCCTCCTACACTACCCCTACTGGGGATTGAGCTCGCAACCCGGGCATGTGCCCTTTGACCAGAATCGAACCCAGGGCCCTTCATTCTGCAGGCTGATGCTCTATCCACTGAGCCAAACCACCTAGGACAAGTTTCTAGGTTTCTTAAAATGTTATTTAGACTTTCCAAACCAAGGACATTTTATGTAGCTGTCTGGTACCAGAGAGAGTCTTATTTACATCTGAGGTGTATATGTTGGTGAGCATCACTATATGCCTGGCATTCTGCTAAACAGTTTACATGAATTATCTCACTGAATTACCATAAAAACCTTCTGAGGTTAGTGGTAGACCTCAAATTCAGATACATGCTATCAGGTTTAATAATCTCTCTTTTTACCATCTATCAGTTATCTACTCATATACATGTATATACACATATACATATATACAAATATACATGTCCTATATAATAAAAGCCTAATATGCAAATTGTCCCCTTGGGTGGTCATGCGACCTGGAGTTTGACTACTTGCTATGACCTGCACCGACCGCCAGGGAGGAAGCGTGGAACATGGCTGGCATCGTCAAAAGTGTGCTGGCAGCAGGCAGCAGCAGAGGCACTGCCGGCCCCGATGGGGACCGCAGCGCGATGGTGGAACAGGTGAGTGGGCTCCGCCAGGCCAAGTTGGTGAGCGGAGGGGGGCCTGATTACCCTGCCTATCGCCCCACAGACTGCGAACAGTGGCAGTGGGTCGGGGCTTCTGCCCGGCTCCCAGGCACTGAGGGAGCTTGGTGGGGGACCTGGCCCCAACTGATCACCCACAGGCGGGATGGTGGAGCAGGTGAGGAGGCGGCACCAGCCCATGGCAGGCTACCAGCTGGGGCTGTGGGGCTGTGGGGCTGTGAGGATGGGGGGTGGGGGACTGGGGACGGGACCCAGCAGGCAACCCCGAGGGCCCCCACCCATGCACAAATTTGTGCACTAGGATTCTAGTATACATATATACTTATAAATATATCACAAGAATATACTGGATTTCCAATTTATTTTTCTTTATTAATGTTCTGACAAGTTTAATAAATTCTATTTTTTCTTGTACTCATTTTTTATTTGCAAAATTTTTACAAAAAGTAGAAAAATAAATATTTTGTCGGGTCTGAGTTTGACAATTCACACACATAAATATATAAATAGTGGTTGGGTGTCAATAATTTAAAAAAGGGGGGACATGCATAAATAAAATCCAAGATGCTGGGACAGGTTGCCGGTGGGTCTCAGGGTCAGGCACACAGGTCTCCAGCAGCCACACATCTCAGGTCACGGGTGAGGAGGCGGAAGAGGTTCAATGTGACAAAGGCTTCAAGGCAGCCCTGGGATTCCTTCTTCCCGGCCTCCCGGAGGCGATGCAGCCATTGGCGGAGGGGGCCCCGGGGCCTGGGGCCTGCTGGGGCCTGAGCTGGGACACAGGCCTGAAGCTTGGAGTGGATGTGGTGCAGCGTGTGAAGGGGCTGGTCCAGGATGTCACCCAGGGTCGAGTTCTTCAAGGTCCCCAGGACCTTCAGTGTCAGGGCCAGCTCAGCCTCCAAGGCCACAGGGCGCTCCCACACCTGCAGCTGCCTCAGGTCCGGGGTCCTGGGGAGTGGGCGGGAGCTGCAGCTCCAGTTCTTAAGCAGGAGCGACTCTTCCAGGGCGTCCTTGACCCTCTTGAAGGCCTTCATCTCTTGTGGCGACAGAGACTTGAACTGGCCCATGTGGCAGCCCCTTGCACCCAGGTGGGTCCTGGGGGGCGTAGGGGCAGGAGCTGCTCCTGTCCTGGTCAGCACCGAGGCCATCATCATCAGCACCAGCACCAGCGTGCAACCCACAGCCAAGTCCGGCTTCATCCTGGCCTCTGGTCTCTGGTCTCTGTCAGCAGATGGGGATCCAAGTGTCCACTCAGAGGCTGTCACCTGGGTCTCACACAGCCTTGTTTGGTGTCTCTGGTCTCAGTCTCCTCTTCTGGGTCTCAGCCTGCTGCTCTGTCTGTATCTCTGAACTTGCAGCTCTGCTGAGATGTAATTCTGCAGAGCTCCATGGTGCAGCTTTTAGCCTGGACAGAGGGGCAATCCCAGCTGATGTAGGAAAAGTGAAAACACACCTGCCACTAGGGGAGCCCCAGGCTGGGGAAGCCCAGCCCATGCAGGGCTGGACCTTGAACCAGTTGAGCAGCTGAAGTGAAAGGGAAAGTGATACAGACTCTGATTCACTTACAGAAGGTGAGGTCATAAGAGGAATCTCAGGATAAGGGCTGCCTCAGCCCCACAAAGAGGGGTCACAGTGTCCTGCTGGGTAGGGGACATAGAGACTTGCCTTCCTGCAGATACCCCAGAGCAGGGAGAGGAGGAGAAAGGCACCTCTAGGGGTGTTGCCACAAAGAACCTGGAACTTCCAAGAGGGAGGCTGTCAGGGGAGGGGAGAAGAGGAAGGGAGAAGGCTGCTGGGGCATGGGAGAGTCAGAAAGGCAAAGCAGCCTGGAATTAAGAGGAGACCAGGTCCTCCCTCAATTTCCCCACTCAGCACTGAGAGAAAAAGAAGGGGAGGAGGGCAACTTGACAAACATCTTTAATTGTCCAGATGCAGCAGGACCCAGGGATAGGAGGCTCTGTTGGGAAGTGAGGTGTGGCCAAGGACTTCAAAGGATCCTGCTCAGTGTGTGACAAATGCTTTCATTCATTCATCAAGTATAACTCAGCCCCCACTTTGCATTAGGCACTGCTCAAGGTGCCAGGAATGGCATTGAAAACAAATCCCATTAAACAAAACTTGTTGGAGCTTTTTCTTTTCTTTTTTTAAGAATTGATTTCAGAGAGGAAGGGAGAGGGAGAGAAGGAAATATCAATGTGAGGGAGAATCATTGATTGCCTTCCTCCTGCATGCCCCCTACTAGGGATTGAGCCCACAAACCAGGCATGTGCCCTTGACCAGAATTGAACTTGGGACCCTTTATTCTGCAGGCCGACCCCCTATCCACTGAACCAAACGGGCTAGGACAGAGCTTTTTAATTTTTTTTTTATTTTAAAATAAAGCTTTATTGTTGAGAATATTGCTGATGTCCTCCTTTCCCCCCCTCTACCCAGTTCCTGCCCTGCCCCAGGCCTTCACCCTCTATTGTTTGTGTCCATAGGTATTGCATTTTTGCATATAAGATCTTTGCTTAATCTATTCCTATACCCCACAACCCTTCTTCCTTCCAAGATTCATCAGTATGTTCCATGTTTCCATGCCTCTGATTCTATATTATTCATCAGTTCATTTTGTTCATTAGATTTCTTGTTCATTTACTTTGATTTTTATTTTTTATTTTTTTTTTAAATATATTTTATTGATTTTTTACAGAGAGGAAGGGAGAGAGATAGAGAGCTAGAAACATCGATGATTTTTACTGGGGATGTGCCCGCAACCCAGGTACATGCCCTTGACCGGAATCGAACCCGGGACCTTTCAGTCCGCAGGCTGACGCTCTATCCACTGAGCCAAACCGGTTTCGGCATCATTTACTTTGATTTTTAGATTCAATTGTTGATATATATATATATATATTGCCATTTTATTGTTTGTATTTTTGCTCTTCTTCTTCTTCTTCTTCTTCTTATTCTTCTCCTTTCTTCTCTCTCCTGTCTTCTTTCTTCTTCTTCTTCCTCTTCTTAAAGAATACCTTTCAACATTTAATGTAATACCAGTTTGGTGGTGATGATCTCCTTTAGCTTTTTTTTTGTTTGTGAAGCTGTTTATCTGACCTTCAATTCTAAATGATACCTTTGCTGGTTGGAGTAATCTTGTTTGTAGGTCCTTCCTATTCATCACTTTGAATATTTCTTGCCACTCTCTTCTGGCCTGCATAGTTTCTGCTGATAAATCAGCTGACAGTTGTATGGGCATTCCCTTGTAGATAACTGCTTTTCTCTTACTGCTTTTAAGATTCTCTCTTTGTCTTTAACATTTAGCTCTTTAATTTGATGTGTCTTGGTGTGGACCTCTGTAGGTTCCTCTTATTTAGGACTCTCTGCACTTCCTGGATTTTTAAGTCTATTTATTTCACCAGGTAGGAGTAATTTTCTGACATTATTTCTTTAAATAGGTTTTCAATATCTTGCTCTCTCTCTTCACCTTCTGGGACTCACATAATGTGAATGTTGGTATGCTTGAAGTTGTCCCAGAGGCTCTTTACAGAACCTCATATTTTTGGATTCTTTTTTCTTTTTGCTCTTCTGATTAGGTGTTTTTTGCTTCCTCATATTCCAAATCATTGATTTGATTTTTGGGATGCTCTACTCTACTGTTGAATTCCTGTAAATTATTCCTTATTTCAGTTAGTGTATACTGAATTTCTGACTGGTCCTTTTTCATGTCTTTGAAATTCTCACTAAGATCTTTGAAAGTTTCACTAAGTCCCCTGAAACTCTCATTAAGATCCTTGAGCAACATTATAATCATTGTTTTAATATCCAGGAGTTTTCTTGATTCCATTTCATTCATTTCTGACATTTTTCTTTGTCTCTGCATTTTGGCTGCATCCCTGTGTTTGTTTCTATGTATTAGGTAGAACTGCTATGTTTCCTTGAATTGGTAGAGGGTCCTTGTGTAGTAGATGTCCTGTAGGGCCCAGTGGCACAGCCTCCCCAGTCACCTGAGCTGGGCACTCTATGCATACTCCTGACTGAGTTATGTGCACAGTCTTGTAGTTGAGCCTTGATTGCTTTTGGTGTCACCTCCAGGCCAAATGGCTGTAAGAACCAGCTGTGACTACAGTGAAAGAGCTGCTGTGCAGTAGATACCCCTATGGAGCAGAACTTGCTTCAGTGGGGCTTTGGTGCTCACTGAATCTGCCCTTTGAGTGTTTCACTTATGGATGTGTAGAGTTGTAATCTATTATGGTTTGAAGTTGTCAACCCGGTGCTCTGGCTCTTGGGCCTTTTGGAAGGTACAAAGTCAGTTACTGCCTGGGGCTGCCTGGCAGGAGCTACAGAGAGATATCTGAAGATGACTGCTATTTATATTGGCCCTGGAACTGCTAAGGCAAGGGCCAGCTGTGAGGCAAGGCAGGCTGGTGCTGGTGCTGAGTCTTGGGCTTCTTATTGATAGGTTTGGGGTATGCTGAAGCCAGTTTTACTTGTTTGAGAGACTTTAGGAAAGTCTGAAGCCTGAACCAGGGCAGGCCATTGATATGGAAAAAACACTGCAAACAGCTTGGTCAGGGCTGTAAATAGGATGGGGCAGAGTCTCAGGGAATCACCAGGATAGAGCAAGCAATGTGGGCCAGTCTGATGGAAACTCAGTTATGGCTGCCAGTCAGCTCTGTGATGGGGGAGGTCCCAGCACAGGAACAATGATCCATGTGAGCATCCCCGTCTGGGAGAAAGCCACCCCCAAGGTTCCTGCCCTGATGCAAGACAATCCAGTTCCTCCCATATGTCCCTGGATATCCCAAAGCCACCACCCGGTGCTAGATCTCAGAGGAAGTGGGACCATATAAATTCCTGCACCAGCCCTTTAAGGGGAACTGTCTGGGACTCCAGCAGCCCCTATGTCACTCAACCACAATCTCCACTGGTTTTTACAGCCCTGAGTTATGGGGACTTCTCTTCCCAGCTCTGGAACCCTGGGCTAGGAGTCTGATGTGGGGCTGGGACTCCTTGCTTCTCAGGGGAGGTCTCTGCAGTGGAGATATCCCTCCAGATTAAAAAAGATGCCACACATGGGTGTTGGACCAGTCTGTTCCATACCTCCACCCGTCCTACCAGCCTTGATGTACTTTCTTCTTCACTTTTCTAGTTATAGGACTTCCATTGAGCCAGATTTTGGGTGGTTCTTTATGATAGTTTTTCTGTATTTATTTTAGTTGTAATTTTGATTTGGTTGTGAGAGGTGTATAGTATCAGTGTTTATTTCTGGTAACTAGAGGCTTGGTGCACGAAATTCATGCACAGATAGGGTCCCTAGGCCTGGCCGGTGATGGGGGCCGATCAGGGACTTCCAGCTGGGGCCTTTCTTCCCCAGCTGCTGGCTGCCAGCTGGGGCCTTCCTCCTTTACATGACATCCTCTGGTGGTCAGCGCACATCATAGCGAGCAATTGAACATCCCGATATCCCAGTCGAATGGTTGAGGGGACACTTTGCATATTAGCCTTTTATATATATTGATAGTCTTAATATATGAGAAATTTCTACATCGCAAATATGTGAATACAATATGATTTTTTAAATGCTGGTGTTGCATATCTAAGGGATATGTGTTTTTTTAGCTGTTATAATGATGAATATTTTTTCCTCTTTATTTTATTTTATTTTATTTTATTTATTTTCCATCACCATTTAACCCCCCTATCCTTCTCCCACCTCTGTCCAACCCTACAATTACCACACTGTTGTGATTTAATGAGAAGATTTTATTGTCAGACTATATAAGTCTTGGATCCCTGATTCACTCTTCATTAGTCATATGAGTTGGGGCAACTTTCTTAGCTTCTATGAAACTGTTTCTTAATTTTTAAAATGAGGAAAAATAATTTTATGATAGAATTGTTAGATACTATTCATAAGATGCTAACTTGACCTGTGCTGATTCAAAAAATAATTCCCATTTTTCTTATCAAATAATTATAAACGTCTTATTTATATCACATTTTTATATTAGCCTTCATGCAAATTTTAGATTATTCTGAAATTTAGGAAATTTCAACAAGTGGAAGTTCTCAGTGTAGGCTTTGATCTTTATTACCAAAATTTCTAAAGTAGTTTTGTACAGTAGAACTTGTGCAAATTAATATTATCATGAAAAATGGTTAAGAAGGCTTATTTCCTGTTCATTGTAGGTATCATTATTAGAAAAGAGCTTATCTAATTTGATATGTATAGTATTTCATTTTATTTGGTTTCCTAAATAGTTGCCAAACCTTTTTTTTTTTTTTACTATTGCTATTTTTCTTTTAGACTTATCTCTTCTTTCTCACTTTGCTCTACTTTCTTGAGAATGCCCATTTTTCTTTATTTCAAAACTTTACACGTGTTTCTTTTCCACTTTCCTCCCACTTTTTCCTTGGGCATTGTACTCATCACTTAAATCATGGTACTCACATCACTACCTCAGAAAAGACTATCTTTACCTTCAAAACTAGGGCATATCTTCCCACTAATGCCTGTACTTTAAAGATGGTGCAATTTCAATAGCAAACACAGAGAAAAGCACATTTAAAGCATAGTCAATTATTCTAAAAAAAAAAAAAAAGGATGAGAGAAACAAATAGTAGAGAGAAATGAAGGAGAGAATGGCATCTTTTTAGCAATGAATAGGTAGGTGAAAATTCCCTGCAGTTTTATTATTAATCATGTAAATTAATTTCTGCCCTTTTCTCCATTATTTTTTCTGCATGTTTGACTACGATATTTGTCTGTTTTTTTTCAAGCTTATTGAGTTGAAAGCCCAGCTTTTTGTATTCAGTTTCTTTGTTTTATGATAAATGTCTTCAAAGCTATGAAATTTCCTTTCAACCCAACTTTAGTTACATTCCACATATTTTTATAATTTTTATTTTGAAATAATTTTAACTTCTAAAAATGTTTGAGAATAAAAATAATACAAGAAAGAGCCATATACCCTTTATACAAATTAGTATAATGTTAACATTTTACACATACAAATACACAATTACATAAATCTATCATCTATCTATCTATCTATCTATCTATCTATCTATCTATCTATCTCTAGCATCATCTAAACTACATATTGTATATATACCACAGACAAGACAGACTTTTTTTCTGAAGCACAATGCATAAATAATAACCCTTTACTCCTAATTATTTTATTGCCTATTTCCCAAGAATTACCAAAAAACATATACAAGTTGGTTTATTTAAAAATGTTAATTATACCTGCTTAGAGGAACTTGTTGAAAAAAAGTGACTGAAGCTTTAGCATGAGCTCATGTAGAGATAGGGATTTCTGATTCATTCTGTTCAAAATTGTAGTTAGAACAATGGCAAAAATAGCATTGGCTCCCGAAAGAAGGTTGAGAGAGCAGAGTTGAGTAGAGAGAATACTATATTTAGGAGCAAGTCTATAAGGCAAAGATCATGAAGCATTGATGATCATGGAAGCACAGTGTTTCAAAAAGGAACACAAAATAGTTTCAGAAACCACAGAGGGATTTAAAAGGATAAAGAATACGAGTGTGAAATATCAAGAACATCTTTGGATTTGGAGAGCCAAAGGCTAATTTTTGAAGAGGTTAAATTCTGTAGAGAGTGGGTAGATAGAACCAAAAGTACTGAGGATGAAGGAGTAAAGATATAGGCAGAGCTTTGTAGACTATGTTTCAATGACGATGTGCTGATGAGAGACAGCATAATGGCTCAGGGGAATTCAGATTATAAAGGGTGTTTCACTGTTTGCTCATAGTTTGGGAAATTTTCAGTCCTGTGTATAGAAAGAGGGGGAGAAACTGAAGGTCGAAGAGGAAGTGCAGATATTTGAAGAGAAAGATCTTTGAGCATAAAAGAAAACATGGGCTCATTTAGAGGGTTAGCCCTGATTGAACGCAATGACTATTTCCTGAAGCAGAAAGCACACAGGAGGAAATGGATGAGTATTCAGAGCACTTTGATTTTGATAAAAATCGAGGGAGTTCATGTTAAACAGTCTCAGTAAAAGTACCCCTATCTCCAGAGAATTAAGGGAGTAGAGAAAGTCCAGCTTTATATTTGGAAAAAAGTAAGGTAAAATATTTGGAATAATAGCATTGGGAAAACTAATAGGATTTTAACTAGAGGTTAGAAGTGAGGGCCTGGGTCAGTTTGTAATGGAAGAAAAGTATCCTACTTTATGTCTTTCTCCAGGACTACTTGGCAGCCTGGGAATATCTCCAGAGAATTAAGGGAGTAGAGAAAGTCCAGCTTTATATTTGGAAAAAAGTAAGGTAAAATATTTGGAATAATAGCATTGGGAAAACTAATAGGATTTTAACTAGAGGTTAGAAGTGAGGGCCTGGGTCAGTTTGTAATGGAAGAAAAGTATCCTACTTTATGTCTTTCTCCAGGACTACTTGGCAGCCTGGGAAAAAAAAAAAAAAAAAAAGAAATTGGATGATTTGGTTTATTTAAAAAGTTAAATTAGAGGCTATTCTTAAACCATGTATTAAAATATTTAAAGTTTGGGTAGTTGGGGAAGGGGCTAATAAATGTGAACAAGTATCCAAACAATCTAACTTCTACAAATATATTTATCTAGACAAACTAAGAGATAAACTAGATAAAATTTGGCAAAAATATACCATCAAGAGTGGAAAACAATATTGTTCAAAATGTTGTTTCATCTATTAAATAAAGGCCTTGAGAAGGAATTAATTTTTTTTCATAAAATTGCAAAATTTTACAGAACTAAACAATCAAATCATGACATAACATAAATACTACATTTGTAATGGCTACTAGCAAACTCTGTATAGAACAGTCTAGTTTTATTGTTTCAACTAGAGGCTCGGTGCACAAAAA
>NW_005372026.1:269870-286589 GCF_000412655.1 Myotis brandtii | reverse complement strand
GGGTGCCTGGCCAGCCTGGGTGAGGGGCTGAGGGCCGTTTTCAGGCTGGCCAAGCCCCCCCGGCGACGGAAGCTCCCAGCCTCTCCTTGTTTTGTTTTTTTTTAATTCTGGGATTTATTTACCTTCTATAATTGAAACTTTGTAGCCTTGAGAGGAGCTCAGAGCTGGCCAGGGCAGGCAGGAGGGAAGCTTGGCTTCCTCCATCGCCAGGGCAACCAAGCCTCCTGCTTGCTCCAGCTCCGTGGCTGCCGGCCACCATCTTGGTTGGGTTAATTTGCATATAGTCGCTCTGATTGGCTGGTGGACTTGGCTTAAGGTGCAGCGAAGTTGCAGTAAATTTGCATGTTTATTTTTTATTAGTGTAGATATCTTTGCATTGTGTAAAACATGTAGTGAAGTTTTTGAAACTCTTAGAATTATATACTGAACTAGAGGCCCAGTGCACGAATTCATGCATGGGCCTGGCCGGCGATTGGGGGCCGATCAGAGACAGTCGGCTGGGGGCAGGGACTGAGGGAGGTTGGCCAGCTGTAGGAGGTTGGCTGTGGGAGCGCACTGATCACCAGGAGGCAGCTCCTGCATTGAGCGTCTGCCCCTGGTGGTCAGTGTGTGTCATAGCTACCAGCTGGTAGTCCGTTCATCAGGTTGTAACAGTTGCTTAGGCTTTTATATATATAGATGGTATCTTGGCAAACTGTATCTAGCATAGAATATAATTATTAAATGAAACTCCAACTATCTATGTAATGGATATTCCAACAAAGTTCCCCACTAAATGGCATTATATTATAATTGTTCATAGAAGATATTAGCATTCCACACCATATGTTACTGGTGTATTAATTCAAAGAGTGAATCCAAACAGGTCAATGACATAATGTATAATCAATTCTTTTGTGTACTCTACTGGTAAACTCTCTCTAGAATAGTCTAGAATACAAGCAAGATGTCATCACATATGAAACTCTTCTTGCATCAGGATGTTCAATGTATTATAAGACTATAGCAAATTATAGCACTTTGTCATCCATATTCCATATATATATACTATGTAAATACACCAAATAGGCCCTAAGCAGTTTGGCTCAATGGATAGAGTGTCAGCCTATGGGCTCAAGGGTCCTGGGTTCGATTCTGGTCAAGGGCATGTACCTTGGTTGCAGGCACATACCCAGTAGGGAGTGTGCAGGAGGCAGCTCATCGATGTTTCTCTCTCATCGATGTTTCTAACTCTCTATCCCTCTCCCTTCCTCTCTGTAAAAAATCAATAAAATATATTTTTAAAAAATACACCAAATAGTAATAGAAATGATGTATTATGACACAAAAAAATATTTCTATATTGATATTTTTACTAGCATCTTTAATACAAATTGAAATACATAGTAGATGTGAAATCCATGAGTTAAAGTAAACAGTAGTTTATGGTATATCTTGTTTTTGTTACTTTTAAGTTAAAATGGGTGAGGCAGGTGTGGATCTTTAAAATAAAATCTGGCCTCCTCAAATCCCAAATGACAAACTTTGATTAAAGTCAGCCTACTCTGATGATTCATGTACTTGACACCTCCTTAGCATTTATGATATAGGTTTAACTATGCTTATTTTCTCTTGTTTACGTGTCACATTGTAATTTTTTGGCTGCTTTTTTCTTGGCTGCCAAATCTCACCACCTCCAGTTCATTCTCCATTCCACTTTAGTATATATTTCTGAAGCATAAACTTCTATCATGTCAGTATGCTACTTAAAAATAACTATTGGCATCTTGTTACCTAGGGCACAGAATCCAAATTCTTAGGTGGGGATTACACAATCCAACATTATCTGTCTCATCTGTTCTAAACAACCTCATCAGCCTACTCTTGGCCAGTCCCATTACCTCTCTCCTTGAGCCATAGTGAGTTACTTACCATTTGCACGACATACACTCTTGTTTACGCTGTTTCCTTAAAAAAATGCCCTCCTCCCCCTACTTTGTCTCAAAATCTCTTAACCATTTTTTTAAAGATCTACTCAGCACAAATGTTATCCTTTCTGAAACCTCCTCGACTGTCTAAGAAAAATGATCTGCCCTCTGAGTACCTCTGCACAGTCTTGTATGAGCCTCAGAGCTGGGCTTGATTGTATAATAGTTATTAGCATAC
The DNA here is from genome assembly GCF_000412655.1 of Myotis brandtii. Taxonomy (NCBI): domain Eukaryota; kingdom Metazoa; phylum Chordata; class Mammalia; order Chiroptera; family Vespertilionidae; genus Myotis; species Myotis brandtii. The sequence continues at coordinate 284,444 of NW_005372026.1, read as the reverse complement.
TATGTACCATTACACATTCTGTTTCATCTACATTTACCACCATGTCATTTAGTTTCACCTACCTGCCATTTCATCTCCTCTAATATTAACCAAACACTTATTATATGTCAGTTACTGCCTGAGGTCTGAGGGGGCAGAATTAGACCTAGTTCTTATCCACTTGCCCATAGTTCCCTTAATAGATGTAAGCTTCTCAGGTTATGGAGCCTATATTCCAGATAATGTGAACAGCTAGCCATTTATGTTGAGACTTACCTTCCCATCTCTTCCCCTTTACTCATTCAAGCTCCTTTTCTGGAATGTCTTCCCTCTCCAATAGTTGAAAGCCTCCTCCTTGGGGTCCATTCATAGTCCTAAATCTGATATGCGATCTTTTTCCTTTCAATCTCTAAATTTTCTTTGTAATTCTCTTATGTTACTTACATAGTTTACTTTCTTTACAATGATTTGTGTTCTGTTTTCTCTTTGCTATCAAAATCTATAGTTTATGAGTATATTCTCTTACTATGCACATGTAACTGATCATCCACAGACACTTATCTAATTTTGTTTAACTCGACTCATATAAGGGAGGCTCCATGCACCAAAGCATCACTTGTTATGGTCACTGAAGCAGTTATTCATAGAAAGTACCAGGTGTGGTTTTCTTCTTCTTCTTTTTTTATTTTAAATATTTTTTTTATTGATTTCAGAGAAAGGAAGGGAGAGGGAGAGAGGGATACAAACATCAATGATAAAAGAATCATTGACCAGCTGTCTCCCCACATGATCTCCACCAGGGATTGAGCCCATAATCCAGGCATGTGTCCTGATCTGAAATCCAATCACGACCACCCGGTTCATGGGTTGACACTCAAACCACTGAGCCATACCAGTTGGGCAGTTTATTTCTTTTGTTTCCTTTTTATTTTTTTTTTACATTAAAACTTAAGCCACACTTTGACTTCCTAAAATTGAAATATGTAGGTTCTGATGGTTATTTACCTGGTATTCAAGTGGTCATTCCTCAATGTAATTGTCTGATTTCATCACTCTATCATCTCCAGTTTGAAAACCAATTTTCAATGTTTAAAGCCTGCTAATGTTACTATTTTATGCCAATATCATCCTTTATCCACCCACAGATGATGTTTTTAGACGACAACTTTGTTTTTCTTCAATAAAAATGCGTTTAGAAGAAAATTGGCACATGCATATGTTTGACTTTCAGTATTAAACTTGGCATTACCTCCTGGAGCTGGCAGTCCCCACTAAGCTAGCCTTGTCATCCTCCATTAAGTGCTCTAGTGGTACAGCCAACACCTGTGGCCACACAAAAGACCACACATAGCAGCTGCAGGACTCAGATGCCCTTGCTGAAATAAATTTCTAAAGCTGAAATATTTGGATCTGTGACTGGCTCTTTTATGAGTCTTTCAGGGTGGGTTTTCCCAGTGCTGCATAGTAGAAATATATAGTAAATGTACAGCACCTGCTTATTTTGTAATCTTCTTTGGCGATCCCTGATTCACATTAATGGTGTCATAGTACAGTGATTAAAAACACAGATTTTGAAGTCAAACTGTCTTGAATTGAAGCCTAGATCTGACAATTATTTGCTGTATGATCTTGTACAAGTTATTTAACTCTGAGGGGCCTCCATTTTCTCATCTGTAAATGGAAGTAATCATATCACCTACTTCAGAATGCTGTAAGATAAAATGAGTTTATATATGTAAAAATTTTAGAACCATACCTGCTTATGGTAAGCGCTATATAAGTGCTTGATCTTTTTAAAAAAAATATATTTTATTGATTTTTTATCATAGAGATATGATAAAAAATCAGATATGATAAAAATCAGAGGGATAGAGAGTCAGAAACATCGATGAGAGGGAAACATCTATCAGCTGCCTCTTGCACACCCCCTACTGGGGATGTGCCCGCAACCAAGGTACATGCCCTTAACTGGAATCGAACCTGGGACCCTTGAGTCCGAAGGCCAACGCTCTATCCACTGAGCCAAACCAGTTAGGGCTAAGTGCTTGATCTTATTATCAAATTGAAAAATCTCAGATACAACTTGAAAGCAACTTTTTCATAACATCTATGGATCAGCCACTTTCCTTGTTCATACTAGTAGTTTTCTTTTTTATTTGCATTTTGTGGTACATGCTTCTTGTTTAATAAAAAATACAAACCAACAACAATGCATATGAGTCATCAAAACCATGTTGGATGTATGACTGACCCTGGTAAATTAGAACAGAACATATTAGAGTTTTTCCTCATTTTAGAATATTTTAAGAACACACTCTAGCACTTATTTATGTAGTAAGAAATTAAGTGCTAAAATTAATTTCTTTTCTAGTTTAAGAATAAACAGCTGGCCCAAACCGTTTGGCTCAGTGGATAGAGCGTCGGCCTGTGGACTCAAGGGTCCCAGGTTCGATTCCGGTCAAGGGCATGTACCTTGGTTGCGGGCATATCCCCAGTAAGGGGTGTGCAGGAGGCAGCTGATCGATGTTTCTCTCTCATCGATGTTTCTAACTCTCTATCCCTCTCCCTTCTTCTCTGTAAAAAATCAATAAAATATATTAAAAAAATAAAAAGAATAAACAGCTGGATAAATGACAGAGATGCCAGATACTTCATGAATTCCATACATGTCATATGGTAAGCACTCCCAGTCATTTATTCTTGGGCCTCAGGAACTCCAGCCCACCACCCTCTCCTGTGATAACCATTAGATGATTGTGCATGCTCCATTTCTTTATTTCTTTCATCATCATTCATGCCAATTTTTCAATTCATTTATGAAACCTCAGCTGCCACATATGTATGGTGCCTCTTCTCTGTGCCAGGTATAATTCTAGACCATGGGTAGGGGAGTGAATAAGTAAATAAAATGCCCATTGTAATGAAGCCTATGTTAAGTAAGTAAATATATAGAAAATGTATAGAATGTAAGGCAGTGAAATGTGCTAGAGAGAAAAATAAAACCAGAAAGGAGAACGGGGAATGCTAGGGTGAAGAACGGAGGTTGTCAGAGAGGCTCTCCCTGAAAAGTGACAATAAGCAAAGACAACAATAAGAGAAGGAGTGGAGGGAGTGAGGACATCTTATATCGGCATAGCGTATTCCAGGCAGGGCGAAGAGCATGACAGAATGTGCCTGGCATGCTCTCATAAGAACCTAGATTTTACATTGAGCGAGCAGGAAGCCCCTGGGTAGTTTTTGGGAAGGGGGTGTTTTAGAAGGCTCACCCTGGCTCTTGTGAAGAAAAGATACACACTGGGGTAAGGACAGAAGCAGAGAAATCAGCTAAGAGGCTATGGTGACAATCCCGCTTAAAGATGATGGTGCCTCTGCTTTGGTCTATTTTTGATTTGAGCTAGTAAATATGTATGTCAGCAAACAAAACTAAGCCATATGCGCAAACCCAATTAGGATTTGGAAATAAGTCTAAATTCATCCTAAAATTAAAAGTATTTTTAGATCACAATAGTTCCAAGTTTAATTTACAAAGTCCATATCTACTTCTTAGTTAACATAAAATATAAGGCAGCATAAAAACAGATTTAAAAAAAAACCCTACAGATGACTTGAGATAAGTGAGAACTCATAATTTGTAAAGTCTTATTTTAACTACCATATATACATAAAAAGAAACATTTTTTAAATGCTTGCATGCCTTTGGGAAAAAGCCCCCCCCCCCCCCACACACACACAATGGACACATTTTTTTGCATAAAGGCAATCAATTGGCGTTAAGCATATTCTCTAGTTTGATACTGTGCATTAGAGACTTTGATCAGGCCTTGATTCCAGGGTATCCTCTTTAATTAGAAAGGCTTGAATTCTATTTATTATAATTGAAAGGAATGTTTCATTATTATTTTGGAAGGTAGGAAAATAAGAATTTGTTATGTCAGTAATGTGTCAGGTGCAAACACCTATGTTCATGATATTATGGATTTGTAATACTATTTCCATGGTACTCATATTCACACTCTTCCATAGATCCTGAAGTGAACTTTACAAATATTTATTGAGTTATTTTTATGAATAATTTAAAAAAGATATTTGTATTATAAAAAAATTTAGATTACTTAGCAATGAAAGCATACATAGAACAAGCAAAAATTTAAGCATCTTTTTTACATAAGATGATTCAGTTGAAGTAGTCAATTTTCAATGAAAGTTCTAAGTCAGGGTTTGGTAAGCTTCTGTAATGGGTCAGTAAATATTTAAGCTTTTTCAGGCCATATAGTCTCCATGCAACTACTCAACTTTGCCACTGTAGTTCGAAAGTAACCAAAGATGATACATAAATGAGTGAGTGCAGTTGTGTCCCCATAAAATTTTATTTGCAACAACAACAATAATAGTAATAAACCTATATAATAAAAGCATAATATGCAAACCGACCGAATGGCGGAACGACCGGCTGCTATGACATGCACTGACCAACAGGGGGGCAGATGCTCAACGCAGGAGCTGCCCCCTAGTGGTCAATGCGCTCCCACAGGGGGAGTGCTGCTCAGCCAGAAGCCGGGCTCATGGCTGGCGAGCACAGTGGCGGTGGCGAAAGCCTCTCCTGCCTCTCCTGCAGGCAGGCGGTAAGGAGCGAGGGGTTCCGCACTGTGAGAGCCCCGGACTGTGAGAGGGATGTCTGACTGCTGGCTTAGGCCCGATCCCCAGGAGATCAGGCCTAAGCCGGAGGCAGACATCCCCTGAGGGGTCTCAGACTGCGAGAGGGTACAGGCCGGGCTGAGGATAGCCTGCCCCCCCAGTGCACAAATCTTGTGCACTGGGCCTCTAGTAATAATAATAATAATAATTAATAAATAAATTGGCTAGATTTGGTTCACCAGCTGTGGTTTGCAAAACTCTTGTTCTAGAGGTTATGAGTGAAAAGCTTAGACCTATGAAAATTCATGGTAACTGGTAAATTCTAGTTATTATGAGTACATAAAGGCACAATTCTCAGATATGGCCCTGTCTATGTTCTTCAGAATCATTGTTCCACATTTATTTTCATCAAGCAGGTCATTTTCTCATCAGTGGCTTCTTTAGCAATGTGCTGGCCCCCAGTGTTTGTTCACACTCATTCTGATTTGTCTAATGTATGTGAATTATCAGTACCTTACTCTTTCTAAGGTGATTGATTGATGCAATTCTTTTTTTTTAACTACATGTAACTCTTTTTTATTTCTAAATTACAGTTGATGTACAATATTATAAAAGTTTCAGTTGTACAATCCCATGATTAGACATTTATGTGACTTACAAAATGATCACACCAATAAATCTAGTACCCATATACACCATATATACTCTACAGTTTATTCCCTGTAATATACTCTTCATTTCATTTGGTTCTTTCTCATGGTTTTCATGTCCGTTTTTATGCTGTTGAAGTTCTTACTAAGTTCCTCGAGCATCCTCATAACCATTGTTTTGAACTCTGTATCTGGAAGCTTTGGTTGCTTTCATTTCATTTAGTTCTTTTTCTGGAGATTTCTCCTGTTCTTCCATTTGGGACCTGTTTATTTGTCTTCTCATTTTGGTTGCTTCTCTGTGTTTGTCTCTATATACAGAGAGTTAATGGAAACTCAGATATGGTGCCCACCTGAGTCTCCCAGTCTTGATAGAGTTGCCTTAGTAGGGCCCAGTGACACAGCTTCCCAGGTCACCTGAGGTGGGCACTCCAGGTATGCTCCGTCTCTCTAGTTGGACTGGTTGTACCCTCCTGTTGTAATGAGCCTTGATTGCTGTTGGCTTGTCACTGGGATGGATTGACTCCTAGTCCTATTGGCTGTGAGAACCAGCTACAACCCAGCGGAGGAGCTACTATTGAGGGGCCAACCCTACGGAGCAGTGTTGGATTCAGTAAGGTTTCGGTGCCTGCTGAGTTTGCCCCTTGAGTGCATTGCTCATAGAGGTAGGTGGGTTGTAATACAATTGTCTGAAATTGTTTGCCAGGTGCACTGGCTCTGGAGCCTCACAGGAGGTGTAGGCCAAGGTCAGCTGCCACCTGTGTTCTGCCCAGGGCTACTGAGCATGAGCTACAAAGCAATCTACAGAGGGTTGCTACTTGTGCTGGGCTTGGAGGTGCCCAGGAGAGGCCAAGCTCCCAACTAAAGCTGGCTGCCACTAGTGCCAGGCTTGGGGCCACTTAGCAAGAGGAATGAGATACCAGAATGCCAGATGCTACTTGTTTGGGACATTTTTTTAAAGAAGTATACTTCTGCTTCTTTTTAAAAATCTTTTACCTGCAGATATGTTTCTTTCTTTCTTTTTCTTTCTCCTTCCTTCCTTCCTTCCTTCCTTCCTTCCTTCCTTCCTTCCTTCCTTCCTTCCTTCATTCTTTCTTTTTTTTTTTTTTAGAAAAAGAGGAATGGAGGGAGAGAGAGAGAGGAGAGAGAAACATCGATTGGTTGCCTCCTGTACAAGCCCCAACTAGGCATAGAATCTGCAACCTAGGTGTGTGTCCTGACCAGGAGTCAAACCTGCAATCTTTTGGTGTACATGAAGATGCTCCAACCAACTGAACCACCGGTGGGGTTGTTTGAGAGATTTGAGGAAAGTTAACAGTATGATCCAAGAGAGGCCCTTTGTACGAAAAAGCCACTGGAAAACAGCTTGGGTGAGCCCACAGGTTTGGTAGGGCAGGGTCTCAGGGAATCACCAGGGCTGGGCAAACAGTGTGAGAGAGTTAATGGAAGCTCAGATATGGTGCCCACCTGCCAAGTCTGTGAGGGGAGGGTTCAGCATAGGGACAATGACTCCTTAGCACTCTGCCTGGGAGAAAACTGCTCCTCTAGCCCTCATCTTGGAGTCAGACAATTTTAGTTCCTCCCCATATGACTCGGTGCCTTTAGAGCTGCTGCCCCAGTGCTGGAGCTTAGAGCCAGTGAGTCTGCGTAAGTTTGTGTGGGCCCTTTAAGCGGAATGCCTGGGTCTTTAGCAGCCCTCCATTTCCCTTAGCCACATCCACACTGGTTCTTATAGCCAAAAGTTTTTGGGACTTCTCTTCCTGGCACGAGAGCCCTGGGCTGGGGGGCCTCGTGTGGGTCCAGGACCCCTCATTTCTCAGGGGGGACCTCCCCAGCAGAGCTATACCTCCTGATTTTTATCTGCCACAGGCATGTTGGACTAGAGCCAGGGGTGGGCAAACTTTTTGACTCAAGGGCCACAATGGGTTCTTAAACTGGACCGGAGGGCCGGAACAAAAGCATGGATGGAGTGTTTGTGTGAACTAATATAAATTCAAAGTAAACATCATTACATAAAAGGGTACGGTCTTTTTTTTTTTTAGTTTTATTCATTTCAAACGGGCCGTATCCGGCCCGCGGGCTGTAGTTTGCCCACGGCTGGACTAGACAGTTTCAGCCCCTCCTACCAGTGTGGGGGTGGCTTCTTTGTATCCTTACTTATAAGACGTCTGTTCAGCCAGCTTTCAGGGCCTCAAACGACCCTTTCACAGGGGTCGCCTAAGACCATCCTACATATCAGATATTTACATTACGATTCATAACATTACAGTTATGAAGTAGCAACGAAAATAATTTTATGGTTGGGTCACCACAGGAGGAACTGTATTTAAAAGGCCAGAAGGTTGAGAACCACTGTTGCAGGCGGTCCTGAATGGTGGTGGATCTGTAGTTTGGTTGTAATTTTGATGTGATTATGGGAGGATGTGAGTACTGCATTTAACTCTGCCATCTCTACCAGCAGCCTGTAGGAATTCTATCATTGTAATTTTTTAAACCATTACTTTATGTCTTGTTAATTTAAACATTTATGTACAAAACTACAATGCTCAATAGGAGTATTTCTCTCTGTGGGATCAGAAAAACCTTGACTATTCCATGATCTGTCCCACTTTGCACCTGTGTGAATCTGTATGTGGTTAGCTGCACCATGGCCTTTGCTAAGAAGGGATGCTCTTTGACTCCTCTTTTCAAGGCTGTGCTTTTATGGTCCTTTCCCTCCAAGGGCAGATTTTAGACTCTTTACAGCCATAGAGGACATCATTGGTTACATACTTCCGGGGGCTGAACTCCTTGGCTATGGGAACATCTGGCCCAATGGATAAAACTGCTTGTCTGTACTAGGTCTCTTGGATCTTGTAAGGATAAACCTACATTTGTCCCATATTTTTAGACAATAAACAATTTCCAGTCCAGCTACTGCTAAGAAGACATTTTGAAGCCCCCTGTTCTTCTTTTGAAAACAACCTGCCTTTTCCTGACTACAATCATGCAAAGGCAACGTCTATGAAGCACACAACTCACTCTCAAACGTGTCATTCTAGCTAAACAGCCTTTTTGGCCACTTAGAACCTGCTAACTCCTTGCTACACTGTCTATGTAAACCAATGCGGATATTGAAGGGTGGGTGGGGGGAGAAGCTCTTTCTAATATAAATTTATTTTACAGGGTATTTTTAGGCTTGTAGACATGTGGAGGCTATGATTCTATAGACTATTTATTTCCTTAATATTTGAGTGAAAACTTAGATAATGTAATATAGGTAATACAAAATTCACAAAATGAAGTACCTGAAATGCTTCAAATAGGATACATTTCAGGCAAAAATGTACATCATTAAGTTTTATATGAAAAGACAGAGAAAAAATAATTTTTTCAGGATTTGTCAGTGACAAAATGCAGGTTTTAATTTTACATTCTACACATTGTCTATTTCTGAATTGGCCTTTTAAGCTTGTATTTTGGCATATTTTAAGATACTTACAAGTAAAATAACTTTTAACATGAGTCATTGTTTAAATCTTCCCTAAGTTAGAATTGATAGAAGTGTACCTCTTAAATATAATTTCCTAAAATTCATATTGAAAGAGCTAAGTGATTCCCAATGAAGAGAGAGAAAAGAGAGAGAAAGGGAGAGAGAGAGAGAGAGAGAAAGAGAGAGAGAGAGAGAGAGAGATACACTCATGTCAATTATCCCATGACATGGAATGTGACATATTCAGGTTTGTTTTTAAGAGGCCAAGTGGCTGAGGACAGAACCCAAAGGGAAGGCCAGCATTTTAAGAGACATTGGAGAAAGAAAAGTCTATGAAGGAAAAAAAAATAAGAAATCACAAATTTATACTTGTTTGTTTCTTCATGAATTTAGCATTTAAACTCAGAAATGTGCATGTATTATGAAAATTTGGTTCTCACTATATAAACATTAACCCCAAACCTTTAATTCATAATTAATAATTTTAAAATGATAAATATTTATTGGAGTTTGAACATAGACTATTATGGTACTAAAGCACAAATAGTGATCATGATCATTAAAGTGATAAAAAGAGGATGATAACTGTAATTTACATAGTTTATTATACACCAGAAACTTTAAAAGCACTTTACATATAAATCATCATGACCTGGTAGATTTGACTAGCAAATACTATTTTTCAGAGTAGAAAACTGAGCTCAAGCAATGTTGGGGAACTTATTCAAGGTCAAACATGTAGTAAGTGGTACAGGTGGGTTTGCATCCAGCCATTTACCCTTGTGACTGTCCACCCACCACAGCTGGGCCATAGAGCTGAAGGGATGCTGGAATTATTTCTGTTGGGACAAGCAAAAGATTGGCAAGGCTCTCCTAGCCCCAACTGTAAGGAATTTATATCTGAGAACTATTTCCTCTTACATCAAATAAAAAGTTACTGCTTTTCTTTCCCTAACCCTGATGTCATTTGTGTTGTAACACGGTGAATCAATTACAAAGCACACCAGTTGAGTAAACTTTACCTCTGTGATGAGTTTTGCATTGTAAAGATTTCAACCTTAAATGTGCATTGTCATTACACACTCATTTGTTCCACTTTTATGATAGAAGGAAATTCATTGGGACCATCTAAGTCATCTTTAGGCGGTATGTTCATCAGAGCTCTAAAAGAAAGATTTCCCCCCAGATCTTCAGGTAAAGCAACACTTGTTTAAATGAAAAAGTTGTCAGGAAATTCCAAGTCATGTCACTTGGAAACTTACTGCTTTAAAAAGGGGTGGGTCATTGAAAAGATGGAACCAGAGAAAGCTTCTGCCAATTTGTCCTTTGGGGTAAGAAAATTGCTAAAACATAACAGACACACTCCATATATCTAACCATTCTCAAGGAACATGTAGCTTCAATCCCTCGGTCCTCAGACATGGCTGAATAATCCCACTGACAGGTCAGCATATTCTCTGGGCTCTATCACAAGTATTTCTAATACAAATTTCATATTTCCCCCAAAAGCATTAAAATGGTTACCATGATGGGAATGGGGGGAGGGGAGGGTCAGAACTCTGTTGGACTCCCTTACACTTATTTTTAACTTGTTTGTTTGAATTTCCATGGGGCAGGGCAGTCACCTTTCCAGTGAGTAGGGCCTCCCTCCACAGGTCTTATCCGGATCTGCTCTTATGTTTTATTCAGAGACTGAACACAGACAGTGGGGAGGAAATGGGGAAGGGAGAACATCCAGACAGGTAATCTGTCAGTCAGTCAACAATGTGCATCTGGTGCCATAAGTGACAACTGAACTCACCCAGCACAGATATGCATGGAGAACTGCATACTGCTCTTCCCTGCCGCCACTCCCAGGCCACCGAAACCTCCCAAATGAGGATTGGGAAGGCTGTTGGCACCACAAAAGCTACTGTGGGTTTCTGTACTCCAATTGTCAGCCCACTGCTCACTTGCCTGCTCCTTGTTCTGTCTTCTTTGACTACCCTTGTTTTAGCTTCATATCATTATTCTTTGCTAACCCCCTTGATTGGCAGTCCTGTTCTGATTCATTCTCCTTGTGAGATGTCCGCACTCCTTCACAATATGATGATGACTTCCAGCATTTGACCTCAAATCCTTCATTCTGTAACCAGGGGAAGTGGTCACCCTTAGCCCTATCCACAGTGGGAACAGCCTGCGGAACCTGGGTAACGGGGGCAGGGAGTTAGCATTACAGTGACACCAATGGAGAGATGATGAAGGAATCAGGAGCTGCCTTGACTGCATGTGATTACTGCTACTACCTCAATTACAAGGAAGGGTCTCCATAGAAAGCTCCATTGTCATTTTTATACCTGCATTGTTCTTTGCTCTCCCACGGCCTGGTTCCAGCAGGAAGTCAGCGACACATGCTTGAGAGATATCCTTACGTGTGGTCCTGCTGGTGGAATGGGTTATTGCTCACACTGGCCAGCTGACAAGTAAATATTTGGTGTTGTCAGCCTGCCCAATGAATGTGATAAAAGTCAGGAAGCAGATATATTTGAATGAGCTATAAAAAAATAGTCTAAATCCTAATGGGTTCAGTTTAAGCACAGAAAATTGCCTGAGGGTCATCATGGGAGGTTTACAGAAAGGAAACTCCGTTTCATCTTGGTGAGGGTTTTTAGACTTAAATACTTTTCTCAGGGTTAGGAAAAAAGTTGAAAATAGGGCTTAATTCTATCAAGAGTTAAAGATAAATTATTCATCCCCCTCTTGTATAATACAGGCTAAAATTTGAAAGATTACTGCTCCAGAATTTGTGTGTCAATTAACTCTGTTTTGCTATTGAGTTTCTAATTTTGATTTTAATTGTAAAAAATGGGCCAGAAGCATTTTAAGTGGCACAATTAATGGTAGATATGTGTTGGCGGAGTATTAGCACGTGTGGTAATTAGGAACTGGGATGGGGAGAGCGAGGGAAAACATGATGCTCGTAATCAGCACTGTAGACACCCAGTGTTCCTCTGAGTGGCTCCCAGTCCAGCTGGCAGGTGTACCCCTGATCCTCCTCATCCCACCCCTCCCTGGAAGGGGTTTCAAAGATGAAGCAGATATCAGCAATTTTACTTTGGTGTGAATTGAAGTCATTATGCTTTATATCCCTTAGAGTTATCTGCCCTGTCATTCTCCTTATGTTATTTATGGACTTGAGTTGAAGGGGATCGTAGGACTCCATAACTGGTAATGGAGGAGAAAAGAATTAAGATTCCCAGTGCACCTGAGATCATATTGCCTGTCCACTCTAGCTTTTGAGGGAAGAAAGAGAAAGTGGGAAAGAGGAATTGAATGGGACAATATGAGAAGAAAATAGAGAAGAGTCTTGGAGTTGAGAACCGAAAAAAAAGATAGGCGAGCTAGGGGGTGATTTATACGGGCTTACTTATTGGGAGTAAAGGAGAGATTATTTAAAGGTATATCATACATTTTCCTGTTCATTGTTCCTTTTTCTGTTTCTTAGGTCTCAAGGTTCCCCCCCCCCCAAAGGATTTAAGGCAGTTTAAAAATAAAAGGCATGTATGCAGTAAAACTCAATAAGTAGAAATAAAATAGCAAGATCCCTTCCTTCCCACCACAAACATACCCTCTTTCCATCCCCCCCATCATTTACACTGATTTCAACATGGAATAGCAGCATATACATAGTGTTCCCTCCACAACTGTTTCCAAGGTTTTTCAAAATGTGTTATGCAATGGTTTTGGTAAAAGAAATAAAATAAAATAAAATGAGAAAAAAAAACTGATAAAAGGAAACGAGCCAAATAAGGCAGTTTTTTCTCTATTCTTTGCCAAACAAATCTCTCCTAAAACAATGAATATTATGTTATAATACTTACTAAGATATTGGATACAAGACATTTAGCAACCCGTGAAATAACACCACTAGCCTAGAAAGCACTAATTTGAGTAAAATGTTGAGCATTAAACATTAAAGAGAACCAGGATTATATAAAACAAGGTCAGTGTCAGCCGTAGCTTACTCTGGATGTGAAATCGAAATTGCTGGCTATCATAAGAGTTTTTAAAAAACTGACAGTGGTCATCCGAATTTTTGAAATGTTAGGTTTATATCTCCTCATCTCTTCCTTAATCATAAATTCACCTTGTTACCTGTGGTGTTAGGGATGGCCATAAACATATCATAGATACTTAAAACTCTGGGCAAGAGACACAGGTAAAAATACATTTCTTTAAAAATATCTATTTCAAATGGGAAAATAACCAATGCTCATATTATCAATATTTAAATTAATCTTTTTCACTAAATAATGACATCACATTAATTAAATTTCAAAAAAATTCAAGGTTTTATGTTACCAAAAATATTATTTTAAAATTTCTTGAATTATGCCTAAAAGAAGAATGTTATTTTTCAACCTGTTTCACATATTTCCATAAGAAGAAAATTGCATTCAAGTACCATCTCCATAGGAGAATTTTAAATATTAATTATTCTATAAATGATTTGATCCATTAAAATATGGTACCATAAAGGGTTACTAAAGAACTAACATTGTTTAATACCAATTGTCAAGGATTTCACTTGATTAATTCATTAGTTCATTCCATACTTAGGTGTAAATGTAAGAAGAAAAAATAGTTACTGAAGAAGAACTTATCTTTCTGGGGAAGAAAGCATATGTATACAAAATGCAATAAAAAATTACTATAAAAAGGATTATGCAAAGGGTGTTCTCTAAGTTCTTTTCTTACATAGTAAAATATGAGTCAAGAAGAGATTTGGAAATTTCCCCCAAAGTGAAATATGGTATTTTTAATGAGTTCAGTTATTAGATATTTGGTGTTGTCTAAATACAGTGATCATTGGGTAAATGTGGCCACTTAAGTTAATCAAATAACATGAAATAAAACTTAAAATTAAATTCCTCAGTTGCATAAACCACGTTTCAAACATTTGATAGTCCATATTTATCAACTCAAAAATCTTACAAAAGTTTGTATTTACAGCTCCTAGAGAAATGGAAACTAAGGAGAAAATAAACAAATGGAACTACATCAAAATAAAAAGCTTCTGTACAGCAAAAGAAACCATCAACAAAACAAAAAGAAAGCCCATTGCATGGGAGAACATATTTGCCAATGTTATCACCCATAAGGGTTTAATCATACAACTTTTACAGGGAAATCTTACAACTTAACAAAAGGAAGATAAACAACCCAATCAAAAAATGGTCAAAGGATCTAAATAGACACTTTGCAAAAGAGGACATAAGGAAGGCCAAGAGACATATAAAAACATGCTCAAAGTCATTAATCATCCGAGAGATGCAAATCAAAATGACAATGAGGTACCATCTCACACCTGTCAGAATGGCTAACATCAACAAATTAACAAATGACAAGTGCTGGAGAGGATGTGGAGAAAAAGGAACCCTAGTGCGAATGCAGACTGGTGCAGCCACTGTGGAAAACAGTATGGCATTTCCTCAAACAACAAAAACAGAAATCGAACTCCCAGTTGACCCATTAATCCTACTTTTAGGAATATATCCCAAGAAAAAAGAAACACCAATCAGAAAGGATATATGCACCCCTATGCTCATAGCAGCACAATTTACAATAGCTAAGATTTGGAAACAGCCTAAGTGCCCATCAGCAGATGAGTGGGTTAAAAAACTGTGTGGTACATCTACACAAAGGAATTTCTACCATTTGCAACAGCATGGATGGAACTGGAGAGCATTATGCTAAGTGAAATAAGCCAGTCAAAGAAAGATAAATATCACATGATCTCACTCATTTGTGGAATATAATGAACAACATGAACTGATGAACAAAAACAGAACCAGAGTTATC
>NW_005372026.1:258776-269843 GCF_000412655.1 Myotis brandtii | reverse complement strand
GGGGGTGAGGGAATGTGCTGGGGGTTGGGGGCGGCTGGGGAGAGGTCAATGGGGGGAAAAGGAGACTTATGTAATACATTAAACAATAAAGAACTTAAATTAAAAATAGAATTGGTACAAACTATTAGAATTTCTTTACTGATAAGAGAAAGCCGCCACAGAAGAATAGTACGCATAAACATGTGACATAATCAGAAGCACTTATACTGATATTCCTATGACACACCCTCTATGCATACAAGTAACTAATTTTTTATTGCAGAGCAGATGATTTTCATGGCTTCCCTTGCAGGTCACCCTTCTAACCTTTATGCTTAAAAAAAAAATGTTGGATTTATTTACAGTCTAAAATATAAGATAAAAACTGTCGATTAAATTTAGTTTTACTTTTAAACCTTCAGTAATTTGCAAACTTTTCTCATCATCGTGCCAATTGTTTTGAATTGTTTTCACATATTCTACATTTTAAGCATTTTTAAAAGTATGACAGCATCTGCTGTAACAAATCTATCATAAAACATGTTTAAAAATATGAAGATAAATGGAAATAGCGATAGGCAAGGCAGATTGATAACTATACTGACAAAATAGAACATGATTATTTTTCTTAGAATGGCACTTGGCCTGGCCTTGCCTGATAGGCAAGGATGGAAGGAGCTAACTAGGTGTACAGTTGCCAGAGTGTCGTAATAAAAGGATGCCTCTGATTATTGGGATAAAAAAATCCTCCCCTTTCTTTCTTTTCTTCCTTCTTCCTTTCCTCCCTTCCTTTCTTCCTTCCTTCCTTCAGATGTGGAGAAAAATATAGGCAGTACCACACAGCTCCACAATAGCAGACCAGGACCAGAACACGGGACTTATAGCATAGGAAATAAAATATCATTATTTTTCTTAATGTAATTCAACATGAAAACATGACTTTAATTTATGATGGTGAAGCTCTTGTATCTTAAGAGTTCATTTATATCACTACACTAATTAAGATTTCAGGAATAACTGATTTGGGTCAATGAAATAACTAATTCCAAGGTAAGGATTTATGATACATCAGAATTTCATATTTCACTAAAGTTTGTGGAGAAATTCAGGATCATAATTAAGGCAGTTACTTATAATGGGAAAAATGTTTAGATAAGCAGTTTATGGTAGCAGTAGAGGATTAAAATACCCAAACATTCCATATTATCTAATTTTGCTACACTTGGTTTTGTGCATTAATTAGAAAATGTTCTGATCATTAATGTTGATGTGTATTCTTTTTTCTTCATTATGTGAAAATATGGATTGTTTTTAGCCAACTATGTTTATGATAGAAGTTAATCATATGCTCATAACTGAGGTTCATACCTCCCTTGGTGATAGTGATGCATAATTCAGCATAGTATCTAAGTGGGAATAAATTGGGCTGAGATCCTAAACTTATAAAATGAGCACAACAGTTTCCAAAGAGAACAATTACTCTTGCCCTTTGCAAGTACCCGATTAAACCCCAGAATATTGGGAAGCATGGTGGTAAGAGGGCAGAGTGAGCATCTGAGCATCAAAATATGGCCCTTTTTCTGACATGTTATTTTTCATTCAGACAATTACCGCTTGAAGTGAAGGTGTCTATTTTAAAGTTGGGCTGGGTTACTATAATAGAAAGGACTTGTTATACATCCTGAAGCAACTATTGGAGAGAACTATGAAATTCTAGAGTGACTTGAATTTAGAAGGCTAGAAGTAAAACAGTAAAATTCTAGGGTGATGACAACGAAAAAGTTGTCATCCTGTGCAGCAAGCCAGTAAGTGGTTAAAGGTTACAAGACGTCATATTAAAAGAAATAGTGCTTTACATTGATGGTCTTCAGCCTTTGAAGGATGAAATTTTACCAAGAGAAAGAGTCTTTAAATAACCAATATGTACATCTACCTGCACTAGAGAGATACCATGGTGAGAGGTAATGGGAGGTGGCTCAAGGCTGAGCACCTCACTTGCTATGCAGGAGTGAGGATCCTGAAAATTATAAACTGGTCCAAAAGCAACGCATCACTTTTAATCTCTGTTTGGCAGGGAGTCTGATGCACAAATGCCTACACCCTCTCATTGCTAGAGACTGGTTGACACAGGGGCAAAGAAAAAAAAAGTGAGACACAGGTCACTAGTATTACTATGAGACCTACGAGAGCAAGATGCCATAAAATAAGGAACTTCTGCCCAAAGTGCGAAACTGAGCTGTGTCATAACGAACCACAGGAAGAAACATCTCATCCACATCCTAGTACATATTTCTTGACATTAGGATTCAATTTTTTAAAACATTTTAAATTGATTTTACTGAAGTGTATTTTTTTTTTTTTGCATTTGACACTCATATTTTACAATTGATAAACCTACATCAACACATCATTATCACCCAAAGTCCCTCTTTTACATCAGGGCTCATTCTTGCTGTTGTCCATTCTGTGCTTTTGGACAAATATATAACAACATGTGTCCACCATTACAGTGTCAGGGAGGGCAGTTTCACTGCCCTAAAAATCCTCTGTGCTCCTCCTATTCACCCCTGCTTCCTCTTATCCCCTGGAAACCACGGACTCTTACTGTCTCCATAGTTTTGCCTTTCTTAGAATGTGGTATAGTTGGAATCATACAGCATGTAGCCCTTTCTAATTGTCTTCTTTCACTGAATACCATGTGTTTAAGTTTACTCCATGCCTTTATATTGCTTGGTAGCTCATTACTTTTTAGCTCTAAATAATAATTCATTGTCTGAACGTACCACAGTTTGATTAGCCACTCACCTACGGCAGTGATGGCGAACCTTTTGAGCTCGGCGTGTCAGCATTTTGAAAAACCCTAACTTAACTCTGGTGCCGTGTCACATATAGAAATTTTTTGATATCTGAAACCATAGTAAAACAAAGATTTATATTTTTGATATTTATTTATATATTTAAATGCCATTTAACAAAGAAAAATCAACCAAAAAATGAGTTCGGGTGTCACCTCTGACACGCGTGTCATAGGTTCGCCATCACTGACTTATGGAAAGAAATCTTGGTTGTTTTGAATGGTTAGTTATTGGAAAATGATGTCATAAAACGTAGGTAGATTCCAATATTTTCAATTGTGAATTAGAGTATGCTCTACCCATGCAGAAAATACATTGATAGTATAGCTTTTCTGAGCTTGTCTCAGAAAGGAAAATGTACCATGAATGCCAATATAAGTAATGTGCTAAGAGAAATGTTGATGAGGCATCTCATCTGACATACTGTCCCCACCTGATTAAAAATGTGAATTTTAATGAGAAAGATAAATTCCTGTACTGAGCTTTCATATCTGAAATAGAAAATTATGCTTTGAATCTTTGAAGGTAATTATATCTTCAAGAGGTTTACCTTGCTTGTTTATGGCTTTTATGTTTATTGTTTTACTCATTTCACAGATGGAATTCTATTCAAGGATGTTCTTAAAATGTTGCTTGTTTCAACTTTTATCCTAACTTCTTATCTTCTCATAAATCTTACACTTTAAGGAAAAAGGACCAATGACAAAACCCCACAGGTGGTCCCCTGATGTTTATTTTGAAATATAACATGTTGCTATGATTCTAGTCACTAAATAAAAAACAGAATTGAAAACAACAACAACTCCTTAAGCTATGTCTCTAACTAAAAAAATTAAAATACTTTGTACAAACATGTATGGATTGTCAATAATTTAATGTTAGTGATCCGCCTTGTTCCTCCAACACATATAATATCATTTACTAATAGTGGCAGCCTGGTAGCTAAAGGCAAAGTGAAAGGTGCCGGCAAGAGAAGCCTTACTTCCAGATCCACTGTCATTGTCATGATCCTCCAATTCCTCATGTAAAGTCTCACATTTCAAACTCAAAGCCATGGCTCAGTATGATACTATTTTAAGATGTTCCAAAACATTAAGTTATTTACATTTGAGATAAAAGACTTATTTATTTACTTCATGGTACCTGAAATATGACTTCAGAATTGTTAAAAATAATAATTTCTCTTAATTTCAACTATGTAACCAAGCATGGCTTGCTCATGAGTAACCTTGTGAATTTAAAGCTTATTTAATTAGAGAATTTCCTCCAGAGTCAAGGTAAAAATACTAACAGTATACACATTGACCATTTTCTAATTTTAGCCATATTAGGGATTAAGATATTTTGCTAAATCACACAAGTATACAAGGTCATTTCAGGTTGAAATGAGAGTTCTACTTATGTAGATATGGAAAAACGACTTACCCCTGTCTGTGTCATACAGGAAGACAAAACAGTTCCATTCATAGTGATCCAGCAGACTTAAGAGTGCTCCTCGCAAGGAAGGCCTCAGCTGCAACACAAACTGGCTCTCGCCCTCGGTAGGGAAACTTGGTGTGATGAGGGAGATGTGTAAGGCGCTGCAGAATGAGGTCAAGGTGTGTACTGACCTCTTATCATAGAGTCCAAAAATGGCAAATACTCCTCTAGAATACTGGGAACAGACTGAAATGAAAGAAAAAAAAACAGAATACAAACCATTAGTACACCTTAAATTGTTAACTTCCACATCTACAGCTGATGAAATGAAAAAGAAATCTCTGAATTATTGGCATGTCAGGAATATAAGAAAAGGTTACAAGTGAAGTGTGCCATCAATTGTACAATCAATTAATGAATTTTTGAACTTGTATTCAAAATCCTGCATTGAGTGAGATAACTTGGAGCTATATGCTTCCTTTCTCAAGAAGCTGATTTAAATTAAAGGGAAGTTTAACTAAAATGATGTAATCTATGGTATTCCAGGATAAGGTGGCAAATCCTAAGTGAGAGACTCTAAGTGTGAAAAAAATCTAAATTTTTCTCCATATGTTTTTCTTACATGTAAAAATATAATATCATACTTTGAAAATGTTTAAGTATATTTAGAGGAACATTTAAATAACCAGAGTGCCATCCGTTGTAAGCCATATGCTTATCTTGTCTAGTTTGAATTGGACTGCATTTGTTACTCGGCCTAAATTATTAAATTTTTTTTGCAGTGGTAGTTTCATTTTTTATCACAACCTTAGAGTTCTCTTGAATCTTGTTTGAAAATAAAAAAATTATGCAGTCTGGAAAGTCATTGTTGGGATATGCAAGATGCTTAGCACAGTTGTGGCAACCTGTGCAGCCTGTAGGTAGGCCACATGCAAAGACAGCAATTCCACACCCGGAAGAACGATGTTCTCCTGAAAGAAGAGAACCTGAGGTAAGCAGGTGCCCAGGCTCACCTTGCCTTTCTTTCCATCCCCCGAGTTGTTGCAAAGACAATGGGGCAAATTTATAAAGAGAAGAAAATTGTCCTTGAGATTCCTGCCCCATCATATTTTGATCACTTTATTGACATGACTGATTTCTAGTTCAAACTTGGGTGACTTTTTCTAGTTTACATTATAAAGGATACAAACCTACATTAGGGATACTCTTTTCCCATCCTATCTAATAAAAGACAAAAAGGGTAATTGACCATACCTTCGCTACGCTTCCCATTGGCTAATCAGGGCGATATGCAAATTAACTGCCAAGAAAGATGGCGGTTAACCACCAACAAAGATGTCAGTTAATTTGCATATGTAGGCGCAGGAGCAGCAAGAGAAGGCCAGTGGGCGTGGTGAGCGAAGAGCAGAAGGAAGCCCGCCGCGAAGGCCTACACCACGCCCCGGGGGCCCACAGAAAGTCCGCGGAGAGGACCGGGCCTCCCAAGCGGAGAGTCTCCATGGTCAGAGAGCGCGGTGTCGGGACCTGAATAAAGACGGAGGCGACTCAAACGCCTGGCAGCGGCGTTAGACCACCAAGCAGGGCCTTTCAGCTGGGACTCGGGGTGGGGGTGGGGCGAGGGAGGCGAGCCAGAAATAGAGAACTACAACTCCCGGGAGGCTTAGCGGCCAGGGCCCGGGTGCCTGGCCCTGGAATCTGATGAGGCCTGTCGTTCTGTGAGCCACTTTAACCTAGAGGTTTGCAAGGTTGGAAGTTCTGCGCAGGGAGCCGGGGAGAAATGGAGCTGGAGCAGAGAGAGGGGACCATGGCAGCCGTGGGCTTTGAGGAGTTCTCAGCACCTCCCGGCTCGGAGCTGGCGCTGCCTCCGCTGTTCGGTGGTCACATTCTGGAGAGCGAGCTTGAGACCGAAGTGGAGTTTGTGTCTGTGGGTCTGGGCAGCTCCAGCCTCCGGGAGTGAGACGAAGAGGTGGAGGCAGCCCGAGGCTGGCGGCGGCGCCAACGGGAACTCAATCACAGGAAGTACCAGGCGCTGGGTTGGCGCTGCAGGGAAATCGAGCAGGTGAAGGAGCGGGTCCTGAACAGGCTCCATCAGATATAGAGGATAACACGGAGACTCCAGCAGGAGCGGAGGTTCCTCATGAGGGTGCTGGACTCCTACGGCGACGACTACTGAGCCAGCCAGTTCACCGTCTTACTGGAGGACGCGGGCAGCCAGGGCACAGATGCCCACACCCCAGGCAACACTGAGAACGAGCCTCCGGAGAAAGAGGGGCTGTCCCCACCCAGGAGGACGCCAGTGTCCGTAGAAGCCAGCAGCCCAGCCCCTGGCGAGGGGCCCAGCGGGCAGAAGAGGCGGCGAGCGCCACGGGAAGGGCACCGGGCGGGAGTCCCGCTGACTCCGGAGCTGGCCCTCGTGCAGATAAAGGTGGAGGAAGACTTTGGCTTCGAAGGGAATGAGGCCCTGGACTCAAGTTGGGTTTCTCGGGGGCCAGACAAGCTGCTGCCCTACCCCACCCTAATATGCAAATTAACTGCCAACAAAGATGGTGGTTAATTTGCATACGTAGGCGCCAAGCAATGGAGCGAAGCTGGCTGGCTCCGGGCAGGAGCAGGGAGTGAAGGCCATCGTGGCGAGCGAAGAGCAAAGAGGGAAGCCCGCCACGCCGGCCTCCACCACGCCCCTGGGGCCCGCACGCGGTGAGCAGCGAGGGGCTTAGCTCCCCCGGTGAAGAGCGAAGGCCTGAGTTCCGGGCGCCGGAGGAAAACTGGTGCCAGCAGCCAGGGGAAGGGGCCCCTGAGGGGCCCCAGACTGCGAGAGGGCACAGGCCGGGCTGAGGGACCCACCTGAGTGCACAAATTTTTGTGCACCAGGCCTCTAGCCTATAATAATAAAGGCATAATATGCTAATTAGACCAACATCCTTCCAGACATCCTTCCTTCCAGACAAAGCTGCAGTGGGTGGGGGCCATGGCAGAGGCAGCAGCGGGCAGGGGCTGGGGCCAAGGCCCTTGCACAAATTTTGTGCATCGGGCCTCTAGTTTATAAATAAATTGAGACTTTTTGAATTTCAAATTCTTCTAGTTTATCACATGGCTGAAGATCCTACTTCTCCTTGGCTTATATAGCTAGTTTAAGAAGTTGTTAGCTTTATAAAATTTTTC
This sequence comes from Myotis brandtii, assembly GCF_000412655.1. Lineage (NCBI taxonomy): Eukaryota > Metazoa > Chordata > Mammalia > Chiroptera > Vespertilionidae > Myotis > Myotis brandtii. Next base: position 262,428 of record NW_005372026.1, on the reverse strand, counting down.
GGTTTTCTGATTTTGGTTACTGATTGTAATTGCTTAGCTCATTAAGAAACCCAGAGTATGGATAATCTAGAGCAGCGATTCTCAACCTGTGGGTCGCGACCCCTTTGGGGGTCGAAGGACCCTTTCACAGGGGTTGCCTAAGACCATCGGAAAACACATATATAATTACATATTGTTTTTGTGATGAATCACTATGCTTTAATTATGTTCAATTTGTAACAATGAAATTGGGGGTCACCACAACATGAGGAACTTTATTAAAGGTCGCAGCACTAGGAAGGTTGAGAACCACTGATCTAGAGGTATTTATTTTAGCAGTAGTTCATAGTGATACAAAGAAATTAGATTTTGCTTTGTTAAAGTAATAATAGGCTCTGAGACAACTAATTTTCCTACTAACATTTATATCTATATTCCACAATATCTGGGTTTTTGGAAATTATGAAGCATAATTAAATAAGTTAATAAAAGATGGAGGTTTTTCATTTGTTCTTGTTTACTGTATCTCTTGAGATTGAGAATAGAGTTTAAGCAATGTAATTGTACATGAGAAGGTAACAATTACAGCAAATGAATGCTATTGGTCTTCTTTAGATAATGTGCTCTGAGAGATACTATATATGTTCTAGGCTCACCCAGGAACTAGGATTTGATCACCTGAATAGATTGACCAACCTGGAAAGTTAGTCCTGGCACAATTACTGGCTGTCATTTTCTTGCAAGATATAGAAAACATTATTTTGTAACACTTTGGGTTTCAACTGAATTTACTTTTAACCTTAAATGACCTGATTAGTCAAGCTGCTGGATAAGACCTTAACCTTGTGAATGTTTCATCAAGACTTTGGATGTATTTCTGTAAGTGCTGCACATTTAGCATAACCTGGAGGTACTCCTTTATGTTGTCATATTTTTTCTGTTCTCTTGATTTTTCATGGAAATTGAGGGTCCACTTTCAATCTTTACATTGCAAATAATCTACTTCAATTAATTTTTATTTTACTTTACTGAAAAAAAATAAAGTTGAAGAGCTTTAGAAATCATATCTAAGATGCTGACTTTTGATTTGGTGCTAAAACTACACACAGATTTTATTACATTTTCAAGAAAATGTAAACACACAGGATTTACAAGTCATGTACTTTAAGTTATTCATGCATATAATGAGCAGTTGCATAATCACTTCTGTTTTGGGATTTACCTTTGTCAAATTTTGGTTTCCAAACAGTGAGTTTTTAGGAACTCTACAAATTCTCTAGGGGGACTTGCATAGCTTTGCATGAGAACCTTTGGTGAGAAGGGGGTGGGTGGGCAAGCCTGGACCCCTTCCGATTTTATGTATTTCAAATATTGAGCGAACATAAAATTTTATGTGCAAAAAATATTACACTTCAGAAAAAAGGTCAGAAACAATGTATCCTGCACAAAATCCCTCTACTGTTTATTCCTACTATACTGTTTTCAGACTTCATTATGACTTTTCACTACTTTGGTGCTTGCTATACTATTTAACTTATTTTAATTTATTGTGTTTGATACCGAACAAACAATGTTTTTGATATTTAAACATCTTCTATCTACTTTCATTCATAAGCATCATCATAAATATGTATCACTTCTCCTTTTCATAGCCATCTGTTATTTTGCCTTTAATAAACTAATTTTGAAACTGTACTAAATATTAGATTAATAACTTTGCTTCTGGCTGTATTATGTCACTCAACTTTTCTTTTCACTTTGCAAATGTCCAGAAATGTTAATATTATTCTATTCAACTTTTTCTTGAGCTATTTTACCTAGATTATATGCATGGCATATGAGGATTACTGGGTTTCCTATGTGTGTGAATGCATTGTCAGTCAAATGCTCAAAGTTATTATCTCAGTGTGCTATCCTGGAAAGTATTTTATTTAGTCCAATAGATTAAATTTTAAAATATAATTATTTCCATATTTAGTATTACCATCTAGCTTTGCAAACACTCAAGTCAAAATTTACTTGGTTATGTCTGATGACATCTATTGATGTTTGTCATACAAATAATTATGCAAACAATGGAACTTAAACTATATATGCGTACATCAATTAATTAGAGGAAGCTAAACTGAATATCAATGTGTTCAGTATACATAAAAGGGAGCAAACTGAAACTTATATAGATGGCTAAATAAAATAAACAAGAGAACTCCGAGTCACTAAATAGTTGCAGTCTTATTAGGTAGATACATGTTTTGAGATATAAACACTAACAAAGTTTCATTGCATATTCTGTATTCTGCTTTACTAATGAAATCACTTGGATCCTGCATTATGTAACTAAACATATAATATAAACACACAGTCATAATCCATTCGTCTTTACTTGATGGTGTCAATGAATTAACTATGTCTTCTCATCAAGTAGTCACCCAGTTTCATCCCAGATTCTACATTTCAGATGCCAAACCAGTGAAACTGTTATGCAGTTTGTGATAGTTTATCGCCCCATGTCACATACAAATCGAATGGCATTGTCTTAGCTCAGCGTCTCAAGTTGTGAGCATTAGAGCAAGGTGCTGAGTCTGACTGACATGGCCACCACAGCAGGAGAGGAAGGACGCAGGCCACTGCTTCACCCCGTGCCCTTTCCTTTCTCCTGTATCTTCAACTTTCCTCTTCCCTAAATGCATTCCCAAAATGCTTTCAAACAAGCTGAACTCCTTATTTTATGAAACATAGAACTTTCTCGACCCTATGCTTCCTACCTCTTTTTACCCTTTCCCAGTCACTAAAGGAGTCTTTTACTTACACTGTTTAAATTCATCTGGCTGCTCTACTTCTCAGCCACCAAAACCACCTTCATCAATTTTGCTAATGACCACGTACAACCTAAATCTTACAGTTTAGCTCCTATCTTACTGGAATCCTTTACTGTCTTTGACACTTTGGACACTTCTCTCAGATGCTTCCTTCCCTTGCTTTCTTACCACCATGCTCTCGTCTTCGTTCACTCTCTCTAGATATTTCTTAGTGTCTTTGAATATTCTTTCCCTCTGCTCCTTTAAAGGTGGTAAGCCTTAAAACTCCCCTCTACTTTAAATGCAATTCCACTGAAAATGGCCAACCCTGGGCTTTAATTACCGCCTATGTAATCATGATCCCCCAAACTGTACCATTGACTTCAAATCTTTCTCTTGAACTCCAGATCTATGTATCTAAGTTCATCACTTCCAACCCACTGTGAATTTTAGTATAGCTGTATTTTCTCTCTCTCACACTATATTCCAGAACTTTGATACTTTCCTATTCAGAGCTGGAGTCTGATCTTTCAACGTGAACCCGGGCTGGCTTCAGTGATTGCCTCAGCGATTAAAGTGTGACAGAAGTGACTCTATGCGACTTCTGAGGCTATGGCTGCCTCTCTGTTGAGACAGATTTTTTTTTTTTACCCAGCTACCATGCTGTGAGGAAGACCATGTGACATGAAGAGGCCCACATAGAAAGTAACCAATATTCTTATCCCTCAGCATCAGCTAAGCTCCAGGTTGACAGTCAAATGAACTAATTCTTATATAATAAAAGGCTAATATGCAAGTTGTCCCCTTGACCAGAAGTTTGACAAGGGGGCAGGGCTGGCCTGCCAACCACCCCCGGCTCCTTCCCCTAGCTGGCC
>NW_005372026.1:225161-258762 GCF_000412655.1 Myotis brandtii | reverse complement strand
CCCCCCCCCCGATTGGGGTGGGCCGGCCGAACCCCACCGTGCACAAACTCGTGCACTGGGCCTCTAGTAACAATAAATAACCAGGATGATCTTTGTACCCAGTACTTAGGGGTATGCCTGCGCATGGTAAGCATTCAATAAATATTTTGTAGATACACTTTTAAGGAATGTTTCTTTATTTTTGTGCCACTGTTTATTTTTTTAAAATTCTTTTTTTAAAATATATTTTTATTGATTTTTCACAGAGAGGAAGGGAGAGGGATAGAGAGTTAGAAACATCAATGAGAGAGAAACATTGATCAGCTGCCTCCTGCACGCCCCCTACTGGGGATGTGCCAGCAACGAAGGTACATGCCCTTGGCCAAAATCGAACCTGGGACCTTTCAGTCCGCAGGCGGAAGCTCTATCCACTGAGCCAAACTGGTTAGGGCATAACATTCTTAATATTGAATATTTGAATTGTTGTTTTGTTTTTCTGTTTTCTTTTTTGCTATTATAACTAAAGCTTTCATCACAACCATCTCTGATTATTCATTAGGTAAGCTGCTAGAAGTGAAATTATAAAGTAAAGTATATGAATCTTTTTTTAAAAATCTTTTTGAAGGGTTTTGGTAAATATTACTAAATTTATTCCACAACTATGTACTAATTTATATCTCTCAATAATATTTATTGGGCTAAATAAGTTTTTAAACTTTCCTTTTCTCTACTGTTTTGAAAGTTATATTTATTATGTTGATTCTTCAATTTATTCTCGTTGCCCTTAATTTTTATATATTTACTTGTTATACATTTATAATTTTTCCATATTGATTGAGATACGATTGACCTATAACATTGTGTAAGTTTAAGGTGTACAACATGATGACTTGATGTATATATTGTGAAATGATTCCCACAATAAGGTTAGTTAGTACATTCATCACCTCACATAATTACCATTTTTTGTTGTGGTGATGAGAATATTTAAGATTTACACTCTGAGCAACTTTCAAGTATGTAATATAGTATTGTTAACTAAGGACTGTTGGGGTTTTCAGCAGTGAAACCTACTGGGGTTCTCTGACAATCAAGCTACTGGGAACCAAGGTCACTCCCATGCATGACTGATACTGTGGACCAGTAGTTCCCAACCCTTTTTTTGGCCATGTCTCACCTAAGCATCTCTAAAATCCTGATGCCCCCTCCCCGCCCCCCAGTGACATAATTCTTATATTCAAAAATTGAACTCCTATTCACATGGAGGAAGCTTAAAAGGCCATTAACTTGGTCTCAACAAGCTTCCAAAGAAAATGGCATTCATGAAATAGAAAAATAAAAGAAGGAAAGAACAGCTGAAGTACTGAGGAAGAAATCACCAAGAAATTGTTAAAAAAATAATAATAGTATGAAGTGATATGAAAAAATAGCAAATAAAGTTTCAAAACATATAATAGACAACTGAAATGCATAAATATGTCACTATATATGTATATACTGTGTCTGAGGCCCCTACAGCCATAAGAAATGCAAAAAATTCACTGTTGATAACTCATTCTGGAATTGCCCTCCTGAAAAATCAAATTGCCCCCCTGTGGGGCGTGTGCCCCACATTGGTGACCACCGCTGTAGACCCTTTCCTTCTGACTTCTTCCTGGCGGTCTCTAGATGTCTCAGCTTTGCTGGTCTCTGGTGGGGTGAAACTGAAAGGGGCCCTTCAAGTGCTTCCCCAAAAGGCTGTGGAAGCTGGTCACTCACCCTGTTCTCCTTTTCCAAGACAAGAGAACTGTGTTGGGCTAAGAGTTCCCTCTTGGCACTGAACAGTGCTGGCCTGGGATATCGGATAATGCAGGCAAAATGGAACCTTCCCTCCTACCCTTTTTGTCGGGTTATTCTCAGTTTTTCTGTTTTTTTGTTTTTTTCCTCTATGTGTTCCTGAAACTTTGTTAGGAAACTCCGGAGTTCTCCCACAGCTATTTTGTGTGTGAATAACTGTCTAATTGCTGTTCATTGTGGAAGGACATAAGGGTGCATCTCATATCCCCCATCTTAGTCATAATATTCTAAATTTAATAAATTATCTCCACACTCCATCAGAATAATATGAGGACATTTAAGCATTTTAACTGCAGAAAATGCCCTCCATACTATTACTGTCCAATATTGTAGTTCGTATGGGTTTAGTAATTTTAAAATATCATAGCCTCTATTGGATATTTTCATTATCTGAAATCCTTGATAATCTAACACTCCTTTGTGTATGTTGCAATTCTTGCTCAAGGTGGATTATCAACATGTTTGTTTTATAATTTTGAATAGTGAGCACATTTTAGCAAAGTCTACCTGTGAGAATTTAGAGAAACCTGTTTTGGAGAAATACTTCTCCAAAGGGATTTTGCATTTACTCTGCCAAGCACCCCAATGAGTTTGTATGTGGGGTGTGTGTGTGTGTGTGTGTGTGTGTGTGTGTATGTGTGTGTGAGAGAGAGAGATAGGCTCCTAGAAAATGCAGAGTGTATAGGTTTGTACAGAAAAGTCAAAAGAGTGGACAATTATGGAATGAGCCACCCTGCACACATCTGTATATCTCATTCAAGGTCAACTTTATATCTGTCTTTGACCCCATTCATTATCTCTTTCAGAGGGGCCTTCTTTAGTTAGTATGCCTTCTCTCCCTCTTTACTGGCTACATTCCCTCAACTTATTAACATACTCAAATCTCTCCAATCCCTTCCCAATTTAATATTATGTCAATAATAAAAACCACATTTTATTGGTATCTAATCTTGTTCCCTGATGTATTCTCAGGCTCTAAAATTGGCATAAGAAAAATGCTCAATTAGCATTCATTCAGTGAATGAAATCATAGTTTCTTGTAAAATAAATAAGAAGAGACTGGGAGAGTGTGGAATGACTGGCTGAAAGCTGCAAAATTCTACTTTTGGGCTGCTGAGTTTACTCTGGCAGTTAAAGTTTTCATTTCTTCCTAGCGTCTAGGCAATGCCTTTTGGTCTCTACATGTATTCTCCCTCCCCTTTCAACCATGCACAAACTGACCAATAGCTTTTAATTAAAGCCTAGTTTCTGAAAACTGACAGCTATTAGTACATATCAATTTAATGATTCCTTATAAGGAAATAAAATATAATTATAACTATCTATTAATGTTTTAACAATTTAAAATTCAGATAATGGGACAACTGTCTTCTTCAGAAGTGACAAGAACGTATAATTTCTGTTGTTATCAGGGTGATGTTATATTGTCATTTTTATACATTTAATTTTCACAGAATATGATGAAACTATGAGTTTATCCAGCAGCATAGAGTTTGCAACTACAGGTGAAATACTAATTCAGTCTTCCAGCCTTTGCCCAGCCTCCCACTGCACAACCTCTCACTGCACAGCCTCTCACTGCACAGCCTCCCACTGAACAGCCTCCCACTGCACAACCTCTCACTGCACAGCCTCCCACTGCACAGCCTCCCACTGCACAGCCTCCCACTGCACAGCCTCCCAATGCACAGCCTGCCACCGCACAGCCTTCCACTGCCCAGCCTCCCACTGCACAGCTTCTCACTGCACAGCCTTTCATAGCACAGCATAGCACAGCCTCCCGCCGCACAGCCTCCCACCGCACAACCCCTGGTCCTGTATTTACCTAATTTCTACCTGTTAATTTTCAGAATCTTGCCATATATATTTCTTCTAAAAGAAATATTCTCACCCCTCTGGATTTTAAAATAATTTTTCTGAATACACTAGCAGTTTATTGGAAATCTTTACAAAGTCAGTAAGTATTAGTTTATCATCTTCCTTTTTTCTCTGATTGTTTGATGTTAGGATGATAAGCTCATATTTAGATTTGAAAAGGCTCAATCAGATGGTGGATAGATCATGCTGAATCCAGAATGCATTGATTTATGCCCTTAAGGTGTTATCATAGGTTATTAATATGTAAAAGTTAATTTTCTTAGACTTCTACAGGGTGGTTAGCTATAGTACATAAAGTCACTGAAGCTAATCACCATAAATGACAAGTTGAAATGCAAATTACATACAAATATTTCACCTTAATTATGTCACAAATAAGTACTCTTGCTTTCTCAGATGTCTTCTCTGAAGCAGCTCTGGACAATGCCAGTGCAGACCACAGGGAGCTATAATTGCGGGCTGCACTTGCGCAGCCCTGCACATCCTTCGCTTCAGTTTTATGACATCTCAGCTCGAGAGCACATTGCAATTCTCAATTAAACTAATTGAGAGCTCAGTAAAAATATACAGGCTTGTTTGCACATTTCTTTCCGGAGTCAGGCCGTCATAATGGAAACACATGGCTCATTTTGCTTCCAGGGCTGAAAAAGGAATAAGCAGAGGCTATTTTCAATACACAGCACAATGAGCAAAATGCCTTTCAATGTAAAGTTGGCTTCCCTGGGAGGCGTTTGGGGGCTGCAAAGATCAGCTCCTTCTTTTATAAAGAATGCTAATCTATAAACATAAGGACTCCAACGAGTGAGCCTTTTACAGTGGTTCTCAACCTTGCCTGCACATTAGAATCACCTGGGAATCTTTTTAAAATCCTGATTTCTGGGCCTCATCCTCCGGAAATTCTGTTTCTTTGTTATGGGGTGAGGTCACAACATTAGTAACAAAGAAATAGAATTTCCGGAGGATGAGGCCCAGAAATCAGGATTTTAAAAAGATTCCCAGGTGATTTTAATGTGCAGCCAAGGTTGAGAACCACTGCTTTAGAAGGAAGGAAGGTGAGAGGAGAAGAAACCAATTCTAAAAAGCACCTAAATAGTAACAGGTGAGTGCTTGCTTCTTTACCTGTCAACGCCAATCATGAAGGGCAGCGTAGAGGGAGAGGCACCACGGGACTACTATTTAGCACCCAAGGACTGGAATATAGTTTTATCTTTGTGGCCTTAATGGAAACATTCAGCTCATCATCTATATTTTATATACTATATAACTGCATTGCATAATTGCAGTAGGATTCTTTTTATGCTACAGAAACACATTTTCAAGGGTCTAAATCGGTTGAAAGCTTTTCTTCATCAAAGTAGACACAGCTGTCTTTCTGAAAAGCACTTAAATACATCGTGAAAGTGGATAACATCAATTAAAAATGGAATGGAATAATATTTGGCAGCTATCTGAGAGAGTTTTAAAACAACTGTTCTCATGAATATTAGGCTTCCTGAATAACGGAAGTGTCATCATTTATTTTGGATGTAGAATCTGTGACATTTGTTTAATGTCTGTCAGTACTACCAGACGTGTCTGAGACAGCAAGGACTCTGATTGCTTTAATCATCAAATTTTTTCCAGCATCCAGCATAATGCTTGGCACAGAGGTAATCAATACATATATATATTTTTTAATTTTACGTATTGATTTGAGAGAGAGAGGAAGAGAGAGAGAGAGAGAAATGTTGATTTTTGCTCCACTTGTTTATGCATTCATTGATTGCTTCTTATATGTGCCCTGACTGGAGATTGAACCTCAAACTGTGGCAAATTAGAGGATGCACTAACCAACTGAGCTACCTGGCCAGGGCTCAACAAATATTTTTTAAATGAATAACCGAATGAATGGAGGCAAAGAGGATGCCATGCATGAAAGGTATTTGAGATTCATGAAGATATTTGGCCTAACTAATCTTTTGAATAAAATGTGCAGCCATTTGAAGCAAATCTAACATGTAAAATTGTGTTTTTACAAAATACAATAATGCCTCATTATATTTAATATGATACAATTTTACCAAAATTAATTTACATGCAACTTGTTTGGAATTCACAATGTACATACTTTTAATGGGATAGTCTGCTCAGTGATATAGGCTAAGGGTTACACATGCTCCAATTAGGCTTCCTGAATAACGGAAGTGCTATTCACATATAACTCAGACAAATATAAGGATAAACACACATATAATCCAGACGAATAAAATTGCAGTATCCAGTGTTTCGTGTGTGTGTGTGTGTGTGTGTGTGTGTGTGTGTGTGTAATTGTTTCCTCTAAAACACACTGCACAAAATCCTGATAGAGAATTTACAGATAACCTTGACTAGATGGAAATACTAAACATTTGCATAGCTTCTCCATATATAAAAAGAGATACTAGAATATTTTTTTCCATTCTAAAATATAATATTAGAGCCAGTAGCCAGAATGAGGTAGCCATTATGATGGCCTGACTCTAGGAAAGGGGAAGGGAAGAAAACAACAAGTACTAAATACCTACTATGTGTCAGGCTCTCTAACTGTCATTTTATTTTTATTATCTTGTTCCAACAGCTCTACAAGGTAGGTATTATTCTCCTTTTTCTTTTTCTTTAAAAAGAAAAACAAAATTTGGTGAAGTTATATAACCTCTACAAGTTGATACATTTAAGTGGGGAAAGAGCAATTTTTAACCCAACAGGATTCTAAAGGTCATGCTCATTCTACTCGACCACTTGAAAAGAAAGTCACTGGTTGAGCACTTCTCCACCCTGCTCTGTTGAAGGGATATTGGCCATTACACCCTTATTGCTACTGGAGGAGGCACTGTAAGAATACTTACACTTCAGGGAAACAGAATTAGTTCTTACAGCAACTAATTCTTGTTTAAAAAGCCGCTTCTTAGAGCAAACCAAGTTTTAGCTCTCAATATAGAAAGGATAAACACATATATAACTCAGACAAATAAGCCTGCAGTATCTAGCATTTCAAGTGTGTGTGTGTGTGTGTGTGTGTGTAAGTAATTGTGTCCTCTAAAACATCCTGCACAAAATCCTGATAGAGAATTTATAGGTAACCATGACTAGATGGAAATATTAAAAATTTGCATAGTTTCTCCATACATACAAACAGATAGTAAAAGATTTTTTCCATTCTAAATTATAATATTAGAACCAGTAGCCAGATGTTACTAAAATAGTTGGTTTGTGTGCTGTGTTATATTATTTTCTCTAGATTCAAATTTCAAGAACAATTGTCAAACATCTGGACTGTACACTAGGATGGAAAATACAAAATAGAAATGATGAGCCACTCTAGCTACTTTGTCAAAGTTATAATTTTAAGGTTTTTGAATTCTCAGAATCATTACCAGACTTTTCTGAGTTAAATAAACTCTGATTTATAAAGCCTTTTACTTTTTTCTCTCAATTATTAGGATATTATAGAACAGAATGATGTCTAATAAAAATGCTATTTCATTCCCTATGATATTAAACCATGATTCATTTTTCAAAGAATACTATTAATAATTTGCTCTGACTACATCTGTGTGTGCATCTGAGTGTGATGAAAATAGAAAATGCTTTTCAGTTTTGAGAAATTATAATAGAATATGCCTTGGTCTAGTAATCACTATAATCATAATCCTTTAAAAGCATTAAACTTGAAGTATATATTTCCTTGCTTTTACACTAAAATAGCATTTTTCCTAATAACTTTTTTAGAATAGTTAAAATCCCTGAATGACCAAAAAAATCAGACTTTTATATTAAAACATAGTCTTTTGAAAAAAATTGAAATTTATATGTATCTGTTACTTAACAAATAAAATGACATTTATTCATTCTATCCAAAGAAAAAGAAATTATTCAATATAAATTTTCATTATATATATATATATATATAGAGAGAGAGAGAGAGAGAGAGAGAAAGAGAGAGAGAGAGAGAGTAATTTATGTCACATGTTGAAGAGATTAACAAATCTGTATTATACTATATATTATACTGTGAGATTCTAAAATTTTTCTGAACAACTTAATTATTTGGCATGCTTTGAAAGAAATAGATTTCAGAAATCATATAGTAACACTGATTCACTTTTTTAAATAATCTGAACATTTCAAATATAATTGTTTTCTAACATATCCAACTTTTTAAAAGAATGGTCTAGAATTAATGAGTCTTCTTTCAATATGACTCTGCAGCCTCCTGACCATTCACCTGACATTAACTTCCTCTAAATGAAACCTGTGAAATCCAGCCATAGAAGGGCTAGGCAGAGTATGTGAATGGGTGACACAGGCCAAGGGAAAGATTGCGATATGGGCAAGGAACTTGAGAGTACTTGCCCACCAAAAAGGGCTAACCACTCACATCTCTAGGTGATTGCTCCCAACAGGGAGTAATAATAGCCCAATGGGGTGGGGAATCCTGAATTTTTGAAAGAATCTTTAAGTATGAATATTTGTGAATATTCTGCTCATTTTTAAATGCTCTGCACCAATTAAAACATGGTTTATTTTAGAGTGAGGACAAATTTATTTTAGAGTGAGCATCATATTGCTTAGAATTGGAAGTTCTCTGAAACTATTGCTGCTGTCTGTTCATTTAGGTTTGATGCTATATTGCCAAATCAAATTTTCAGTCTTCATTTTAACCTGCTGCTCTTCAATTTGAGCTGTTTATTGTCAGTACTGAAAAGTATGTATAAATATTTAAGTGTGCATCTTTTTTGTGCCAAGGAGATAATATCTTTTCTGGATTATGAAGTTGTGTGGCTCAAAGGGACCTTAGAGATCATGCAGATGGACCATGTCCTGAACAGAGGAGGACAGTGAATTCCTAAGGTATAAAGTTACTTGCCTAAGGCCTTTAGACATGAACAAAGTAAAGCAGACATCCTTAGCTTAGCCAAAAATTAGAGATTATAAAGTCCATTCAAATGAGGGGAACAATAGCAAGATCCAACTCATGAAGTCATATATATGTAAAACTTATAGAGTGTATTATTTGTGACTGGTAGAGCAGGGAGGAGATCTGTGAGCAAGGAAGGTGTACACTATTCTGTGTCCTAGTATTATGTAAACTATATTTCATGAAATTGTTGAGCTCAGAGAGCATAACAAATACTTCTGTAGATTTTCATTATGAATCTAAGCACATTTTTAAAAATCATCACCTGAGGATATCCTTACTGACTTTAGACAGAGAAAGGGAGATGAGAAAGAGAGAGAAAACATCAATGTGAGAGTGAAACATCAATAGGTTGCCTTCCATATGTGCCCTGACAGAGAATTGAACCCACAACCTTTTGGCATATGATAGATAGGACACTCCAACCAACTGAGCCACATCGGCCAGGATGTTCTAAGCACATTTTAATTACTCATATTTAATCAGTATTGCTTTGTGCTATATAAACTGTTCTTTTTCTTCTGCTGCTGAAGACAAATGAGGTGCTTATTTCTTCTATTCACTTATAGGCAGACAGACCTATAAGCCATGCTCTACTATATAGAGTGTTTAGGCAGATTTTTGTTTTTACACTTGATTTCTCCTCTCTCTCTCTCTCTCTCCCCGCCCCTCTCTCTCATCTTAATGCTCACAGATGCCATGGGGTAAAGTTTATAGGGATTTCATCTAAAAGCTAATTATTTTAAATAATATTTTGTGTTTAAAATAGCTATATATCAATTCCCCATATAATTTCTGATTTGCATATTATGTTAAGGTACTCTTTTAGAGATTGAGACAATAAAAATAGGTAAATAAGTTAATATATTCATTAATTTTGATAATATGCAAAATTAGAACTTTAAGAGTATTTAATTTCATTGGGACATTCAAGTAATATTGAGCATCTACTCTGAGTTAGGTCAATGTTCTAGATACTGGTGGACATAAAATTAAGAATTCATATGTGATTCCTACTATTATATTGAAAAAAAAAAGTCAACAAGTTGTGGGGAGCCGATATAGAGTTAAGCCTCGGACTGACCTGTTGGCAAAGTCACAAACAGGTCTTCTGAGTCTTAAACAACCCAATCCCAGAGGTGGCCGCTGATTTACATGCGCTATCATTTAAAAAATAAAAAAGGGGGAATTTGCCAGAAGCGGGTCCATCCTTGCTGCTTGACACAGTTGCTGCAGGAAAGAAACTGCACAGCAGCATATGTTTCAAGGGACCTGGGGTATATGGCATATTGTTCTTAATATGTTTGCTCCCCTTCTTAGCACTATGTGTTTTAACCAAGGTCACCTCTCCGAGAAAGGTTTCCCCAGGTGGGGATTTTTTCCTGGAGTTAGGGATTAACAGGACTAAGGAAGGGAATAAAACCCCTTAACTAAGTGTCAGGCGGGTAATTAATCACTTTAACTACGAACAATCACGCTTAAGCTACATAATCTTTACTTAGGATAATCTCCTTCAGTGGATTTTCCATACCAACGACCTGTTTTTTCTCCTGTTTCAGACTTTTCTAAAATCTCTTAAACAAGCAGCATCTGGCTCTGGTTTGCCCTGTAATTCTCATTAAGTAGCCCTTGCATGGCACTAGCAGAACCCTGCCTCATATGTCTCAAATAAAATAAAATAAAATAAAACTTTAGAAAAAGAACTGAACAAAATGGAGATAATCAATCTACTAGATGTGGAGTTCAAAATGCTGGTTATAAAGATGCTCAATGAATTTAAGGGAAGAGTAGATGAACTTGAGAACTTAAATAGCATTAAAAAGAATGGAAATCTTAAAAAAGAACTAGTCAAAAATGAAGGCTATGCTAACTGAAATGAAGTATAATTTACATAGAAACAGTAGTAGAGTAGATGAAGCTGGAAAATAAACCAGTGATTTGAAATATTATGAAGCAAAATAACCAGTCGTGTAAGGAGACTCTGGGGCAACTTCAAGTGTACCAACATTCACATCATGGGGGTGCAGAAAGGATGACATTGAAAACCTATGTGAAAAAATAATGATAGAAAATTTCTCTAACCTGGTAAAGGAAATAGATATAAAAGTCCAGGAAGCACAGGGAGTCTCAAACAAAATGATTCTTTTTTAGGCCCATACCAAGACACATAATTAAAATGCAAAAGGTTAAAGACAAAGATAGAATCTTAAAAGCAGCAAGAGAAAAGCAGTTAGTTACCCACGAGGGAACTCTCATTAGACCATCAAATAATTTCTCAACAGAAACTATGTAGGCCAGAAGGGATTGGCAAGAAATATTCAAAGTGATGAAAACCAAGGACCTATCAAGCAAATCTAACATTTATAATCAAAATATATATGAAGAACTTCTCAGACAAGGAAAAGCCAAAGTAGTTCATCATCACCAAACCAGTCTCACATGAAATGCTAAAGGGTATTCTTGAAGAAAAAAAAAAAAGGACAAAAATATTAACAATAAAATGGCTATAAATACATACCTATCAAAAATTGAAGTAAGAAAACAAAATGAATGAACAAGGAGAACAGACACAAAATCAAAGACACAGAGAACATTTTGGTGGTTGCCAGATGGGACAAGGGTTGGGGATGGGTGAAAAGGTAAAGAGATTAAGAAGTACAAATTGGCTGTTACAGAGTAGTTGTGAGGATGCAAAATACAGCATAAGGAATATAGTCAATTATATTCTAATAACTTTGTATGATATCATATAGGTACAAGCTTTATCCAGAAGATCACTAACTTATTAAATGTCTAATCACTGGTTTGTACCCCTGAAACTAACATAATATTGTATGTCAATTGTAATTGAAAAATTTTTAAAATGATTACAAAAAAAAAAAAGAACAGTGTGGATTTTTGGCTTTTATCCTAAGAACAATGGGAAGCCATTCTCCTATTCTGAAGCAGGAGAGTAAAGTAATCTGATTTGTGTTTTTATAATGCTAGCTGCTGTGTGGAAAATTAATTAAACAAGAGTAGTAATGGATCCTGGAAACTTGACATCCAGTATTGTAGTAGCCCAGCAAAAACTATTGATAGCTTAGAATTCAGGGCCTGTGAAGATGAAAAATACATGGACTCAAGGCATATTTGACAAGTAAATTAATAGGTTTTGGTGATTAATTACACATTAGCATTAGGCAAAACTCACATTTTAGTCACTTACTAAGGCCATTGGTTAAATGCTCACTGGTGTGTTCACCATTTGCTAAGGTGAAATAAGCATATGCGGTTTAGAGGGCCCAGTTTGTATATTGAGTTAGAGATACTTGGAGAAAAAAATGACAATTAAGCAGTCTGGTATATACATCTATAGCTTGGTGCAGAGATTTTAGATTTATAAAAAATAAGCTTAGAAGTGCAGAAACAAACATTTAAGGAAAACATAGAGTGAGACTAGCAGAGTAGCCTTGGCAGAGAAGGTATGAGAATAAGATGAAAACAGGACAATGTGATATCATTTCATTCAACAGAAAAAGAAAACACAAAGAGGGAGCCATTAATATCAAATGCTGCTGGAGTAGAGGTAAGGGCATCAAGCAGTATAGGAAAAGAAGTTATTGGAAACCAAGAAAAGAGAGCAAGAAACCCTTAAAGATACAATGAATACATCAATTTCACATTATGTGGGAGTCAATTAATGTCTTTTTTGCAAATAAACTTCAGTTTCATAATGCATCACATATATGGACTTCTCACTTGTGTTTTGTGTGTTTCTATATATTTTTATATTCTATATATTCATAGACTAGAGGCCTGTTGCACGAAGAGATTCATGCAATAGGCCTTCCTTTCCCCTGGCTGCTGGCACCGGTTTTCCTCCGGCACCCGGGACCCAGGCCTTCGCTCTGGCCGGGCTCCGCCAGAGCCGGCCCCAGGGCCATGAGGCTTCACTCCAGCGCTTGGAGCCTATGTATGCAAATTAACTGCCATCTTTGTTAGGTTAATTTGCATACTCTCCTGATTGGCTGGTTAGCATAGTGAAGGTACGGTCAATTTACATCTTTGTCTAGTATTAGGTAAGATACTGTGTTTCTGTATATTTATGTATTTTGTATCCTATATAATAAAAGCCTAATATGCTAAGTGTCCAGTCATCTGTTCAACCAATCAAAGCGTAATGTGCTAATGATATGCTAAGGCTGCTCAACAGCTCACTATGACGCGCTCTGACCACCAGGGGGCAGACGCTCCAACCAGTAGGTTAGCTTGCTGCTGGGGTCCAGCCAATCGGGACTGAGCTAGATGGGCTGGACATGCCCTGGAGCCCTCCTGCGGTCCCTCCCCAGCTGGCCAATCTCCTTCATCCCTCCCCGACCCCGATTGTGCATTGGTAGTATCCCTCAGCCTGGCCTGCACCCTCTTGTAATCCGGGACCCCTCAGGGGATGTCGTAGAGCCGGTTTCGGCCTGATCCTGCAGGCCAGGCCAAGGGACCCCACTGGTGCACGAATTCATGCACCGGGCCTCTAGTGTTTGTATAACCACAGTACCTTATCTAAAGTGTTTCATCCAGTAGTGTGATACTGAAGATCTCATTGATTACAATTACTTTCTGAGACTTTGGTTACTCTATAACAGTGAGGTAGCTGTATGTGTTGTTGTTGTTGATACCAGCTCTGGTTCCTATCCTCTGAAAGAACATTCTCCCACTCTCCTTTGCTAGCTGGTTGGTGGAATGCTAAGCTTTGTCAACAAAGGGTGCTAGAGTTAACCTACCAAGTGATACTAGCAGACAGACATTTCCTCTGGGGTTTGGTCTCATTATTATTTTCGATGCAGGAGTCCAGCAGCTTCTTCTGAGGATCTCCAGAGGCACTGCCAGGCCACCCTCTCCCCACCAGAGGCTTCTAAGCCTCTCCAGGTGACCAATACCCTCCCACAACCCACAGCTGCTTCTATAAACCTGACACCCGCCACACAACAGCAGCTTTGAATGCTTCTGGAGATATGATTCTCT
Organism: Myotis brandtii; assembly: GCF_000412655.1. Taxonomy (NCBI): domain Eukaryota; kingdom Metazoa; phylum Chordata; class Mammalia; order Chiroptera; family Vespertilionidae; genus Myotis; species Myotis brandtii. The sequence continues at coordinate 245,132 of NW_005372026.1, read as the reverse complement.
TGGCTCAAACCCTCCACTTAACAGATCTATTCTGGCTTCCCCTAGAAACCAGCTTGGCTGTGACCTCTGGCGAGCTTCTTTGCCACTCGCAGGCGGCAGTTTCCTATGGTAGCTGCACTCTCAATAAATTGTGTGGTTTCTGACTCCTGATTAGATTCTAACTGATACAGTTCATGATCTGGGTTCTGCCAATACAAGCAGGTGTTAACGATGTGTAGAAGCAACACCACAGGAGGCCATCTGTGGTGGCAGTCAGATTTTAGCCCTAATGAGTTCCTGAGTTCCTGGTGCAAGAGGTTGCATGTGAGTGGTGTGAAGGGCTCAAATGAGGCAAGGACATGTGTGTCTTCACTGGACCATTTTGTGGTCAGTTTGGGCAATGTTCATGTCTTCTTGTCTTAGATCTAGTTAACTAGTTCTCCTGGCAATTCTTGGAAGTACTTAGTGACTTTTTACTGAATTATTTTTTGGCTTGAGTAAACTGGAATTAGTTTCTGCTGTTTGCTATAAAGAACACTGTTAGGAATAATGAATATTTATTGAGGGCTTAAATTGTTCAGGCACTGTTCAAATTACTCCATATGTATTATCACATTTAATTATCATACAAATCCTATAAAGTATTGATATCCACATTTTACAAATGGGAAAACTAAACTTCAGAGAGAAAAGATTTTCCCAAGATCTCAGAATTAAGTACTAGAAATGATAATCAAATCCAGATATTGACTTCTAAGTCTGGTGCTCTTAATTGCACCTATAGACATCCTCTTTATTATTTTTGTGACAACAACGTGATTAAACACAGCTTCCTCCCCACCCCACACGTAGAAATTACATTTGACTGTCAAGCTAGAGAGAAAAATCTACCTCTGAATCATTTGAATTCAGATCTAAAGCTCAAATTTTATTGACTTTTGGGGCCAAACTGAGCCAACTATTTTCCTGGGTATCTTTTTCTGATCATCTTCTACCTGTTTCTCATAGCTCCACAAAAAAAAGATATATTTTGAAGTCCATGTGAGATAATTATTAGTTCTCTGTCCAGTGAATGGCCAAGATTAAGGAGGAGGAAGGAGTTGAGGTTAAGGTTAATTCTTACCAAAATTATGGGAAATAAGGTCAGTAGAGAATAACCATACTGTACCCTTCCTCATAGTCTGAATAATTTTTTCTTAGAATTTATACACTTTAGAGAGACCAAGATGGCGGCATAGGTAAACGCCGGAGACTGCTGCCGCAAACAACCACTTCAAAAATACAACTAAAAGACGATATCCACATTTTACAAATGGGAAAACTAAACTTCAGAGAGAAAAGATTTTCCCAAGATCTCAGAATTAAGTACTAGAAATGATAATCAAATCCAGATATTGACTTCTAAGTCTGGTGCTCTTAATTGCACCTATAGACATCCTCTTTATTATTTTTGTGACAACAACGTGATTAAACACAGCTTCCTCCCCACCCCACACGTAGAAATTACATTTGACTGTCAAGCTAGAGAGAAAAATCTACCTCTGAATCATTTGAATTCAGATCTAAAGCTCAAATTTTATTGACTTTTGGGGCCAAACTGAGCCAACTATTTTCCTGGGTATCTTTTTCTGATCATCTTCTACCTGTTTCTCATAGCTCCACAAAAAAAAGATATATTTTGAAGTCCATGTGAGATAATTATTAGTTCTCTGTCCAGTGAATGGCCAAGATTAAGGAGGAGGAAGGAGTTGAGGTTAAGGTTAATTCTTACCAAAATTATGGGAAATAAGGTCAGTAGAGAATAACCATACTGTACCCTTCCTCATAGTCTGAATAATTTTTTCTTAGAATTTATACACTTTAACTCTCTAAATTTGTTCATGGGAATATCATCTTATAAACTTACTAAAAATGCTGATAAATCATTTTCCATTAGATATGTTGATGTCTTTTATTCTTGAAAAAATGTAAAATTTATATTTTTATTTTAAAAGTGTAATGATGTAATTCAGTAAGTCATTCTTTAAGGATATTAGTTCAAAAGGCAGTTTAAGGCACCTAAATGCTCAATCTCTGGACCATTTTAGAAAAAGGCATGGTTTAAACAATTTACAGAGCCCATTACACTCAGCCACATATTAAGAAATGCATAATTTGATTAAATTGACATTTAAATGTCAAGTACTTTCCCAACATTTCCTTCCTCAGGACTGCTCACTGCTGAGACATGTGTGTGTAATCAGGAGCGTGTTCCCTCCCCCGTTCCCTTTACTCTGTCTACCTCTTCCACCTTATTCATTGATAGGTTCCAGGGTCCAGTTGATTTCCTCCTGCAACTCAGCTGTTATAGATAAAAAAGTTTTTATACTTAATTAAGCAAAAATAATCTAAAAGAAGAAATACTCATTTCAATACGATGATTTATAAAAGTGACAGGTTCTAAGAGTGTGATTATAATATTAGTTTAGTGACAATATAATTTCATTATAAAATGTCTTGCACATTTAAATTTTGTTGAAAATTTAAATTCTTAAATATTTAACTAAATTTTTACTTATGTGTGAAATTCAATTAACAATTATGATATATTAATAAACTACATATACTGTATACAACTATGACTCAATTAAAATATAATTGAAAGGAATTATGAATTAAATGATATAATTTAAACTTTTGAAATTAGAAAACTTTAAAAGAATAGTACATAATGGTGAATGCATGGTGAGACAGGAACTTGTCTTTACTGCTGATAAATTTGTATAACCTAAAAGGAACAAAATATCTAAACACCAATAAAGAGTATTCAAAGCTTTCTTGCCAAGTAGTTTCTGGGAAGAAATCCTAGAAGATTAGCACACAAAGTTGTGTCATCTCAATAATACAGTAGTAGAGGGAAATTGAAAACTATTTAATTTCCTAATATTGAAAGATTTCATGGTTGAATAATGTTACAATATTATTTCAAATTAGAAAAGAAAGAAGAATGTCAAGATATTAAGAAGAATTGTTTTTGAAAGTCAAGTATATGAAATTTTAATGCAGTCTTTTATAATTTCCAATGTATATCAATTGTACTATAATTGACATTCATTACTTTTATAATTAAGAAAAAATAAGCTCTGCAGGAAGATAAACAACTGGTTCTTCTGCAAAGAGTAAACAATCTTTGATCTTAAGGGCAAAACTCTCCCCACCATCAGTCTGCAATGTACCTTGGGCCATGTAAGCTCTTGGTGCCCACTTTTGATGATTGGGAGGATGAGGTTGAGCCTATTGTAGGAATAGTTAAAGGAAGAATGTTCCAGGCAGAAGGGAGAAAATTGTAAAGGCCAAGATTAATAATTGAACTAATCTGTGCAACTACTTGTTTAATTAAGTTTTGCTTTTCTGTTTGGTTATAAACCCCACAAGGGTGGGACCTTCTACGGAAATCTATGTACGTACTAGTACAGCACATTGCACAGTGCTTTGCACCATTAGTAAATATTTGTAGAATCAATGAAAGACATCTAGTTATAGAATATCCCTTAATGTTCAGGTTCATAGCTTTTTTTGTAAACAACAAACACATGTGCCTGGATATTATGCTGAGAATAGAAAAGAAACTGCAAAGTCCTTGAATCTGGTTATTTCCCCAGCCAGTTTGTGAGAATGGAGGCGAGAGGTGAAAAGGAAATGAAAGTCCAGGCAGAATGGAACATGAGGGGGAAAGGGCACTTTTGGTTGTTAGGTGGTACTAAGAAATAAATCTAAACCACCATCAGAAGAACTGGAACTGTCTCCCTCTTTAAAACTCTTCTACCTTCAATAGTGATCAGTTCTTAAAATGGTACTTTTTGCAATGAATCTCAAAGGGTCCCTCAATTAGCAAAGGAAATTCCTAGATGTAAAAAGTCCCTAAACACAGGGCCCAGATCACAATGCTTTTAGCTAGATGGAAAGTAGGGAGCAGGCCCCAAATCCAGGAACAGGGCTCTGTTCTCAAGAAGGACCACACAGTACTGTCAGTGGAACTAGCCAGATCAGCCCATTTCTACTTGACTTTTGGGAACTAGTATCTCTTTCTATTTAAAACTTTGTATAAAGACTGGAGCCTATTGGGCACTTAATAGCTCCTATCCAGGAAATCCCCAAATACACTTTATTCCTGATATCCCTATAGGTATGGGGACAATATTCCAAATTGTTTCAACCAAATATGTGATGTTGTATAATCCTGCAGTATCTCTGGGACAAGACAGATTGGAGCTGTATCTACCCAGTCTTTTGGCACACTTCTCAGAAATATGACTAGCCACTCGATAGTACAGGAACCAAGGCTTATGCCATTGCATTAGTTTAAAACATAAATGCCCTTAGGGGACCTACCAAGTCAAGTGAGTCAAGCAATTTGATTGTAAGTCAAGACCAGTGAATTCTTACTCCGCTTGGTCCGTGGTGAAAGCATAAGTGTGCTCTTTAGACATGGACACACTCTTCATTTTCACCAAGATATATGCCTTTTAGTGTAGTTTTTAAAGCTCATGATTTTTTAGGTGTTACATTTTTTTTCACTGTGAATTTATTTTTTCTTCCATTTTATTTTCCCCCATTACCATTTATCCCCTTATACCAGTGGTTCTCAACCTTCCTAATGCCTCGACCCTTTAATACAGTTCCTCATGTTGTGGTGACCGTCAAACATAAAATTATTTTCGTTGCTACTTCATAACTGTAATTTTGCTACTGTTATGAATCGTAATGTAAATATCTGATATGCAGGATGTATTTTCATTGTTACAAATTGAACATAATTAAAGCATAGTGATTAATCACAAAAACAATATGTAATTATATATGTGTTTTCCGATGGTCTTAGGTGACCCCTGTGAAAGGGACGCTCGACCCCCAAAGGGGGCGTGACCCACAGGTTGAGAACCGCTGCCTTATACCCTCTTCCACCTCCCTCCACCATCCTACTCCCTGCAATCACCTCACTGTTGTCCATGTCCATGATTTCTCTCTCTCTCTTTAGTTGCTCAACCGTTTCACCCATTCCCCACCACCAGAGTTGTCTGCCTGCTCTCTATCTATGAGTCTGTCTCTATTTTTCTTGTTAGTACAGTTTGTTCATTAGATCCTATGAGCTATTCTCATGTTGGATAGAATCATAGGTAATAAGAAACATTTCACTTTTCTTTTAAGTTTCCTTTATGAAAAAAACAAAACAAAACAAAACACAGTTCAAGAAAGATGAAGAGTGACTCCAGGCTCCTAGAAAGTGTTTGGTTGTGTGAGGACATTTGATGCAACTTTGTTCTGACCCATGATTGCTATGCTGACATATAACATCAGCAATATTGCAGCTTTAAATATTCTGGGGAAAATCCAGAAACTTGAAATTTTATGAGCAACCTCACAATAATATTAACCCATAATTAAAATTTTAGCCCTGGCCAGGTTTTCTCAGGGGATTAGAGCATGGGCCTGAAGGCTAAAGGGTAGTGGGTTCAATTCCTGGCCAAGGGCATGTACCTCAGTTGAGGTTCCATCCCTGACCCCAGTGGTCAGGGTGCATGCAGGAGGCAACCAGTCAATGTGTCTTGTTCACATCGATATTTCTCTCTCTCTCTCTCTCTCTCTCTCTCTCTCTCTCTTTCCCCCCCCCCCCCCCACTCCTTCCTTCCACCCTCTCTAAATATCAGTGGAAAAAATATCCCAGGTGAGAAAAAACAGTTTTTAATGCTGCTGGCTAAAGAAAATACTACTCTGTAGGTCAAATTTGGTACATTGACATTATTTTGCACCTTTGGTGTACAAAATCAGAAGAGGTTCTTTTCACAGATGGAGGTGAATATATATTTCACAACACATCTATAATAATAAAAGCGTACTATACTAATTAGACTGGATAGCTGAATGACCTTCCAGACAACCTTCTGGACGAAGCTGGGCCTGCGAGGGCCGAGTTCCTTTTACAAATTTCATGTGTTGGGCCTCTAGTTAAAGAATAAAGTGAAATAGTACTGCTATGGAGAACCTCAGGATGAAATAAGCTGAATAAAAGACTAATTGGCATATTTTTATGGTAATCTGAGCAAATGCAATTTTAAAGCATGTTAGTTGCTGTGAAAAATACAGTATAGAACAGGAAGCCCTCCACACTTGTAGTTTTAATCATCATTGTTTGGAATATTATCCATGCCAACTCAGGCTCTTTTTTCCCATTACCTTTCTCTCTCCCACTTAGCCCAAACCCATCAGAGTCACTTGGAAAGAAAAAGTGAAATGACTTTATGGTACATATTAATGTATCTTTACTCAGGGACCTAAAGAAGCAACGTCCATGAGTGATGAGGGTCTCTTCATTAGTTTTCAGTATAACCTGATCATACATGTTTAAAAAATAAACTCTGTCTCCAGTGCATAATACTAGTATGTGCCTGCTGCCCACTATGCCATGTCCTGAGGTCTACTCAGTTCCTGCTCCAAAGTGGTTCATAATTACGCATGCATTTCTGCTGCTCGGAATTCTTCAATCACCTGTTTCCAATATTTACAGAAAACTTCAAAGCATACATATGCACAAAGAAGGACTGCTGGTTTAGCAAGAGGTATGCCACCACAGATCAGGAATATTAACTTCCCAAAAGAAAGTGGCTCATGGGAAAACTCTATAGTTACTTAAACCATTCCTAATGCGATCACAATTCTCTCCAGCAAACACAACGAATGACAGGGAGGATGGAGAATTCTTAGTCATTCCTATCCTTTGGGTGAAAACTAGAACTCTGTAGCACTTTCTAAATTTACAACTTAAAAATAGAGTACAAAGATCATGTATCAATGCCTAAAGAGGTTCAGCTTGTCTGTTTTAGAAACCAACACCATACAGTTAAACTGTCATCAGTCAACTTCTTTTTAAATAATGACTCAAAAAGTCAATTCTTCAGATAGAGCCTGGTTGAGAGAGAGAGAGAGATCAACTTTTGAAAAATAAGGCCGGCAAAATTGTTAATGACTCTAATATGGAGCTCAGAGACATACCTATGATGTAAGCTCATTCATGTGTAACTCCTCACCTTGTGTCTCCTTGCTGGTTCCAAATTTCTAAGGAGGAAGCTGATTAAAATTGACAAGAATTCTGCTCCAGGAGCGTCAGCAAGCACAAATCTTTTCCATTTCAATACCCTGGTAGCTCAAAAATGAGCTGCCAGCAGAGCAGTGGAATGGAAAGGCACGTATGCACTCCCTCTCCTGCCATCAGCACCAAGTTAACAGCAAACTCCAGCTCCAGATCAGCTCCCTTTAAGAGGTGGTTAGTTAACTAAGTCAAAAAATAACCACTGCTACCAAAACCAAAGAAAGAGAGACCTCACTGAGACCTTGAATATGCATAAGATATGGTAAGAAAACAATTCTCTTCTATGTGGCTGCTCTTTTAAATTCTATGCTATCAAAGACAACTACCACATGATCTCACTTATATGTGGGGTCTAATGAATAAAGTAAACTGACTAAAAAAATAGATCCAGAGACATGAAAGCATGGAACGGAATGGAAAATCTGAGAGTGAACTGGAGGGGAAGAGATTAACCAAAGAACGTATATTCATAGATACATAACCCATGGGAATGGACAATAGTGTGATGAAGGCCTGGGGAGGGGGTGTCAGGGGGAGGTGTAAAGGGGAGAAAAGGGGACATCTGTAATGCTTTTGACAATAAAAATTAAAAAAGTTTCTTTTAATAAATTGCTTTCTCATTTTAGTAGATAGTAAACAAAAGAGTTTTTAATAAAGAGAGTTACCTACACATTTTAAACTTGATTATCCCTCAAAGTGGCAATTATTTTTTCTCTGAAGATTCTGGCTATGAATATAAGTCATGGTGCTCTGTCATATCACAACCTGACATCTTACACACTTTCTTTGAAAGATAATGATACTGATAGTTAATATTTGCATAGCATCATATGTCTGAGAATGTATATTTGCATGTATTAGGTAATTGTTAGCTAACAGTTCCATCTGCAGTGAACTGAACAGTTTCCTTATTCTTTTCTATGTGTGTTATCATTGCTCAGAAATGGTTTTCCATTACTTATGTTGGCTTCAAATCTTTGAAATCTTCTTCACCTGACTAAAGCATTCATCTGCATATCCATCCAGCCCACCAAATTTGTTGACATCTGCTTTTATATGCAAAGCATCACAACAACTGAAGTGGGAGAGAGATTGTGCTTATAGCACCATATGGTTGGCACGTCTGCCTGGAGTCTCCTACAAGGCACTGTCATCTGAGAATTTACCTTGGATCCAATCACACCCCTTTAAAAAACTGCCCTAGTGAAATCTTGTCCAAGCTCAATTCATTTAACTCTTCCGTACACTGATTTCACAGGTACTATCACCCTTTAATGTTTTAAGACTATATTTATTTTGTTCATCTATAGAGTAAACCATAGTGCATAACTTTGGTTTTGATTTTAGTACAAAGTTAACCTGTGACACTCTGGTTTCTCTTCAGATCATATAAATCTTTCGCCTTTTACAAAGTTAACCTGTGATACATTTTCTTTCTCAGGAGAATAATGCCTACACTTGAATTCCTAGGTCAGGTTTGTTCTATTTCATATCTCCTCTTTGTTGTCAGTCTTAGTGAGATGGCTTGAAAGTAGAGAAAACAAATTCTCAGGGGCATCTGCATTCCCCTCCCCGGGTATGACTACTCCTCCTTTCCAAGAAAAGAGACTAATTTGCAATGATGTCTTTTTCAGGAATTTGGAACATGTCATTGGATTAATTAAAGGGAGTCTCTCTTAGGAAGAATCTTGCTTTAGGAGAGAGTGAAGTTCAGCTTTATTTCACATTTTCTAAAGGTTTATAATTAAGAATTCTTTAAGAAGGTAACTGCTGGAGTAGCTCAGTTAAGAACAGAATTCCCACTTTCACATTTTTCTTTTTACCTTTTGTTAGGTAAATATACTCTATAGTCACATAGAAACATTACATGCCATGGTCTAGCATGAAAAAATAAATTTTAAAAGGTGGCTTAGGGGACTGGACACATTTGGGCTGGCATTTCAGGAATTCTGAGCTCCATTCTCCCTTTTGTAGTGGCTCATTCAGTGGGGTTAAAGATAATGTCAACCTTATTTTCAAAATAACGGGCAAAGTATTCCCTTGTCTTGGATATTCCACAGATTAATGAATAAATTATCATGGAGATTTTGCTAACATAAACATCTATGTAAAACTGAATAGTAAGTGTTACAGAGAATATGAAAAGCAAAGATTCGGTTTCTTATTGCAAAAAGTAGAGCAACTGCCTATCAAGTGGTAAAAAGTGAGAACAATTTGCTCTTCTGAAAGTCAGGCATCAAGGTAATTTAAATTTTAATGTTGTATCTCCTCTCACTCAGTACTGAATTACAGTCCATCTGAGTGTGGGCTTTTCAATCATTTCTCATTTTTACATAAATTTTGCCTTTTGCTACATAGATATTTCTGCTGAGTTATGAAACCTCACGATATATGTTTAGAGAAAGCAGTATTGATGTCACAAACATTTTCCTCTAGGGGACTCTCTGGGGGTACAATGATATACTGGTAATACCATACAGCCAGAATACGCACATCTGCATAGTAAAGACGCACTGTGCAGTGGTCTCTGGGAGATTGTCCACTGATCCAGTTCTAACCAGAGGCACTATATATCACATTCTTTTATAGCATAGAGATTTTAGGTCTTCAGTGACTGCAATAGTAAGTTTTACATTCTGTTTTAACTACTTATGCCTGTTTAAAATTATTCCAATTAAGAAAGTTGAGGCTCCAGTTATAAATCAAACCTGAAAGTCATTTGAAATGTATACATTACCAAAACCTGTAAAATAAAACTACTTTGTTATGTAAATGAGATTTTTTAATTGTCTCTCTTTCATGCTCTCACTGAAATACACATTTAATCACAGCTGAAATATGTCTCACGATATAGAATGGTGCCCTGTCAATCTAGGATCTTTTAATAGCTTCTAAAACCTTTAGTGTATAACTAAAATCCTTGCATATGTGGAAAAAGAGATGGAAATAATAGATAAGAAATTTACAAAGAAATTATAGTCATTGTCTATAAAATGCCTTTTACTACAACCAGGACTATTTGTACTTTAAATTTAATTCATTATTTTTAATATTTGTGGCAGAGTCAACTAACATCTGTTCTCCTCTTCTACCTGGTCCTCAGTTCCACTGCACTTGGGGGTCTCACTTGCAGTTACTGGTAGCTGAATGGATAAGTCCTTCCCAATGGAAACTGAGTACAAATGATATGAGCCACTTTCAGGCTCAACACATTTCACCTCTCATGTGTACTTTTAATTTTCTCCTGCCAGCTGAAGGCAGTGACAGGGATACTTTATAGGACGCCAGAACCACAAGAGGAAAGGATCCTGGGTCCCCAAGACCAAATGGAGGAAAGCCTTCCCCCATTGACTTGAAAACCACTGCAGAGTTATAACTTCTCTTTTATTGATTCTTAAATGTTTGGGTCTTTTTTGTTACTGCAGCTTAGCCTATCATAACCAGGCTAATTATAGTGAATCCTTCATGACTGTTTAATATCCAAAATATATGCCACATTCTAAGCACTAGCTCAGGGGTGGGCAAACTTTTTGACTCGAGGGCCACAATGGGTTCTTAAACTGGACCGGAGGGCCGGAACAAAAGCATGGATGAAGTGTTTGTGTGAACTAATATAAATTCAAAGTAAACATCATTACATAAAAGGGTACGGTCTTTTTTTTTTTTAGTTTTATTCATTTCAAACGGGCCGGATCTGTCCCGCGGGCCGTAGTTTGCCCACGGCTGCACTAGCTCAAATTCAGTATTTTCTGTGTAGCTTTCCTTGTTTCTTTTAACTTGATGTGAATAATCTCCTTCTGATTGTATTTCTTCTACTAATCAGCTGACTGTTAATGAGATTGAAATGTCTATCTATAGACTTCTTAGCCATTAAAACAAACAGGGAAATAGACAGTTAAATGTGGTTAAATATTCTTATTTCCAGTAAGGATAAAACATACCAGTTTATGGGTTGTGGAAAGCTTTCTCTAGTGTTAAATTCTAAAAGATGCTGCAAACATGGAACTTCATATAGGGAAGGCAGTGATATATTAGAAAAATGTCCCCAATAACCTGCCTACTGAAACTTTAATTAATAGATGTAATAGTATGGTAAACTAGAGCAGCTTTTGATTATAACCATTGTCTTGATTGGCAGCTCTGCAAGGTGCCATGGTAATCTATAATAATAAAAGCAAGCTATGCTAATTAGACCGGACATCCTTCTGGACGACCTTTCTGAGGAAGCCGGGGCTGCGAGGGAAGCCTGGGTCTCAGTGCCAGAGGAAAGCCGGTGCCTGCAGCTGGGGGAAGGAAGGCCTACTCTTGCAAGAATTTCATGCATCAGGCCTCTGGTATATAGTGAATATGTAATTGATTTTTGGCTTCAATCCAAATATCAGGCTTATATTTATTTGACAGAACACTCTTTAGAAATTTTCCATAAAGTACAATTTATGTTCACTGGATCTTTAAGAAATAGGAATTATACAGTAATCAATTGTGATTGCCATCAAGTCTGACCTTGATAACAAATTCTGAGTTGTTGGTTGATGTTGAAATCCATTATAGTGGAGAATGGAAGCAGATGATTCAACTGTTATCCTTTTTTGGGCATTAGGGAACCTAATCTAGATTTTTTAATAATAGGAGGCTCTCAAAGACACCTTCTAAAACAGCCATAACACACACACACACACACACACGCACACACACACACACACACAGACACACAAATTTCTGGGTCTAGTATAACTAGCCTAAAGCTTAAGACAGAGTTATTCTGTACAGTATAATTTTATTACATTCCTAAAGCAGATGTTATTGTCACAGTTCAATAATTATCTGTAATGTCATGCCTACTTTAAGCAATATAGATTCCTGATGTATCTGAAAACAATAATTTTTAGTTGATTTTACAGAAAGAGGAAGGCAGAGAGAGAGAGAGAGAGTAAGAGAGAGAGAGAGAGAGAGAGAGAGAGAGAAACATCAATGGGTTGCCTCCCATACTTGCCCCTACCAGGTATCGAACCTGCAACCTAAGTATGTGCCCCACCAGGAATGGGACTCCCAACCATTTGGTGTACAGGACAATGCTCCAACTGACAGAGCCACCAGGCCAGGGCTGAAAAAATATATTTTTTTAAATAAATCTCTCAAGATACTAGATATGAACCATTTACATTTTGTAAGATAATTGATGTTATTTTATAGTAGATTATACTAGTCTTATGTCTGATAATATTTAGTAAGGATAAAACATACCAGTTTACGGGTTGCGGGAAAGCAACCCGAAGACCAACTATCAATTTGTTGAGGAAGAATGATATCATTATTGTATCATAAGGACTTGTCCACCTATTTATGTAAGGGAAATAGTCACCCAGGTTATGCAAAAGTGGTATCGGATCATTAAAATATTAAGAAACTAAATAGTCTAATTTTATGATGCATTCTCTAGCACAACTTTCTTTTATATAAAATTTGCACTAATAACATTGAGTTTTAGTATGTTAATTTGATTTTTATTTGTTTTTACAATTTTAAAGTATTTTTCCAATTAATTTTATAATTCTTAATTTAAAAAAATACTAAAATAAGCTTGAGAGCACGAATTCCTGAAAAGGAAAAATCCTAATTAATTTTAGTTTATATATCAAATGTAGCCTCAAAATAACAATGTTTCTGTAAATTTAAATTTGAAAGTTAAGGCATAATTGGTATAATTCTCACACACAGGAAGCTCAAAGAAAATCTGCCTTCCTAAACTTAGTGGTTTCTGTATTATCATGGTAACAAACAAAATAAGCTTTGCACAGCTGAGCTCACTGGAGTAACACACAAGGTCCAAAGCCTTCCAGGGCGTATAATCCTTTCTTTGCAGCTGTACCCACTACCACCACCCTCTGGGTCAGTTACTAATAATTTTTAAATTGTCCTTTTGTTACTCCAATGGCCTTAAGCTACATTTAATTTTCTTTTTTGGTGATTGTTGTGCATCTTTAAAATATTTTAAGCTCTTAATGAACATATATTAATTAATAATTCCTGAACTATTTTCCCCGAGTAATTTAACAACCGTAAATGAAAAAACTTCTGATACAAGGTAAAGAACCAGGTAGTGGAAAGTTTATCGAGAGCTGCTAGCCCCCCACAGATCATGCAGGAAAGAACAAACACTTGCAGGTAAAAATTGGAATGTATAATGCATGAAGTGTTTTTGTAAATTAAGCATGGCTTTTATTTATAAAAGTATTAAAGAAAATTTTGAATAAAAGATCCAATAATCCCATATTTTAACAAGTGATTTCATTTAGTAAATTTCCTCTGAGTATGTTTTCATAAGTACATAATTAAATGTATCCAGATATTTTTTATATTACAGTAGAAGCCCGGTGCACAAAATTCGTATATTGGCGGGGGTGTCCCTCAGCCCGGCCTGAACCCTCTCCAATCTGGGACCCCTTGGGAGATGTCCAACTGCCGGTTTAGGCAGTCGGACACCCCTCTAGCAATCAGGGACCGCTGGCTCCTAACTGCTCGCCTGTCTGCCTGCCTGATTGCCCCTAGCCGCCTCTGTCTGCCATCCTGATTGCCCCCTAACTGCTCCCCTGCCAGCCTGATTGCCCCTAACTGCCCTCCCTTGCTGGCCTGATTATCCCTAACTGCCCTCCCCTGTTGGCCTGATCGCCCCTAACTGCCCTCCCCTGCCGGCCTGATCGCCCCTAACAACCTCTGCCTCAGCACGCGCCACCATGGCTTTGTCCAGACGGATGTCCAGAAGATGTCTGATCTAGTTAGCATATTACACTTTTATTAGTATAGATTGTAATAGAAACCATTACTTAGAGAAGCTTTGTTTAGATTTCTAAAGTACTTATTTTTATATCTCCATCATGAAAATAAACATTTGATCATATATAAAAACATTAAAAAACATTTACCTTTCTAAAAATATTAAAAATTAATATATGATTTCCCTTTATGAAATGTTTCCAGTGTTCTTTTAAAATTTTTCTTCTTTTTTTAATACTATGTTTTCATTTTTTTAAAAATGAGGTGACATTGGTTGATAGCATTATATAAGTTTTATATGTACACCATTATAATTTAATATCTGTATACACTATAGCATGCTCACTACCAAAAGTTTAATTTCCATCTGTTGACATTATAGTCACATTTTTTGAGCATTGACTAGTTATGAAGAATGGCCTGAGGCCAAATGTACTTTTAAATCTTGACTGCAATGATTTATTCATAGATAATTCACTCAAAACTAATTCTTTATCTAAAAAAAAAATTAATCTTTGTTGTTGACAGTATTACAGATGTCCCCCTTAACCCTCTCCTCCCTGCTTCAGTTCCTTCAAAGATTTTTCTTTTCTTTTCTTTTTATATATTTTATTGATTTTTTACAGAGAAGAAGGGAGAGGGATAGGAAGTTAGAAACATTGATGAGAGAGAAACATCAATCAGCTGCCTCCTGCACACTCCCTACTGGGGATGTGCCTGTAACCAAAGTTCATACCCTTGACCGGATCAAACCTGGGACCCTTGAGTCCATAGGCTGATGCTCTATCCACTGAGCCAAACCGGTTAGGGCACCCTCAAAGCTTTTTCAATGTTAAGAAAAAAAACACGTGGAAAAGATTCACTAAGTATACTAAGCGGACAGTTAATGCAATTTCTAAATTATGTTGGGTGATCTTTTTATTGAGAAGTAAATATGATTAAATGTAATTTTTATGTATGTGGAAAGAACTTTTTTTCAGTTCTATGGTATTTTCTTCTACAAATAAGATTTAAACAATAGGAACAATAGGTAAATTAAAGGGCTGACAAAGCATGAATAAGCTTATAACTAAAGGCCTTTTCACTTCCCTTATTTTATCTTCATTATTTGAAGAGTTTCCTTTTTATATCTAGAGATTCTACTGTGGACACATTAATGCGAATTAGATACACCAGTTCTTTATCATAGCAGGAAACATTCATCCTACTTTCCAATGTCTTATTATGAGTTGTTGGCCACAGAGGTTCATAATCCAAAATGTGAATTCATTTTGTGAGATTGGCTTTCTTGATAAATAAAAATAAACTGACCCATTTTTCTAATGATTCACAATAACAATTCTTTACATCTATATAATAATATATAACCTCTCACAGGCATGTATTTTAAAACAGAGTCTCCTCAAAAATCGCTGTGATACTTGACTTTGGGTAATGAACACACAATGCAATATGCAGATGATGTATTATAAATGTACACTAGACCCTTATATAATGTTATTAAGCAATTCACTGGGATAAAGTTAATAAAATTAAAAGAAAAACAAAAACTGCTGTGACAAAGGAAAACACTGACATTTATTTCCTGACAATAATTTTCACAATATTTTACATTTAATTCTCAGAACTTTGAAATTAGGGTCATGGTATCCCCATTTTCACAGGGCAAAACAGCAGTTCTGAGTTTTAATTACTTGCTCAATGTCACAGCTTTGGCAAATTTCCAACCCAGAATAGAATTGAGCCTCAAGGCCTACCTGTTCTAACCCCTGCAGGACAGGGGCCACATCTTAAAGATGCTATAGCAACAAAACTGCCTGTAACATCTGGGCTATGACCATGCTTAATCAATGCCTATTGCACTAACCTCTTTCACTTCCCTATCACCATCCATGTGATTTCTTCTTAAACTTACTCTTTACAGAGTTAGTGTTCTGAGTTAAAGAAGAGTATTTTATTCTTAAACAGTGGCTGTTATTTTGTTCATGTTCAGGTTATTTCCACTGTGGCAGAAAATAGATGGAATGCATATAATCAAGTTCTACGACATGAACAAAGTTTGGACAAACTAAAGCATGAGCATGTGTCACACGAAGGATAATTTTTTCTTCCCTGCATAATTTTCTTCATAATTTGCTGGAATGTAGCTTTGAATCAAATTAGGTGAATAGATTCTAGTCACACAGGTGGGATACACTGTGTATACTTTCACAATGATTCTTTCGGCTCTAACAATGATTCATTAGTTATGATCTTCAAATAAATAGATTAAATGACACTTGCCTAATAAAGTGACCAAGAAAAATGTTTTATTACAAATAATTTCGAGAACTCAGTACTGATTATTTTACTTAGTTTCTGCTTCCTTAAAAATTATGGTAAAGAAAAATGAAACTATAACTCATTAACTATAAGCTAAATTTAACCCATTCATTTGCTGTATAAAAAAGTCCACATATACTGGGTACAGTACTCAAGAGTACAGCTATTCAATTAATCTTCCATGAATCTTACATGGTGAGTCCTTTACTCCCTTTTACACTAGGAAAATGGGGCTTGTATTTGTGCCCATAGTCAAAGTTCACAGACCTGTTACTGGCTAGCCCAGGTCCAGCTGGTCCAAATCTATTCTCTCTCTCCAGACACTTTAGTGTAGAACAGCATGAGAGGTACTCATGAGCATTTCATATGTGCATAAAATAAAAAATAATCTAACTCAAGTTGACATCATGAGTTTAGTTTTAATTATCCTGCACAATGACACTATAATTAAATGTAAACTTTGCTAAATAAGATGCACGGAGACCTCTTCATAATTTAGCTCATTGTTTCCAAATCTTAAGGAATCAGACTATAGCAAACTAGAATAAAACTATGTTTCTCTTTCATCTACAATGGTGTATTTTTTAATTACAAAAATATAAAAGCAATAAAAACTCTGATTGGCAAAGAATTTTTATAAATTCCTGAAACATTTCCTGATATAAACAACTTAATCATGCATACTTTAAAAAATAAATTGAGAAGGTATCTCCTGAGGATTTTTATCTTGGTCCACATTCCTTTCACATGTTTCAGAAAGGAAACTTCCTGAGGGGGTGGGCTCAGGGTCATGGATTTTTCTGACATATCCTGTGAGACCACAACTCATTTTAAAGGTATCGTACATGACAGAACTGAAGCCATTAATGCTTCCTATAGATTCCTAATGCTACCAAGAGCAAGCCAACGAAGCAGGTAAAGTGCCTCTTTTTACTCTAAGGCTGCAGTCGGCAAACTGCGGCTCCTGAGCCACATGCGGCTCTTTGGCCCCTTGAGTGTGGCTCTTCCTAAGCCTTAGGAGTACCTTAATTAAGTTAATAACAATGTACCTACCTATATAGTTTAAGTTTAAAAAATTTGGCTCTCAAAAGAAATTTCAATCATTGTACTGTTGATATTTGGCTCTGCTGACTAATGAGTTTGCCAACTACGGTAAGGCATAAACCAGGGTAGACAGGACTGCTCACTCATTGGCTCATGGAGGCAAATGTTCCAAGGTGAGCTGGCCTGCTAGTGTGGAATTTGTCAGTCAAAAACTAGCTTCCCATGGATGTAATTAGAAAGAATCTGGATATCTTCCATTACACTTCCTTCTACTATCTCTGGAACCCACTACTTCACATCCTATGTTGATTATCAAGTTCTGTTGATTCACTATTTTTTAAAAAATCACCCCTCCATCTCTTTCTACCTCCACTGTGGGCATCTTTTTTAAAAAAATACATATTTTATTGATATTTTACAGAGAGGAAGGGAGAGGGATAGAGAGTTAGAAACATCGATGAGAGAGAAACATCGATCAGCTGCCTCCTGCACACTCCCTACTGGGAATTTGCCCACAACCAAGGTACATGCCCTTGACGGGAATCAAACCTGGGACCCTTCAGTCCACAGGCTGACACTCTATCCACTGAGCCAAACCGGGTAGGGCTCCACTGTGTGCATCTTAATCCCAAACACCATCAATAGTTATCCTTTTTCATCCTTTCTCCTCCTCCTCCCTCCCTCCTCCCACTCCCTCCCTCCCTTCCTCCTTTCCTCTCTCTCTTTTAGAATGTTTACTAAGTTGGGTGTCTGATATTTTCACATGTGGCAGACATACCACACAAGTGGTGCTGTGCCCATCTCAGTGAGGAGGTACATGATGTGGATATGTCTTATTAGTGATGATGTTATCTTCAACCACTTGGTTAAGATGGTGTCTGCCAGGTTACTCCACTGTTAAGTTGCAGTTTTTCCTTAATAATGAGGAGTATTTTGTGCAGAAATACTTTGAGACTATTCAGTATTGTTTCCCATCATACTTGTACCTATTACTTTTAGCATCCATTGGTAATTCTTTTATAGTTAAGACTTTTGTTTGCCTAATTGTGATTTTGTTTCCATCCTTCTTTCTACATTATTTATTGCAACTTTACTGCAAGAAAGAACTGTCTCTTCACCCCAGTTATTCAATTATTCAGTTGTATTTGTTGGACTCATCAATATTTATTCTATTTTGCAGTTGTCATACATTATGATCATTGTTTATTTTTCACCTACATTGTCCCAGATTTGGCCATTGGTAGCTTATTTAAGTTGGCTCCTGAATCCTTTCCACATGCCTCTCCATGTCATTTTATAAGCACTTCCTTACTCTCTGACACCACAAGATAATCCTGCCTCACCTTACATTTTCCCCGACTTAGCCTTTCATTAGTCATTTTTCTAAAGAGCACTGTCTTCTTTCATTATAGAATGATTTTAAGAAATTAAGATCTGAATGCCAGGTGTGTTTATTACTACTGAGATGTTCTTGCTTCTAGGATCTCTCAGGGAACAGAGGTAGAAAACATATGTATGGACATTCACACACACATACTCATTTATATTTACTTCTATATCTACAACTCAATATGTTTATTAAAAACCATGTGTTCATACTTATATCTCTGATTTCAATCCAATATGAGAGGTCTCGATCTAGCCTTTTCCCCTTTTCTTATTTGCAAACCAGCTCTTAATATCCACAATAGAAATTAGGCATTCTGAAATTCACATTGCTGACCTTTTGATGTATGCAAAGTATGACATAATATAATTTTTAATAACATTTACATTTAATAATTTCTAATTCATCATTCAGTGTTTTTCCATCATTTAATGTGTATGCCTTTTCCCCCCAGTTTTTGTTTTATTGCATCAATAATAGTATTGCCAAATTCTTTTGTCTGTTTGCAGATTTATTTCAAGGCTTTCCATTCTGTTTTCCTGGTCTTATTGTATACTCATGTGCTAGTACCCACACAAGTAGAATTTAATGATTAATTATGTTGTATAGTGATTAATAAGAACTTATGGGAAAGGTAATTTAGTGGTTGCCACAGAGTGCTGTATATTGTATAAATGTAATGAATAGGCATCTATAAAACTCCCATAACACCATTAGCTGATTTCTCAACAGAAACTTTCCAGGCCAAAAGGAATTGGCAAGAAATATTCAAAGTGGTGAAAAGCAAAGACCTACAATCAAGATTCCTCTCTACGCAGCAAAGGTCTCCTTTAGAATTGAAGGTCCGATAAAAAGCTTCCAGACAAGAAAGAGCAGCAGGAATGCATCACCACCAGACCAGTATTACATAAAATGTTAAAGGGTCTTCTTTCAGAAGAAGAATATTAAAGATCAAAACTATGAATCATAAAATGGCAATAAACACATATCTATCAACATATCTGAAAAACAAAATAAATGAGTAAGCAGAACTGAAACGAACTCATAGATACAGAGAACATTTTAATGGTTGCCAGTTGGGAGAGAGATTAAAAAGATGGCTGAAAAAGGTGAAAGGATTAAGAAGTACAAATTGGTAGCTAAAGAATAGTCCCGAGGATTTAAAGTACAGCATAAGGAATATAGTCAGTAATATTATAATTATGTATGTGTCAGATAGGTAGTAAATTTATCAGATGATCACTTAGTAGGTTTCATAATTACTGGGTTGTACACCTGAAACTAATATAATATTGTATGTCAACTATAATTGAAAAATGAAAAATTACTGTAAATATAT
>NW_005372026.1:188632-225028 GCF_000412655.1 Myotis brandtii | reverse complement strand
AGTATTGCCAGCACTTGAATGCACTATGGCTTAAATGTTAGGTGAAGTAGATTAAGCCTATAAAAATTGACAAGAACCTTACCATTTTTTATCACATTTGGCTTTGGAATTTAATGCAGAAGTGACATAAGGAATAATGGGTTTTATAATTTGGCAAAGTAAAAATGAAACCATAGTCTTTAATTTCTGTTTGAAAATATATCAAAAAGTGAATGTATTTTTAAAAGAAATTTAAAATATTAAAAAGGAAACCTTTAGAAATAATTTATCATATTATCTCTATTGTGAAATAACTACTGTATTTTTGTTTACTTCTTATATTTTTTGTTGGTATACATAGCTTTAATATAGTTAAGAGTGCATTTAAAAATTGTATTTTGTCTTGTCACCGTGTGATTTCCTAAATGATTTTCAGTATTGTTTATATTTTGAAGGGCATCATTTATATGGCCATAAAATTAATATACTGACATCTCCAACCTATTTAACTATTCCTCAATTGTAGTGGATTCCTTGTTTTTTAAAGATTTACTGCTACTACCAAGCCTCGCCATACTCAGTTCCCCATCCAAATATGCTGCAGTGTCTTGTGCAAAACTACTTAATTATTCAATTTTTGAATTATTCCCTTGAAATAAATTATAAGAAATCTAGACATTGTCACTTTCTAGCAAGTTGTCACTGGGCGAGTAATTTATCTTCTCTGTTCCTCAGTTTTGTTATCTTTAAATGGGGATAATAACATCACATATCTTATAGGATCACTTGCATTGATACATGAAAAGTACTTAGAACAGTGCCTGGCGCACATCAAACACTATATGTGTAAGTGCCATCAGCATCATGGCAGCATAAAACATTTTTCCTTTCGGTTCTCCCCTTCCCCCCTTTTCACCAAAGAATCAGGCACCTATCTACCAACAAAAGCACCTTTGTGGGTGTGTGGGATCCAGTACAATAGTAACTTAGGAGGAGTCTTGCCAATCTATGAATCCAGTAATACGCAGACAGATCCTGATTTGGCCTGTGGAACTAGCAAGCTGTGAACTTGCCACACCCCCTTTGGTCAAAGTTGGGAAGAAACCTGGAAAGTGGTCACCTGAGCAGACATCCACAGAGGAGAGAGAAAGTACTAGTAAGTCCAGCTTCCGAAATGAAGAATCCAGCATACAACTGAAGGGGAAATTATATACATACAGAGGTGGGCAACATTAGGTTAATAATAACAAATACAATGATTAATAAATAATGATACAAGAATAAACTTTCTGTCTGGCCAGTGTTACTCAGTGGTTTAGCATTGACCTATAAACCAGGAGGTCATAGTTCGATTCACGGTCAGGACACATGCCCGGTTGCAGGCTTGATCCCCAGTGGGGGATGTGCAGGAGGCAGCTGATTGATGATTCTCTGTCATCGTTGATGTTTCTATCTCCCCCCCTCTATTTCCCTATTATACTCACAACTCTCAGCCTACTTTTGCCCACCCTGTACATATATACATGGGTGAGCAAAAGTAGGTTTACATTTGTGAGTATGCAAAAGAGTTTATTCTTGTATTATTATTTATTAATTATTATATTTTTATTTGTATTATTTGTCCTCTTATCCTTCTTCTCATTGTTTTTATTTTGTATCCTTACTTCCAATTTATCTTTTAGGTTATGATGGCTGGTAATTTAACCTGCTTTTGCCCATCCCTGTATATATGAATTTGGATGCAGCAGAAACAGTAAGAACTTTATTAGTGCTGTCACTCCCGCCCTCAAGGCACCACTGACAGGGGCTGAATTCTCAGGTAGTGGTGAACCCTCCCACAGGGGGAAGGAGAGCTGAGTGCCTGGCTCCTCTAATGGTGTAGGATGCAGCTGGGGAACTCATTTCTCCTCAGCAGCACCCAGAGTACTGAGGTGGGACCTCTTTTACCAGGAGAGTCTGAGGGAGGGGATGGAGGGGGGAGATAAGAATATCAAAGGGCATTACAAGGAAGAAGTTCCTAATTGCACTCAGAAATGCAGCAGGAAGTCCATCCTTGAGCCTCTGGGAGTACCTCCCTCACTGATCTCCTTACCAGGTTTACTGGCAAGCCCAATACCTCAAGTGTTAAAACCACACCTTCCCCCGCTCTGGCAGTGAGTGTGTGCACCTGTTGAAGGGAGTACACTCAGAAAATAGGCCCGGGTCCGTGGGCAAGGGAGAGGCCACAGATTCAATAGGTTTGCAATAGCCAGCTTTATGAGCTGTAAGAACCAGAGAAGACATACAACCTTAAGAAACCTTAAGAATTATATCACAAGAGAGAGCAAGAAGAATGGAGAATATGCACCCACACAATGGTGGAGAAACGCCCAGAAAGTAACTGCACCCATGAACAGAATACCCAAGCTGAAGGCAACCAGCAAAAATTTAAGTAGGTGTTTGTTATTTCAGATTCAAAAAGCAACAATGTAAAATTATAAGGAACATAAAAAAAATCAAGGAAATATGCCAGTCATTACCAACAGATATTAATTCTCCAATAACAGAGTTCAAAGTCACAGAATTTTATAATCTAGCTGATAAAGAATTCAAAATAACTGTTTTTAAAAAATTAAATGAGCTATAACAAAACTGAGCTCGATAATACAATAAAATCATGAAAAAAGCCCATGAGCAAACTGAGATACTTATAATAAAAATGTGGAAAGTATAAAAAAGAACTAAAAAAATTCTGGAGCTGAAGTAGTCAATGAAAAATGCAATAGAGATAATCTGTAGTAGATTAGAGCAAATGGAAAGCAAAATAAATGAATTGTAGGAAAGGAATCTACACTAATAAAAGAGAAAGATGCAAATTGACTGTACCTTTGAGAAGCCCACCAGCCAATCAGGAGGGAGTATGCAAATTTACCCAACAAAGATGGCAGATTAATTTGCATATGCAGGCACCAAGCAGCCGGGGAAAGGGTGGAACACTTGTGTCGTCGCCATGGTGACGACGCAGGCATTCTGCACTGCCCCAGCTGCTCAGGGCCTCTGAGCAGCGAGGGAAGGCGGAAAAACGGCTCAGGCCAGAGCAAAGGCGGTGCCAGCAGCCAGGGGAAGGAAGGCCCATTCTAGCACAAATCTTCATGCATCAGGCCTCTAGTTTTGAAATAATCCATTTAGAGGAGAACAACAACAAAAATTAAAGAGTGCTTATTTGGCCTATGGATTTCAATACACAATTAGAATAATAGGGGATCCACAAAGAGAAGAGCAGGCAAAGGGAAAGAAAATTTATTTAAAGAAATAATAGCTAAGTATTTCCTAAACCTGGAGAGATTTGGTTCATGAAGTTAAAGATAACACCTTAATGCAAAAAGACCTTCTCTAAGATACATTACAATGAAAATGTCATTTTCAAATGACAAAGAGAATTCAGAAAAAAGCCAGGGAAGTAAGGATTGTAATTTACAGATTATACTGGTACACATTAGACTGTCAGTATAAGTGTATCAGTATCATATCTAAAACCACAATATAGAAATCCATTGCATTTTTATACATTAACAACAAAAAGAAGTAAGAAGCAAAGAAAACTATCCCATTCACAATAGTGTCAAAAAATAATAAAATACTTATGAGTAAATTTAACCAAGAAATAAAAGATCTGTACAATGAAAACTAGAAGACTTTGGTGAAAGAAACTGAAGAAAACACAAATAAATGTTAAGATATCCTATGTTCATGGATTGTAAGAATTGATTTTGTTAAAATGTCCATTCTATTAAAGTCATCTATAGAGTCAATGCAATATCAATCAAAATACTAATGTGATTTTTCACAAAAACAGAAAAAGAACCTATCCTAAAATTTGTATGGAATCAAAAAAGACCCCAAATAAGTATAACAATCATGAGAAAGAAGAAAAAAAGCCAGAGGCATCACACTCCCTGATTTTATGCTATATAACAAAGTTATAGTAATTAAAACAGTATGGCAAAAAAATAGATTCACAGACCAATGTAACAGAATAGAGAGCCTGGGCCCCAACCGGTTTGGCTCAGTGGATAGGGTCAGTGGTTGAGCATTGACTTATGAACCAGGAGGTCATGGTTTCTGGTCAGGGCACATGTCCAAGATGCAGGCTCCATCCCTAGTAGGAGGCGTGCAGGAGGCAGCTGATAGATGTTTTTCTCTCATCGATGTTTCTAACTCTCTATCCCTCTCCCTTCCTCTCTGAAAAAAATCAATAAAATATATTAAAAAAAATAGAAAGCCTTGAAATGAATCCCCACATTTATGGTCAACTAATATTTGAAAAGAAAGTCAAGAATATTTAATAACTGTTAAGTTTTCCCAAAAAAAAGTGTTAGGAAAACTTGATAACCACATACAGAAAAATAAAACTGGAACTCTATCTTACACCACTCACAAAAATTAATTCAAAATAAATTAAAAACTTAAACATAAGACCTGATACCATAAAAGTCCTAGAAGAAAACATAGGAAAGAAGCTCCTTGACATTAGTCTTGGCAATGATTTTTTTTTTTTTTTTAGATATAATACCCAAAACACAAGCAACAAAACCAAAAATAAATAGTTTGAAATACATCAAACTAAAAAGCTTCTACACAGCAAAATAAGTCATCAACAATATGAAAAAGCACATGTGGGATGAGAGAAAATATTTGCAAACCATATATTTGATAAGAGTTTAATATTCAAACTATATCAGAAACTCATACAACTCAATCCTATATAATAAAGAGGTAATACGCAAATTTACTGCCATGCCCTCGCACAAGATGGCTGCCCCATGTGGCCACAAGATGACTGGCAGGGGAGGGCAGTTGTGGTAATCAGGACAGCAGGGGAGGGCAGTTGTGGATGAAACCAGGCTGGCAGGGGAGGGCAGTTCGGGAAAACCAGGCTGGCAGGGGAGGGCCATTGGGGGCAATCGGGCTGGCAGGTGAGCAGTTAGGCGTCAATCAGGCTTAATAAAAGGGTAATATGCTAATTAGACTGGGTTGACCAGACATCTTCCAGATATCTGACTTCCTTCTGGACAAAGCCACAGTGGTGGGAGCCGAGGCAGAGGCAATAAGGGGCAATCAGGCCAGCAGGGGAGCAAGCAGTTAGGGGGCGATCAGGCGGGCAGTCGGACATCCCCCAAGGGGTCCCAGTTTGGAGAGGGTGCAGGCCAGGCTGAGGGGCACCCCCCCCCCCCCCAGTGCACGAATTTCGTGCACTAGGCCTCTAGTGACAAAAATAAAACAATCTGATTAAAAAATGGGCAGAGAAACTAAATAGACATTTTTCCAAAGAAAAGATCCAAATGACTAACAGGTACATGAAAAGATATTCAGCATTACTGGGAAATAGAAATAAAACCACAGTGAAATGCCACCTCACACTTGTTAGAATGGCTATTATGGAGAAGACAATAGCTAACAAATGTTGGCGAGGACAAAGAGAAAAGGGAACCCTTGTGCACTGTTGGTGAGAATGTAAATTAGTTCAGCTATTATGGAAAACAGTATGGCGGTTCCTCAAAAAATTAAAACTAAAATTACCATATGATCCAGCAATTCCACTTCTGTGTACATATATTAAAAGAAATGAAAACAGGATCTAAAAGAAATATCTGTATTCTCATGTTCTTTTGCAGCATTATTCACAATAGCTAATAGCTAAGAAATGTAAACACCTTAAATGTCCATCAACAGATTTATGAAAAAAGAAGTTGTGATGTGTGTGTGGGTTTGGGGGTGGGGTCGACTAGCTGGCAGAGGGGGCAGTTGAGGCCAACCTAGCCAACAGTGGGGGGCAGTTAGGGGTGACCAGGCCGGCAGGGGGGTTGCAGTAAGGGGCGATCAGGCTGGCACGCAGAGTCAGTGAGGGGCAATCCCCGACGGGTCCAAGATTGGAGAGGGTGCAGGCTGGGCTGAGGTGACCCTCCCCATGCACGAATTTCGTGCACTCGGCCTCTAGTTTAAAATTTTTTTTATTTAATGATTTTAACAATTGTAGGAGTAAGTAACAATATTATTTGGAATAAATATTAGGAAACATTTTAAGAGTGAAGGATGAGATTTTTAGCTATTTCAGCACTAAAACATTCCTTTCCAGGTATAGAATGGCCTCACATTTTATTTTATTTTTCTTGAAAGCAGATAAATTGCCTCCTTGTCTCATACCTCATCTTATTCAAATTGGACCCCACATTAATTCAGCCTTTTCGGCCTGGGAGAGATTATTTTATATCCTCTGTTGATTATAATCACAGTAACTTTATTCTCACTACCCCTAAATGAGAATTTCCTAGATAATTATCTTTTACTTCTCCTCATTAATGGGAAATTTTATACTGAATAAATCTTCTCTAATATGGAACCTACACTTGTTTTGCTTGCACTTCCTTTTTTTTCTTGACTTATGGAAAGACTTAGTGTGTATACAAACTGAATATGTATATATTAGAGTAGGGGTGGGCAAACTTTTTGACTCGAGGGCCACAATGGGTTCTTAAACTGGACCGGAGGGCCGGAACAAAAGCATGGATGGAGTGTTTGTGTGAACTAATATAAATTCAAAGTAAACATCATTACATAAAAGGGTATAGTCTTTTTTTTTTTAGTTTTATTCATTTCAAACGGGCCGGATCTGGCCCGAGGGCCGTAGTTTGCCCACGGCTGCTCTAGTTGCTATATATAAATGCATCAAATCAACATGTTTTACATTTTAGTCTTACACAATTCATGACAATTACATCTCAATAAAAATGAAAAAAACAACAACTATGTGTCATTTTTATTACTGTGATTTGTTAATACTTAAAATATTTTTATTTATCTGAATTTATTTTCATTAACTTTTCTTTTTCTAAACTATTTTTTAATTAGAAATTCATATTTCATGTGTTCTATAACTATAATAGCAAAATTGTATCAAATAAGCATTGGAATTAGAAAAGTTAACCTGGTTTGTTTATATTTGTTGTACCATCATAATCATTACTAACAACACTGTTCAAAAGGGTTCTCTCTGCCATTCCCTTTTCCATCACCCATTAGTTGTATGTTTCTCATTCTTTGATTTTCTTATTATTTTTATCATTGTTTTAATTTTACTTTGTTTTCTAATTATATATTTAAACGTATTTTTAAAATTTTATATAATTATATTTATCAATTTTAATCTTTGTATTTTCTTGTATTGCTCCTAAATCAACTCAATCACTTGGATATACAGTTCTATCTTCAATTGTTTTATTATTTTATGTTTATTTAATTAGAACATATTGTGGTTTATCTTTAAAGTTGTAGATAATGTTAACTTTTACTCAATAACTAGTAAAAACATTGTTAAAAGAACGCAAGTAAATTTTTGGCCAAAGATTCTTTAAAAGTGATTGCTAGTGTCTGCTGAATTTGAAAATGAAAAAGAAAATAATATATTTGTGAGCTACACTTAAAGCCTAAGAAAAAACTAGTACTTTTTAAAATAATTGCAACTTTAATAAATTAAATACTATTTTTTTAATGTGATTAAAGAAAAAATGAATATTTATATTACTGTGATAAAATATTTACTCAAGGAAAGATATAAATTAAAAAAATAAGGTTTAAGTCAAACACTTAACTTTAAGGGAAGTCACTTTAAAATTGCATAGTATCAGTCTGAATGTGTTTTACACATATTAATTTATTCTTCATTTTATGTTGCTGTCACACGTTCAACAATTAACACTTTTCAGGTGGAAGAGCCTAAGCGAAGGTGCAATCTTAATCAATGATTTCCCCACACTGTTAACTGCATTTAAGGAGGATAAAAATTATGTTTGCCTTACACCTGCTGAAAGTACCAGCCAATGCCTTTAAATAAACCTTGTTTCCTATTCATATGAACATACTCAGCCTCTCCAATAGTGGAATTAAATTCTTGATCGCATTCATTAATACATGCTGCTTTGAAATAAAGAAATGCTTTATTTTAAAATCACACAGGTACATAGTCTAAAGCTCCCTGATGGTTTTCAGGGATCTGTGAATTCCCAAAAGTGACTTCTAAGTAAATGTAATATAGAGTCATATCTTATACCATTGCCAGACATATAAGGACACTTTGATTGCAGTCAAGGACTTACTCATTCAAAAAATAAAGCTGAACACTTATTATGTGCCAGGCACGGTGCTGAGCACAGCAGAAATACTAGTGGGTAGAGCAGAAGGAAGGAAGCATTTTCAGCCCTATGGTAGTCCCTACCATAGGAGTGATCACAGCATGACAAAGTCAATCTCAGGGGATCAAGAAAACTCTGGATAAGATAGTCTTCAAGCTGAACCTAGAAGGGGGACAAACCCCCACTAAAATGGGAGAAACGTTCTATGAAGTATAGAGAGTAGCATGTGTAAGTGTAGAGTCAAGAGGAGCGAAACTTCTTTGAGGGTTTCCCAGCTGACCCAGCATGCCTGGAGCTCAAAGGGGTTGGGAAGCTTGGAAATGAAGCAGGTGTCTATTCATGAATGGCCTTTCCTGCCATGCTGAACAATTTGCTTTATTCTGAAGATAATGAGAAGTCAGAGTAGATTTGCATTTGTATTCTGTTAGGACAGTGGTCGGCAAACTGCGGCTCGCGAGCCACATGCGGCTCTTTGGCCCCTTGAGTGTGGCTCTTCCACAAAATACCAACTTCCGCGCATGGGCCACGAAGTTTCAATCGCACTGTACGTGCGCGCCCACACGTGGTATTTTGTGGAGGAGCCACACTCAAGGGGCCACAGTTTGCTGACCACCGCCTTAGCTCAAATCAACTTGTTCTGAAAATCTTAAAGGTTGCCAATCAAATTGTAAAGGCAGCTCAAACTGTTCATTCTAGCTTCCCAGTTTTAATTCTCATTACTATTTCATTTCATTCTTCCCATTCAGATCCAAATAATATTTCTCTTTTGTGAGCCTCATTGTCTGTCTCCCACCTTTCACTTTCAATCTCCAAGCCATAATATCTTCTTCCTCTCATTTCTGTCCATCTTTCCTAACCCAAGTCAATCCTTTGGTCTTTTGCAGCACCATATGGTATTCATTAGTTTATTTAGTATTAACTTGTCTGAAGTGGAAATTTTGATTTCTACTTCCAATTTTCTTCCTCATAAATCTTCCCCCCCATCTCAAGAAATGGCAGCTTCAATCTGACTATTTAAACCCAAATTCTGGAACCTCCCTTTTTGAGCACCACCACATATCCAATCCATCTGTGAATTCTGCCTGTTAAACCTTCAACTGTATCCAGATTTTGACTACTTATCTCTGCCCTGCTCCCTCTCTCCCCCAGCTCTGGCCTCAAACCACAATTATCTGAATAATCTTCTACCTGGTTTGCTCTCTCCATCTTTCCCTTTCTTCTGTCTATTCAGTGAGTAATTCTTTCAAGGCATAAGTTAGATCATGTTCTTTCTTGTTTAAAATGCTAAATTCTTACAATGGTTATAAATTCCCATGTAATGTGGGCCTTTCCCTCCCCCAGCAAGTCTTTTAACTTTCACTTCCTCTTACTCTCTCACTCCACTCCAGCTACTCTATAGACTCCAGGAAAACCAACTTTTATTTTGCTCACAATCAGTGCTTAAAACAATACCTGACATAGTCCTACTAGTAATAATAACTGGCTTACATAACACTGATTTTGAGTGCAACAATATCTTATGTTAATATCCTACACTGAGTGGCCAGATTATTGTCTCCTTGAGTGTGGCTCTTCCACAAAATACCGACTTCTGCGCATGGGCCACGAAGTTTCAATTGCACTGTACGTGCGCGCCCACACGTGGAATTTTGTGGAAGAGCCACACTCAAGGGGCCAAAGAGCCGCATGTGGCTCCCGAGCCGCAGTTTGCTGACTACTGTGTTAGGACAATGCATTGGAGAGACACAAGACTAGAGGTAGGAAAACATATGAAGAGGTGATGGTGGGTTACACTAACTTAATATCAGTAGGGATTAGAAGAAAGGGACACTTTCAAGACAGATCTGACTTGGCATTTGCATGCCAGGACTTGGGGAGTGAAGAGGGGAGTCAAGGATGATACCCCAGCTTCTGGCTTGGCCTGTGGGTAAATAAGCATCACCATTAGTGTATAGACATCTGCTGACAAAAGAGGGAAAAGGAAGATGGATTGAATGCAGGATTAGAGAGTCATTGAAAAATTTACAGGATCCGTCTGACCAATTGCCACATGGGATTTGAGCACTTTTGTTGGCAGTGAGGCTTAAACATGGAGGAAAGGAATCAGGCCACATGGAATTGGAACTACTACCAGCTCTACTCTGGTTTAGCAAGATGTGCCTGGCATCAGCTTGCAATTGCCAAAGCAATGGTCTCACTAATTAAAGAAGACTAAGGTGATATAGTAAAATTTTGGAAATATTTTCAGCTATGTAAGGTTCTGCTGTTATACCAGTGATGAGCTGATGCATCTCTCACTCTCTCAGCAGTTATACAATTAATGCATCACATTAAGTTAACAGTTGTCAAAAGTGTTTTTGCTATAGTGAGCGGTGTCATCACCCCAGAGGGACACTTACGAGAGCATCTAGAGCAGTGGTTCTCAACCTTCCTAATGCCTCGACTCTTTAATACAGTTCCTCATGTTGTGGTGACCCCTAACCATAAAATTATTTTCGTTGCTACCTCATAACTGTAATTTTGCTACTGTTATGAATTGTAATGTAAATATCTGATATGCGGGATATATTTAGGCGACCCCTGTGAAAGGGTCATTCGACCCGCAATGGGGTCGCGACCCACAGGTTGAGAACCGCTGATCTAGAGGCACTCGTCACATATTACCAGTATCATATAATAAACAATCCCATTTCTATGCTTTGTTTCCCAATATATGATATGTATGGATTTATAACATTCCTTCCTTCCGTCACTCATTCCTTCCTTCTCCATTCAACAAATACTGAGACTCCCTCGAGGTTCTAGGCTCTGTTCCAGGGAATGGGAATGAAATAGACAATGTTTTGTTTTCACAGGGCTTTTGGTTGTTGAAGAGGTGATAAATGTGACAGATGTGGTAAGTGCTACAAAGAACAATCAAGCCTGGTAAGGAGAATGGGAAGGACGGTCAGTGGGGGGACAGCAGAGCTGTGGAGTTTCTAACTGAAGTTGAGTGGTTAGAGAAAGCCTTTCTAGTAAGGTGAGGCGTGAGCCAAGTAAAGGGCTGAGGGAGTGAGCCTTGGAGATATCCCCGGGGCAAGTGTTTCAGGCATTGGGAAGAGCAAGTGCAGAGGCTCAGCACAGGAACATACTCCCGTGGGAATGGCATGGCAAGGAGTTTTATACATACATGTATAAATATCGGATGCTGTGCAAGGCTTAGCAAGGGAAACAAGATACATAAACAAAGCCCTTGCCTAAAGTATAAAGACACTTATACTTTAATACATGAAATAAAATGGTAGAAAACAGAAGGTGTCAATATAAAGAAAAAATTGTGGTATTTCTGGAAGAATGGATTGAGAAACAAAGCACTAGTTAAAAACTAGAGGACAGATGACATCAATGTTGTATCCATAGCGACATGACATAGAAGGTTGACAATACCTGAAGCTGTGGTCATGTTCACATTTCAATATTATCATGTGATATGATTTTGTCCTAAGAGCACAGCTGGTTTACTGAACAATTCTATTAGCCCTTTCACAAGTTATCTTGAAATCAACTAGCAAGTTTGGAACACTCAAAAACAGGACCAGGGAAGGTATTTGTGTTCTTCCTGCTCTATCCTTAGCATATAGTTTATGGAAAGTGACGGAGACATAGGTCTTTAATATTTTATGAATGAATGGATAGATGAAGAGAAAGCAAATGCCAGAAGTTAAAGGGCTTTCATAAAATCACACTCTCGTCAGTTTCAGCATTAGTAAAGAGTAGAATACTTGGGGAAAGCGCTGTATAGACTCTCAAAAGTATGATGTAGGTGTAGGAAGTTAGGATAACTCAAAACAGTCAGACCAAAGGACATGGCACAAGCAGGAACTGGGTGGCTCTTTTGTGCAAAGATTTGGGACCAACTTCACATCTAAATGGATGCCCTTTAAACAGCATGTTCTGTGAATAGCAGTTGCAGCTGCAAATCAAAAGAATCATCATGGCATGTGCTGAATGAAAAGGCCCTTGTTCCCAAATAGGTCTTTCAGCCACACCTGCACGTGGACCATAATTAGTGTCTAGTGTCACCCCAAGTACGAAGGATACCAATGTCATATGCTCCTAGTTCTGTGTCCTCATTTCCAGGGTGACTGTTTATGCACACTCTCTCTGGTTTGCTGATGGATAATATGAAAAAGTTTGTTGTGATTTCACTGCAGTTTACTTGAGGCCACAATTACTTCTACATTGATTTGATCAAAGTCTCCCCTTGTGTCTCACTGTGAAAGACTTCCATGTTACTAGGGAAACAGACACAAGGCTGAGTCACAATGCATGGCAAGAGAATTAAATCGCCTCCAACCCCACCTGAGTTTCACTGGATCCGCATACTGTTATCTTAATTGGAGACTTCCCTATGTAGATAAGTAATTTCAGAGGAATCAACGGATGCAATGTTTTTCATGAAAATTCTCTGAAAATATTCATCCTATTTTGGACACTATTATGATGCTTAAAAACCATAACCTTACAGTATTATTACTGCACTGCATTGATTATATGTTACATTAATAACTTTTATTATAGTAACTTACTTTTAATATAATTTAATTATATTTTATGGTTCTAAAATTCATTAAAAAGTTCATTTATTTACACGTAATATCAATAGTAATAATGAAAAAAAATGGTTACTGGTTATAAAGTTAGTGCATTGTAAGCAGAAATTTTTGAACAAATGGATTTGTTTACCTTTGCTAGTTTATGCTTTGCTAGTTTATGTGAGAAACACAGAATTGCCTAGTTTAAAATAATATCTGTTCTTCCACAATGGCACCTCCCTGCACTTCCTCAGTTCCTAGCACAGTTCTTGGTACAAAGTGGGAACCAAATAAATGATTAATTGAATGGGTGAATAAGTGAATGAGTGGAAGTGTTTTGATTTCAAACAATTCAAGCCTTCTTGTTATGGAATATTTAAGGTAGGAAGTATTTCAAAGAGATTATAACGCATTGTGCATACTTTTATTCTTGACAATCCTTAGCACTCTTGTCTTTTCATCTCTCAGCCGAGTCCACGTTTTGGGGGAGCTAATTTTAGCCAAGGGTTTGTTAATCTATTTTTCTCAAATGAAACACAAGAGTCCTGAAATTGTAGGCAAAATTTGAGAGCATATATGCATTTTAACATTTTTCTCTAAAGGAGGAAAGAGAGAGCCTATAGCTTATATCAACTTTTCAAAAGGATGCTGTTGTGTTCCAACACAGGTTAAGAACTATCTTTAAATGCCTTTTCACAAACCAACAAAAAGCCACTCACTGTGTTCTTTCCAGTGCTTGTTTTCATTTTCTCTGCCCAGAATATAATAAAGTAATAAGTATGCTAGAAAATATGAACAATAGCTACTGAGAAAAGAAAATATGTTAACAACAACAAAAAATGCTATTCTTTTTTTCTCATGGATACTGCATTTTGTGCAGAGTAAAAGAAACTAAAAATCCTTATTGGGTGCAAACATTTCAATTAATAAAATTTTAGTAAGAAGTACTATCCTGTAAACTACAGAGTGTTTATATCATTAAATTTTAAACACTTTTAATAAACAAAATTTATTTTAGTACATTCGAGCGCATGTAGGAAGCCCACAAGTAGGATATAATTATTATATACAAAAGAACTTTTTCTGTACATTAAAGACAAACAGTTTAGTTGACTCAATACATATTTACGGAAGTTTTGCTTTGTTGTTTGGCTCTGGGCTCTAACATAGACTTGAGGTACAATAGGAATAAGATACACCCTCTCCTTGGGGTTATATCTAGCAGGGGATACAGCCAATGATGATACAGGATAACAAGTCTTACTTGAGGGTGCACTTGTGTGTGAACCAAGGTCAAATGCCCAACACGTTTTTGGGATTGGTGGGTAGTTACAGAGGAAGAAACTCTTGAGTTGACCAGTGTGAGTAAAACAGACCCTAGGTAAATGGGATGGAGGGGAGATGGTGGGAAATCAATGAACCGAGCAGTAAGGGCAGCCAATGTAAAAGTTCATACATGCCCTGACTGGTGTGGCTCAGTTGGTTGAGCATTATCCCACACACCAAAAGGTAGCCGGTTTGATTCCTGGTCAGGTCACATGCCCTGGTTGCAGGCTTGCTCCCCAGTATGGGGTGTGCAGGAGGCAGCTGACTGATACTTCTCTCATGAATGTTTCTCTCTCTCTCTCTCTCTCTCCCCCTCTCCCTTCCTCACTCTCTAAAAACATTTTTAAAAAAGGTCAGGCATGTCAGAGAAGTTGATGCCTTTACGGAACTAAATATTCTTTGGGTTAACTGAAATGGTAAAGGATTCAGTTTTAATGCCACTTAAAAGAGTTTACTTGCCCCTTATCTAGAGGGCAAATGAGGGTCTACTAAAGATTTTTAAACAAGGGGATACAAATTGATGATAAGAATATAATGTTATTTATACTTGAAGTGTTTAGAAGTTAATATCTGAGTAAAATTAGCTTGAACTTTAGGCCTCTAGAATTTAGATTCCATAATGTTTAGGTCTAAGAAATGGCTCTTAATACTAATACTAATAATAATAAAAATTAAAAAGCACACACCATTTCCTATCAAATAAACAGCCATTTAGCAAACAAAAACAAATAAAAGTGACTATAAAGAATAAAGGACTTTATGGCTGTATTCCAAACAGTGATAGATCAGTTCCCTGCAGGTTAGTAATGTAACCTTGATTAACTGGCATTGTTTAGAAAAGACCACACTTTTCAAACCAAAGTACGAAAAATGGGAGAAGTAAGAAGACAATATCAGCCCCCTCCACCCCCCACTCCCAGCCCAGCCTCCTCACTCCTTCACCTTCACCCCGGATGAAGCTGAACAAGAGAATAAGGCAAGGCCAATGATCAGCAATGGCATTGGGTCTGGAGCCATTCCATGGGCTGAGGAAGATGGATAGGACAGTGACTGGCAGACAGTTACAACAGACAAGAGAATCAGTTGGAAATAGATGGCAGATATAAAAGGTCTGTAACTGGTCTTTTCAAAAACAAAACAAAACAAAACAAAACAACAAAAAACAAAACTGAAAAATCTGAGATGCCAAATACAGTGCTCTACAAAGATGATACACAGCTGGGAAATATGTGGTTAATATTTTTTCCTGAATATTTTTCAGTTCAAATAAAGCAGAGTGTGTTTTAGGATGTAGTAGATAAACCAGAGTTTGATCTTTGGAGAAAAGAAGAGAAAAGGCAAGATCTTGGGTACCTACTAGCTGTGCACCCTTGGCAAGTTACTTTGTTAACTTTAGTACCTAGATTCCAAGTCGGTTTAGATTTTGTGACATACTAAGTGCCAGTTGATGGTAGCTATCATTGTTATTTTTAATAAAAATAATAAAATCCCCTATTGTCTAAAATGGCTCGGTCCAATACAGTAGCCACTAGCCACAGGTGAAAATTTTCATTTGCAATGAAAATCCAGCATCCAAATTGAGATGTGCAATAAATGTTGGATACATACTGTTAGGTCTGATCAAATAATCCCCTGGGAACTGACCTTTAGACCACTTTACAACCCACATTCCCTTTCGCTTAGACCACACTCCTCTTGCTAAGACCATTATCCTTCCCCTCCGGATGTCTGTATGATCCAGACCTGCCCAGAGACTTTTCTGCCTAGAAAAAGCGCGCCCAGAGTCCTTTAAAATCCCTGACTCTCTGCCCCTGGGTGCTGGCGCCATTTTGGGGCTTAGCCCATCTTGGTTTCCAGATGACTTAATAAATTTATAATTCTTTACCCCTTTGGGTCTCATGCGTTCATCTTTTGGTAACACATACCGGGTTTTTTAAAATTAATATGAAAAAATGTAAAAATACTTATATTGATTATATATTGAAATATTTTACATATTAAAACAATAATATTAAGTTAAATAACACTATTAAATTAATTTAACTTGTTTATTTCATTCTTTAAGATGTACCTGCTAGAAAATTTAAAATGTGGCTCTTATGTTTCTATTAGAAAGTGCTGGTCTATGCAAAATAAGTAATTCCTCAAAGATTCAGAATTTTTAAAAATTACCATTTATGAAGTATCTGCTATTCTGTAGACCACAGATCAGAAAACTTCTCCTTTGAAGACCAGATAGTAAATATTTTAGGCTTTGTGAAGAGCAGAGTAAAACTACTGCTCTGTCTTTGTAACATGAAATTAGCTGTAGCCAGTACACAAATGAATACGCTTGGCTGCGTTCCAATTGAACTGTATTTGCAAAAGCAAGGGGCAGGCTGGATTTGGTCCACGGAACTTATTTTGCTGGCTTCTGCTCTAGATATTTTTCAAGATTTTTTTAAACAATATTTCTAATCATCATACTAACACCATCAAATAGAGCTTATTATCCACATTAACATATAAGAAAACTTTAACTTAGAAAAAGTAAAATAATTTAATGAAGATTACACAATTAAAAGAAAAATACTTCCTAAAAATTAAATACATACTAGAGGTTTGGTGTATAAATTCATGCACGGGTGGGGTCCGGCCGGCCCACTCCGATCTGGGCTGATGGGGCCAGGCCAGCCGGCAGGGAGAGGCCATGGGCTGTTGGTGGCTCGGCCCCACCCCTGATTGGGGTGGGGCATTTATCGGGGGTGGGGCCAGCTGAGGGAGGGGTTGAGGGGACAATTTGCATATTAGCCTTTTATTACATAGGATATATATAATTTATACACACAAAGTTTTTTATATCTAAGACTACAGCATTCCAATTAGAGCATGGTTATTATAATCCCTCAATTAATATTAATTTAATCAATGAAACATAAAGTTAAATGCAGTTTCCAAAGTAAATGGATGCTAAAACTGAAAAACATGTTATAATTTTAGAAAGTGCTTTAAAATGAATTTAAAAAAACACACCATGGGCAATACAAATGAGAGTTTGCTCAAAGTTCGCATCCTCTAAGCAACCTAGTAAAATATAAATTTCAAGAGACAGGAATTCTGTCTTTCCTGTTCACCATCTTTAGCTCCTGGAAGAATATCTTGCACATAGTTGGCCCTAAAAAATTAAATATTTTTTGAGTAAAGTTTATTTTCCCACAGGCAGTTACATTTTACTTAAATTCCTTTACTGTGGGACACTACATCCAGCCACTGGACCAGCCTAGAGTTAGAGGCAGTTTGGGAGTCTTCACTGGGAGACGGGAAGGGTAAAAAGGAGTGAGTGCACAGCACAGAGGGCTAGATGCTCAGAAGCAAGAGAGTAGAGGTCCGACTAGGTAACTATAAACCTGCTTCTAAACGGAGGGAAAGAAGGGAGGAGAGAGTGAAAGGGGAAAGGGAAGAAAAGAAGAAAGGAAATATAAACCACTATGCACTGTGTTAGCATTTACAATGAACAAACAGGTATGTCAGCAATTATAAAACAAAAGGATTATAAAACAGTACTATGCTGACAAGAACATCTGCACTGTGAACACATAGGCACACCTGCCAGATTCTTCCACTGGCCTTCAGGAAAAGCGTGCCTTATGGAATGTTTGCATCTTCCTTTTTTGCATTCTAGAGTTAAAAAATTGGCTGCTCTACAATCAAACATTTAAAAAAAATTCCTTCATTTTAAAACCACGGATTAAATTTTTAATAACCCATTTTTAAGAATCCTCAGTCCTAAGCTATGGTTTTCCTTCCTTTGGCCAGATGTCATCTGCCAGTTTGCTGATTAAATCAGATGCAAGAATGAAATTTTAGATAAGAATTATTATCATAACACCCACCGATAGTTCAATTTGCTAAAGAGTTAAGTAACAGACTTTATTGTTTAGATTTTACTGTTTTTTAGTGGTAAATTGATTAGACTCTGATCCTTCTTTTTATGTAGTTATGACTTTTAATAATTGGCTGATTAAAAACGTAAAAAAAAAACACAGCTGTTAATATTAATAAGGTAACGGATAGTGGAAATAGGTGAATCTTTCAATTCTGCACCCTTAGTTAAGTCTGGGACAGATAACAACGGAGCTCTTTGGCAGCAGAACACATGCTATGAATCCAGAGTCTAGCTTATGCCTTTTGTTTGTTCATTTGTTTGTTTTTCAAGAAAAACACACTCGAGACACTGCAACTTTGTTTTGCATGTCTCCTATCAGTAATGCTCAGAACTGCATCACTTAGCTGAAATGAAGAATATAATAAATTAGTTCAGTAATTTACATTAAATTATTTACATGACTTTATAAATGAAAAATTGACATGCAATTGACATGTTACAGATGCGATCATTGTATTTTAGATGATTTAAATTCAGACACTGACTCACTTGTAAATACAAAGTTTCTGGCTTCAGAATTTTGTATCATGAGGGTGAAAATGTAAAGGTGAAATAATGAGTTACCAAAAAGTCATGTAAAGGCATAGTGAGACAAATGGTTATTTTGAGCTTTGCCGTTAAATGTGTATGACATTCTATACTTTTGATTTAGGTTTCAAAGGGAACATGTTAAGATGGATATTTTTCCTGGTTGACTGAGTTCAAAAATAGCACTACTCTTCAATCAAAGGGACAGAGCTGCAGAAGTTTGGAGCTATAGCAAAATTTAGTTGATATTTAACTTGTCCCAGTTCATATCATCTCTCTCCAATGTCACTGAGGTCTTTGAGAGCAGAGTTTCTATTGGGATCTAAGTGTTTCAACAATAATGTTTATTAAGGAGATTTGGACCTAAAAATCCCTCAATAAAGGCCAACCTTTCAAAACCCAATAAATTATTTCATATGTAATGTTTCTACAGCAGATCTAACACATGGTAGATACTCATAAATGGCAACTTATTTTATTTTTCATCATCATCACTAGCCTCCTCTTCCTCATCACCATCCTCCTCCTCATCATCAACATCAGCAACAACAATACATTTATACAGTTAAATTTTGTACATGGTAGATACTCATAAATGGCAACTTATTTTATTTTTCATCATCATCACTAGCCTCCTCTTCCTCATCACCATCCTCCTCCTCATCATCAACATCAGCAACAACAATACATTTATACAGTCCCTAAATTTTGTTACATCTTAGAGATCATGTGTCTTTCAAAAAAGTTAGCACCACGGGGTTGACTTCTAACTGAGTTTGTATTGATTTCAGATATTCTCTTTAGTGTGTGGTTTTATAATCTATCCATATGTATTTATACATGTATTAGTTAACATTATGTGACAGCATTTCAAAGTATGTTTTAATAGAAATAACAATTCACTCAGTCATCAGAACAATCCTATGATGTAAGCATTATTATTATCTTCATTTTACAGATGAGAAAACTAAAGTATAGTTGTTGAAAGCTTTTTAATTAAGTCAAGCACACTCTTTACTATCTAGACACCTTTATAGACTTCAAGTTTGATTTTCATAAGAAATTTTAATTTCTCTTTTGGGTTAAATTGTACAAAGAAAATAGATTATATTTCTAAGAAATTTCTTATTGTACATTGCTATATTTCCTCACTTTTATTTTTTATATTTCAACACCAGTGTTTGGAATCGTATTTTTTTCTGGTCTATTTGTTTACTAAATCTTGGCACCCTACATCAATCTAACTGGGCTGTTGTAACATCGAAAAATCTGTTATGCCTGCTTGCACTCCCCTGCATGCTAGTCTTAAGCCAAAAACTAACTACTAGCCAAACATTAACCAACCAACCAAGTAACTAGAGAAATGAAACCCCTCAAAGAGCAAGGAGTACCATATTTTCCTCTCATCTTTGCCTTAGCACCATTACAATTTCTCCAGCATCAGCATAAACTGTCCAGGAAGCGTGTGATTTTGCTTGTTCCCCTCAGGGTTCTACCTCGAATTCTTGATCTCAGCTCTGTCCTTGGCTGTTCAAGGGCAGTGCTAGCCTCTAGTGAAGACGTGCTTCACCCAGGAAATGAAGTCATCTATTTGTATATCAAGCCTAATCATTAAAAGTTATTTACATTAAAGAGAACTGATACAGTTATTTGTCTATAAGAAAATGATAACAATGATTCCTTCCCCACATATGTATACACACACACACACACACACACACACAGACGACACACACACTCAGTATCATAAAAAGCCAGTTCTGACTAATTTCCATGTAAACCTCGGGATCCAATGGCAAGTTCTACCTTTTCATTTAAAGATGAGGAAAAAAAATGAATATCAGGCACACATTCACACAAAGAAAGAGGAAGAAAAACTGACGAGCAAATTAATTAACCTACATAGTTTAAATATTTAATCTTGGCATTGATTATTATTCTTTAATAACTTTGCCTTTATTAAAAATGAGTGGTATCTGGGACGTGAAGGCTTTTTAAATCCCTGGAAAAGGTCACTTGGATCAATCTCCAGGCTTGGCAAGAAAATGACTATCTATGGGGGTTGGGTGGACAGTCTCAAAATTCTGCGGTAGAGCATGCAAGTTTACATATTTCTCTTATTGAAACATCTTGATCACAAGTCACAAGTATATTGTGAAGTAAGTTTTATGTTCATCTCTAATCCCTTCATTTTGAACAGTTATTTCAGAAACATCCTTTCATTCTAACCCTATTCAGACCCTCTCTCCCCTTACTTCTATAAAGAGTAGCTCTATCAGAGTCTGTTAACTTCCCCTTGGATAAAACTGACTGATTACTACTTACTATGTTAACCTGCACAGAGCATATCTAAACACGTACGTATTGCAGACTAGTCAAATTCTAAAGTTGCCCCCAAACTTTTTTTTTAAAGTAACCTCTGTCAGCAAGTGAATATGAGCTGGGTTAACAAAAATGGTGTCAACTCTATTAAATATAAGGAAGTTACGTGTAAACTTGCTAGAGGCAGGAGCAGTGGGGTTGGTATAGACATCTAAGTACCCTCCTTTTCAGATAGGGCAGAAAAGACAAGGGATCAAGAGGGATGGAGACATTGCATCTCTCTCTCTCTCTCTCTCTCAAAAAAAAGAATATTAAGATAGGTGCTAGCACTAGGGAAAATGCCAGTAAAAGGATTCTTCTGCCAGGGCCAGCAGAAGACCACTCTAGATAAGGAGGCTAGCTAAGGTGTAGGGATAAGCATGAATTAAAAACTGGTAGCCCCTTAGCTGCTGGCAAGAACTTGATGGCTTTTCAGTGAAGATGGACTGAGCTTCAAAGTTAAGAAATAATCATGCTTTCCAGTAACTACAGGTCACAACCTCACGAGTTCCTTCTTTGAAAAAGCTGGCTGCAGGGGAGGCTGGACTTGAAGCACAGAGTTCTGGGTTGAACGCAAGAGAGGGAATGCAGTCGTAATGGAGGTGTAATTAGACCAGTGCTTTTAACCAGAAAAATAAATGTTCTGTTCAATATTTTTGAGAAACTTTGCTTTTGAAGTGGTGCTCTCTTGATATCTACCATGGCCTACTTTTGTAAGTAATAGGATAGTTAATACCTTGGCAATACAATTTTAAATATGCTTAAAAATAACTACTACAATGAGAATTTTAGAAGCCTGCTTACAGTAGAAATATATTGCTGGGTTAAATTTATCTGAAATTCAGTTTAATTCAAAACCATGTGGTTTCACAATAGAACTGAGACTCCTGTTCTGGGTCATAAAACGGGTCAGCAAGGATATGCATACAACTCACACACCTTCCTGGGAATTTGCTTTTGAGTAAGGCACAGAGGCCTACATTCTGGCATCTGAGGCAGGCAAGGGCTTGGAGATCACTGTTTCTTAAATGAGAAGTTTTGTCCCCTAACCTAATACATTCTTCCTCTCATCCTTACAATGTCTCCAATTTAACCAAATCCTATCCCTCCTTTGTGCCCTTCCAAATAACCAGGATCATTTAGCATCTTCATAATAATATACATTTATTGATTAAAAGTAGAAATAATCTTATATTTTGATTAATGCCATATATAAGGAAAGATGTAAATAGCTATCCTCTATCTCTTACCTAACCCAGCCTCTCATTCTGACACTTACTGTTCATCTGCCTAAAATGTTCTTGCCACAATTAACCTACA
Source organism: Myotis brandtii (assembly GCF_000412655.1). Taxonomy (NCBI): domain Eukaryota; kingdom Metazoa; phylum Chordata; class Mammalia; order Chiroptera; family Vespertilionidae; genus Myotis; species Myotis brandtii. The sequence goes on along the minus strand of NW_005372026.1, from coordinate 202,847 downwards.
GGATATGTTGTTCTTCAGGTGTCAGCTTTGTGTCCCTTCATTGGACGTGATCACCTAGACCAGGTCAGATCCCCTTGATATAAACAGGATCTGAGACTTTTTCTTCCGAGCACCACCATCTTTGCTACTATTGTGCTAGGTGTATGGTATGTGTTTTCTAGCTTCCTCTCTGCTAACAGAATCTCTTTCTCACAACAGATGTATGCAATGCAGCTCTGCTGCAGGAATGATGAATGAATTATAAGCATTATGAGAACATGACTCTATTTAATTAACCATTGCATCTCTAGCACTTAACACAATGATGTTGCATGTTTGTGGCTTAATGTATATTGCTGAAAGTATAGATTTGTTTCTTATTCACTGTTTGTCACCATTATTTTTCTGTGAAGATCTGTTCAATGTACCAGGTACAAATATTTTTGTCCCATATAATTTCTGTCTCATGTATATGAGAGAGATATAAATATTTGGGATGAAAGTAAACCTAAGGGACTACTGAGTCTCTTCATAAGGCCTCAGTTTCTTGTTCTCTATTTAGGGTTGCATATGAAATCATTCTTGGATGGTGACTAAAAGTGTCAATCTTTCTTTAAAAACGCATCCATTGGTGCTGATGATAGAAATGAAGAAGAAGAGAAGAGAACTAAAATTTTGATAAAGATGACTTCATAAACATTTGTAGAAACATTCAGGATCAGCTAAAACTCTATTCAATTTTAAGGGAAAAATAATGCTGCCAGTGGACATATTTCAGTCTGAAGAAGGGGATTCCCCCCTCTTTATTCTCTCTTTCTCTCTCTCCTCTCTCTCTTCTCTCTCTCTCTCTCTCTCTCTCCTCTTTCTCTCTCTTCCCTATCTAGTCAGGATTTTGGTGACAAAGCCACTGAGTCAACGGAATCCCAGTAGCAAGTAATCAATAAATAAATGTATTACCTAATCATAAATACTGCTATCCAGATACATCAAGAATATTGTCCTTCTTTAGCCAGGAGATCAGTCATATTATTATTTACCCAGAAAAATAAATGTTCTGTTCCACAAAAGGAATTAATTCAAACAGTTATCCAAAATTTCAAATCTTCACATGACTTATGCACATAAAGCATATACCACATTAAGTAATCTTTACAATTAAAGCAAGATTGATAATTTTAAAAAATACAGTATCCTTATGAGAACATCAGTTAATGCACTGTTTTCTAGTGTGTTAAAATAGTAATGCATCAATAAAAACAACATTAATCATTCTTAAAAAGATAATGATATTTCCAAGCACCCACCTTTAGAATAGCCAAGGTTTGTACAAGCCAAATTTGTTCTCTTCTCCTTTGAAATAAAATCACCTAAGGTTTTTTGTTCTTTCTGTGTGGGTCACCCCATCAGGTAAATAATCACCACCAGCTGAAATGCTTGCTGAGGTGAAAACCAGTTGCGACCACATGACTAGTTACAGTAACATAGACTACTGTTGTCATGAGTATTTCTTTATTTGGTGGTTAATGTTTTTGTGCATTTGTGTGTATGTGTTTATATGTATAATATCTTTGTTTTCTGTCCTCTTGTACCCTCTTATGTAACATAAATGCATTGACTTTATATTATAACTAGAGTCCCGATGCACGAAATTCATGCAAAGGGCTCAGCCCTCGCAGCCTTCGCAGCCCTGGCTGGCCCTCGCAGCCCCTCGCAGCCTTGGCCCACCCTCACAGCCCCAGCTCCATCCAGAAGATTGTCCGAACTGTTGTTCAGCTGTTCGGTCTAATTAGCATATTAGCTCTTTATTATATAGGAAGGATATTCAAGTATTGATCATTTTCTATCATAGCATTTGAGTTGCAGGATATCAAAGAGAAGAATAAACATCACTCATGGGAAGGGTGATATCCTTTCTTTGGGCAGGTTTAGTCATTTTCAGTGGTATGCAGGAAAGTTGTGTCATGTTAGGCAGATGTATGACCCTGTTATTATCTTTATTCAGAAATGAACTGTGGTTTAGGAGATGCATATAGGTGCCAACTTGCCATGGGTGAATTTGTGATCGTTCTTTTTTGTGTCAATTTGGGTAGGCCACGCTACCCAGATGTTTGGTCAAATATTCTGAAGGTTCTTCTGAGGGTGTTTTATTTTTGGCTGACATTGACATTTAAATCAGTGGACTTTGTGTAAAGCACATTACCTCTATTGTATGTGAGTGGGCCTCATTCAATCAACTGAAGGCCTTACTAGAACAAAGACTGACCTCCACTAAAGAAAGGATTTTGCCAAAAAATGGTTTTTGAACTTGAACTGCAACATGGCTCTTCCCCGAGTCTGCTGGTTCACCTTACAGATTTTGGATTTGCCAGCCTCTCTGAACATGTGAGCCAATTCCTTAAAATTGGTTCTTTTTCTCTGGAGAACCCTAATACTTCCCCCAAATCAGAATTTTCTTAGTGGAATCTCTAAATCTTTTTCTTTATTTCTTTCATTTGTTTCTCTTTCTTTCCTTTTTAAAAAATATTCACCAAAGCATTCTGATGATTCAGAGTTGGAATCTCTTGAAGTGGAAAAAATTAACTGCAATCCTCCCTTCATTTATGGCTTCTATCCCCAATAACATCTTATCCTCCATTATTAAATATTAGCTTCATGTTACTAAGTTCTGAAAATAATATGCTTTTAGCTCAAAGATTTTTGAGAAAATTATCCTGGAATAGCTTACTCAGAATCTCATCTAGTCATAATTTCTTTTTTTTGGGGGGCGGGGGAGGTTCATAATTTCTTGATGTGCTTCACTAACATCAATCTGAATGACAATTTCACTGAGAGACTTTTGTGGAAAAACACTCAGAAATTAATTTCAAAATTCAGGGGTGAACTTTGGAGACAACACATAGAGCTTCTTTATGCAGCAACAGGTTCTGAGAGTTGCTTAAATAAATGTAGAATACAAAATCTGTGCTGCTTACATAAAGTGTCAAAAACCATATTGCATTCATGGGGCAACAATTATAAATAGAAAGCTGAAATAGAAAAGCATTATCTTCCCCAATTAAACATAAAATTAGAGTGACTAACAGAAGTGAGAACAATTTTCATCTATTACTACTCTTTTAATCTTCGGAAATGCTTGCTCAGTAATGATCAAGATAATGGGCAAGGCACATTACAGTTCTAAGTGAGAAGGGAAACATCATAATCAAATGCTGAAAGTGAGGTATTATAAAGCACAAGCATAATTAGGCCCTCGCATGAACTTCACATATACTCATGGAAGCCTTTTTCAGTCATTGTTAGTAACCCAAACCCTGGCATAAACAGAGATTGCTCCCAGGCTATGAATTACATATACTACAATATTTTTAGAAGTGTACTCTTGAATAGAAATTCAATATGCAAGCACCAAATTAAATAAAAGAGATTTGCTCATTTGTCATCTTAAGCATATTCGTTGAGTGTTTACTTTGTGCCATGGACATGGCCTTTGCATTCATGGAACATATAGACAGGCTGATGGGAGACATAGACAAGTGGATGATCACAGCACAACAAATCCAGATTCCTTTTCATGATTTACAAATAGTTATGCACTCCATCTGCCCAGAAGACATGATCGTTGAAGACTATCCCCATTGTTTCTTCACACAAGCCACACTGACCTTTGTAGTGGCTGTTTCCTGAACTTAGAATTCTTTCTGAAGCTCTTTGCATGGCTAGTTCCTCCTGTTCACCTAGATCTCAATTCAAAAGTTATCCTCTTTTTAGACTGGACTTCCTGTATGGCTGTGATATTTTTTAAATTCAAGGGGAATACTAGGTATAAAAGACAAGAAGAAGTTTGACAGGTGGTAGACTAAATTAATGATAGTTACAATATCCAGCACTTTCTCAGGTTCTGAACTGAAGCTTCTTTGTAAATTCATTTGCAAAAAAAAAAAAGAGACTATTTCTAGTGCAGTGCCTACTTTCTGCCATCTTTTTAATTTGTTGATATTTTATTAACTGGTCATGCAGTTCATTAGGACTGCTTCCTGGTGCAGAAAAATTAGGACAATGATGCATCAATTTATTCTTGGCCAGTTAACCTCTTGCTCAATTAACATTACAAGTATCGAGAGTGCATTGCTTGACTGTGGTCATCATTTTGCCCTTCTCTTTAATTCACCAGAGGGCACACTGGAGAGTTGCAGTGATTGTTTAAAGGGACTTTATCCTTTTATAGCTTAATTATGAACTCTCTGACTATTTTGAAGATAAATAAAAGTTAGAGATTGAATTGGTTGTCACTCATTTGGAAACAGTAAAAGCAATAATTTTACCCTAATTATTTTTTCACATTTTTATTTGATAATGATGTTATACAGAACTACTTTTGTGCTTTGTAAATTCTGTACTTAGTATAAATGATTTTTGAAAGTTGAATACAGTTTTTCTTATTAAAATGTGACTTACGCAATCTATTCTTATTCATTTGTAATAACTAAGTATTCAATAGCAGATATGTAAAGGGGAATGTTCTCCTCCTTCTACTTCTGCTCAAGACTCTTTTCTCTTTTCTCCTGAAATATTTGAACATTTCTGTGGCTTTTAAAACATCTCTGGAGCTGAACCTTCAGGGCCCAGAAAAAGTATCACTTACTCACTCAAAGCTCACTTCAAATGTCACCTTCTTTATGTAAGCTTCCCCATCCTTGTCATTTAAATGTGTTTCCCTCTGTAATGCCCTCCTTGCACACTCCTATCTCTGTATTTACGCAATGTTCGTGCACTTCTTAGTCTACATGTCTCTTTCCCTCTCCTAGAAATGAAGCCTCTTGAGACTGGGGTTGTATCTGACTCACTTGGGAGCCATCTCAGCCAGTGCAATGTTTAGCAGATGCATGCATAGCAAGGTGAACCGTTTCCGTGTGCACAATTCCAGGGAGAGCTGTTCCTTGACAGGTACTTTAACTCCAAAATTACACTGCCGGGAGGTCATGGGTGGCAGCATGGGAGTCACTGGACCTGGAAGAGCACCAAAGAGGAAGCCGCTTGGGCAGCGCCCGGTGGTTGGGGAGGGAGATTCCTAGCAGCTGCCCTGTGAGACCGGGGTAAACAAAGCTGAAGGCACATACCCTCTGTCATATCTCCATGAAATCATTAATTAAGACACGAATTGGTACAACTTACATCTCAAGACAAATACTGTATTATTTCATTTGTATGTGGAATCCAAAACAAAACAAATAAATAAAACCCAGAAATAGATGGCTGTCAAAGGGAAGAGAGGCCAGAGTGATGGATGAAATGAAAAATGGAATAAAATAAAAACCTAAAAAAGTACCAAATCAAAATATTTTATTCTATATTTTTTCCATTGACTTTTAGAGAGAGAGGGGAAGGGAGGGGGAGAGAAAGAAACATTTGATGTGAGAGATTCACATCAATTGGTTGCCTCCTGCATGTGCCCTGCCAGAGATCAAGCCTGCAACTGAGGTATGTGCCCTTGTCCAGAATCAAACCTGTGACCCTTCAGTCCACCGGACGACACTCCAACTATTGAGCCAAACTGGGCAGGACTTAAAAGGAACTTTTTAAAAATATATACATTGGTAACAGATACTGTGGAAAGTAACTCATATAGGGTTATAGATAGACTTACTGAATGTCTATATTAAACTAGGAATGTAAAATATTTCCTTACTCTGGAACTATTCAAAATTAATCACTTCCTGTTCTTCACTTCTGTTAAACCTTTATGCTCCTATAAGTAAATGCATATTATTAAACTTTAATTTTGCTATCTATTTTCTATTTCATTAATGTGGCATTATCATATGAAAAAATGCTGAAGACTACTTTTACCATCACTCACACACTCAGACTTTGCCCACAAGTACTATTACCAGTTCATGTTTACATTTGCAGACTTCTTCCTCTGCATTGACACAAGCACACACAGACACAACCTGTAGAAATCTTATTTGTTTCTTAAAGATATTTTTAAGATGTGTTATCTATTGCAAATGTTCTACAAACCAAAATAAACTTCTCTTCACTCAAACTGTGATGTAGTATTACAATGTGAAAATATGAAATAGTTTTTTTAGCCAGTACTGTTGGAAGGACATTTGATTTGTTTCTGTATTTTCTCTAATACAAACAATTCTGCTGTAAAACACTGAAACTGCCTTCTGTGTACTTATGCAGGTATTTTTCTAGGATAGACAGCAAGAGCTGGTTTGTAGGGAATCTGCATGTATTTTTAATTATGTCATTTACTTCCAAATTTCTTTAAAAAGAGGTTATAACAATTTTTTATATCCGTCAGTAGTGTAAACACCCACCTACTTCCTCTTATTCATTCTCATGTTTACTTGCTTATTATATACTACATTTTAAAAAGAACATTCTCTGTTTTATTTATTAACACATTCCCTATGCCTAATATCTTTAACTTGGTTCACTGGTGTTCATTAAATTTTTGTTGAATAAATTAATAGATTTAAATATGTGAGAAGTCTAATGTGAGAGGATCAACTTCTATAGATGTTTTGCACATACACTGCAATTATAATCTTTAAGTCACTATAATCAGCCAAGAAACAAATACATGATTCAAAATACCTGAGATATGTCTATCTTTTATATTTTTGATTATTCAAGTTGTATAATTAAAGTAGTATAAATATCAGAACATGTAAATTCTCAGGTCTGCCAAAAACTGTAATCACAAAATTTAAAAAAAAAATGGTTTTTAGATTCTGAATGAATAAAATACAGCAATCAGCATTATAGAGACATAGATTTTCCGAGTTCAAGATTATAGGAAACACTGAAGCTAACTGGGCAATGCCTCTAATGTTCTATGATCCTTATAGATCTTGTTCTTAAAGGAAAGTTCAAAGATAAAAATTGAATTCTCATTGGGGAAAAATATGACATGAGATAGGCTTTTTAAGTGTCAAATTATGTTACTTCAAAGTTTTCCATTAAAACTTAAGCAAAAAATGGAACTCTAAAGATTAATTAAATTTACTGGTCAATAAACTGTTCTTTGAATCCTAAATATAAAAACTATGATTCCTTGACCATATCAATAGGCAGATGGCTCAAGTAATTACTGTTAGGTCTGATCAAATAATTGAATCCCCATGGCAACTGACATTTAGACCACTTCATAACTGACATTCCCTTTTGCTTAGACCAAATTTCACTTGCTAAGACCACATTCCACTTTCTAAGACCATTATCTTTTCCCCTGAGGATCTGCCCAATTTAGACCACTTCGTAACTGACATTCCCTTTTGCTTAGACCACATTTCACTTGCTAAGACCGCATTCCACTTGCTAAGACCATTATCTTTTCCCCTGAGGATCTGCCCAGAAAAAGCCCTCCTAGAGTCCTTTAAAACTTCTGACTCATTCCTGGGTGCTGGTGCCCTTTTGCTTAGACCACATTTCACTTGCTAAGACCGCATTCCACTTGCTAAGACCATTATCTTTTCCCCTGAGGATCTGCCCAGAAAAAGCCCTCCTAGAGTCCTTTAAAACTTCTGACTCATTCATGGGTGCTGGTACAATTTTGGGGCTCAACCCATCTGGTTTTTCCAGATGACATAATAAATTCATAATTCTTTACCCCTTTTGGCCTTGTGCATTCCTCCTTCAGTGGCCCTAACAATTACATTTTTATGGAATTGAAAATGTGCGTAAGATTTCAGTTAAGAAAATCTTAGGTCACAAAAATTCACACCAATTTCCTATTTTTCACGTACATAAATGCAGATAGCTTTTTACAAAGACAGTGTCAGCACAGGGGGAAGCAATTACTCATGGGAATTAGCTCTTTATTGCCATCAGCTCATACCTAAATATTCGAAGGTAGAAATAAACTCAAAACCTGTGCCATTAATTGACTAGGTTTCCTGAGTTTCGGCTACAGTGAAGATCTTGCAAAGAACCCGAGCCCGCTGCCTGTCAGCTGCTGTAAGAACATATCCCTGAGGAGCTCTTTTAATACTTGAAAAATGGTCTCTAGGCAGAGATTTCCACTTTTACGTAGGCACTTATATCTTCAGTTCTTCACAAGTCTCCGAGGATTAAGAAGAGAAGGTTAATACTTTCATCTGTAAGATGATGGCCTAGCACCACTGAGGTTTTGATTTTACTACACAGCTCCTTGCCTGATCAGCACTTGTTTTATTTTTTATGGAGTAAAAGATTTGCTCTGTATTACGAGATAGTGATACTAGGGTAAACTTCCATTTTCTTTGTGCAATCGTCCTTTTCTAAGTTTAGAAAGTAGGTTTTCTTTTTGATGCACACTTTTAATTCCCAGTAGTAATAAACTATGATAGTTCAATGTATAGAAACATCCTAAATAGCACATGTATCTTAACAGACATGCTAGAATAGTTGGGTTAACCGATTATGCAGACAATTTCAAATTTGCTGGCATATTGAAGCCGTATCGTCCAACTACATAGATATTCATAACTTTTGTTCCTGACTGAATTGTAATATAGCCTGTATTTGGCCAGTGTTACTTTTATCTTCAGAGGCTGTTGTCTCTGTCTTTTTCTTTCAACTAATGATATAAAAATCATCAAAGGGAGGTAAGTTTCTAAGTCATCTGGTAGCTATTCAGTTATAGAGATGAGAACTTGAACATGTCTTCTACTTTGCTAAACTCATCCTAATCCAATATTGCTAAGGTTAATTGTCAATTTTATTTACCTGCATGGTACAATGCTAATACAGCATGAATTACATAAGCTATCTAAGACATGCACATTTTATAAACATTATCATAATAAGTTGCTAGAATATTCCACTATGAAATAAAAGAAATAAATGTTTAAAATACTAATTATCTATTTCCACATATACTCACATTCTCCATTCTTTAGGTGCTTTTTGGGTAACACAGTATACTTCAATTGTAGAATATAACTTAAAATTGCACATGAAAATGGTTGTTAAGAATATTATTTTTAATCTCTGCAAATAGAAATAAAAATCCAGTAACATATTAAATCCAATAACATTAAAAATTAAACACAATTTTCTTATTTTAAATTTTTCCTTTAAAAGTTTATTCAATTGTTTATTTTCTCCTTAGTTTCCATTGCCCTAGGAGCTGTATCAGTGAAAATATTGCTTCGGCATATGTCTGAGATTTTGCTGCCTGTGGATTCCTCTAATATTTTTATGGTTTCCCATCTTATGTTTAAGTCCTTTATCCATTTTGAGTTTAATTTTGTGTATGGTGTAAGTTGGTGGTGTAGTTTCATTTTTTTGCATGTATCTGCCCAATTTTCCCAACAGTATTTATGGAAGAGACTGTCTTGACTCCATTATATGTTCTTGCCTCCTTTGTCAAATGTTAATTGAGCATAGTGGTTTGGGTCGATTTCTGGGTTCTCTATCCTATCCCATTGGTCTATATGGCTTTGGGAAGTATGGACATTTTAATGATGTTGATTCTACCAGTCCATGAACACGATATGTATTTCCATTTGTTTAAGTCTTCCTCTATCTCTTTTTTCAGTATCCTGTAGTTTTCCAAGTATAGGTCTTTTACCTTCTTATTTAAGTTTATTCCTAGGTATCTTAATTTTTTTGGTGCAATAGTAAATGGGATTTTTAAATCTCTCTTGCCATAAGTTCACTATTGGTGTATAAACATGCTATAGATTTCTTGGCATTAATTTTGTATCCTGCAACATTGCCAAATTCATTTATTAAGTCTAATAATTTTTTGATGGAGACTTTAGGGTTTTCTATGTACAGTATCATGTCATCTGCGAATAATGACAGTTTTACATTTTCTTTTCCAATTTGGATACCTTTTATTTCTTCTTTTGACTAATTGCTATGGCTAGCACTTCCAGAACTATGTCAAACAGGAGTGGTGAAGGTTGGCATCCCTGTCTTGTTCCTGTTCTTAGGTGAAATGGTTTTAGTTTTTGCCCATTGAGTATGATTCTGTACAGCAAAAGAAACCATCAACAAAGCAGCAAGAAAGCCCACTGCATGGGAGAACATATTTGCCAATGTTATCTCCAATAAGGGTTTAATCTCCAACATTTACAGGGAACTCATACAACTTAACAAAAGGAAGATAAACAACCCAATCAAAAAATGGGCAATGGATCTAAATAGATACTTTTTGAAATAGGACATACAGAAGGCCAAGAGACATATGAAAACATGCGCAAAGTCACTAATCATCCGAGAGATGCAAATCAAAATGACAATGATGTGCCATCTCACACCTGTCAGAAGGGCTATCATCAACAAATCAACAAACGACAAGTGCTGTCCAGGATGTGGAGAAAAAGTAACCCTCGTGCACTGCTGGTAGGAATGCAGACTGGTGCAGCCACTATGGAAGACAGTATGGAGTTTCCTCAACAAATTAAAAATGGAACTCCCATTTGACCCCATCTTCCCACTTCTAGGAATATATTCCAAGAAACTAGAAATACCAATCAGAAAAGATATATGCACCCCTATGTTCATAGCAGCACAATTTACCATAGCTAAGATTTGTAAACAAACTAAGTGCCCATCAGCAGATGAGTGGATTAAAAAACAGTGGTACATCTACTCAATGAAATACTATGCTGTGGTAAAAAAGGAGGAATTCTTATCATTTGCAACAGCATGGATGGAATTGGAGAGCATTATGCTAAGCGAAATAAGCCAGTCAGAGAAAGATAAATATCACATGATCTTACTCATCTGTGGAATATAATGAACAACATAAACTGATGAACAAAAACAGATCCAGAGACAGAGAAGCATCAATCAGACCATCGAACCTCAGAGAGAAGGTAGGGGAGGGTGGGGGTAAGAGGAAGAGATTAACCAAAGGACTTGTATGCATGCATATAAGCCTAACCAATGGACACAGACACCAGGGGGGTGAAGGCATGAGTGGGGGGCGGGGAGCAACGGGGGGATAAGGACACATGTAATACCTTAATCAATAAAGAAAAAAATTAAAAAATAAATTAAAATAAAAACGCCATTCAATTGACTTGATAATTTGATTTGGATAACTTTGAGAAACAGTGTTATCAATGATAAAATTTCTGAATACATGAACAAATACTTTATTCACATGTGTTTTAAACATTTTATCTTTAATTAAATATGTGTTAATTAAGTTTCAAAGCTTTATTTTTAAATAAAATGGATAACTTCCAAATTATTTTATGTGAGATGCAAGTGGAAAAAAACAAGAGTGGTAAAATGAGCTACCCTTCAATTTGTATTATATTTATAGTAAACTAAATACAATAATATTAAAAATATTACCTTTGGTAATTAACCTCTTTTCTATTAGCATAAAGACCTTTTTTCTCCTTGACTTTGAAGCAAAATGGATAAGACTAAATCTGCTTTTTAAAGATGTGGCTACTGAGAATACTCATTTGATCCTCCTATAGCACCTGGCCCAGTTGATGTGTATAGTTGGTAATTAATGACTGCCTTTTGAATAAACGCCAACATTTATACTTATTTAACTCATTCTAATTGTATAAAACCCTGAATGACAAAAGCATTGTATTTTGGATTTATGCAAATCATTCTCTTTTCACTAACTTAAAATTGCATTTTGTGCTGTTTCATACTAAATGTCAGTTTTGAATAATACATGCTCTCCAGAGTCAGAGGTGTAAATTCTAGTTAGAGTGACTAAGCTGTTCCAGCTCCCGTGGTAAAGAGATTAGCTCCACAGCAGCACTTCTGGACGTATGGCAGCAAGTGAACAGGCATCCGAATGCCCTGGTGTTCTCCTTAAAAGCAAAATTCTAGCCCCATGAAAGGCCTTCTGTGGTGGCTGAAGTCTAAGGATGTGCATTTTTAGTAGAGACCCTCATTATATTGTAATAATGGAATAGAACTTTACCAATATTAATAGACATTTCCTAATGAGAAGGTTACATTACAACCATGATCTTCTCTAACTTTCTCCTCCTAATATGTTGATATGTGATTAATTCTGAGTTATTTGAATTCTTATTTTGAACCTCATTTGATCTATTATCAAAATAAAAAATGAAACCTTTGTTGACCATCTCTTCTACATGGTGTTTAAAATGCCTCCTCATCCTTCCCCAAGTCATTTATGGCTCTATTTTGATAAGAAGGCATAATAGGTCTAAAAATGATTCCACTAAAATGTCCATATTTTGATCCCCAGAACCTGTGACTATGTTATCTTGCAACACAAAAGGACCTTGTAAAATTGATGAAGATTTTGAGATAAGGAGATTATTTTGCATTATCCAGGTGGGCCTAAACTAATCCCATGAATCCATAAAAGCAAAAACCTTTACCTAAAGATGTGGTCAGAGAGGGAGATATGACTGTGGAAGAAAGTCACACAGAGATGCATTGCTGCTGGCTTTGCAGCTGGACAAAGGGGCCGGGAGCTGAGGAAATGCAGGTGGTCTCTGGAAGTTGGGAAAGACAAGGAAACAGACCTGCCTAAGGCTGCAGAAACGGATGAAATCCTGCTGACATACTGATTTTTAGCTCAGCGAGTCTGCTAACCAGACCTCTGATCTCAGAATTGTAAGATGAAAAATTTTTGCTGTTTTAAGCCACTGAATTTGTGATAACTTGTTATGACAGCTATAGAAAACAAATACAGAAGGCATTGACTTTGATTCCACCTATGTTTGTATATTTATTTATTTTTATAATTTTTTTCTATGTTTGTATATTTAGAATACAAGTATTGACATGACTGATAGTTGTCATGAGAAAAAGATGTCTTGGTAATTAGCAATTCAACTTTTCAAATTTTAGCTAAGCTTGTTAGGGATTTATAACAGATATACTGATGCATGCAACACATACATGTATTTAGAACTGAAAATTTTATCTCCAAAATTATGTTTGTTACATGCAGTGTTAACTGCTGAGAAATTGAAATATTTTGATAGATATAGAACTAATCTTAAAGCTGACCACTCCTTAGTTTGGTGGTCTTAGCAAACACCTCTGCTTTCTGTGTGCATCATTCCTGATTTGAAAGATCCGCATGATAATGCACAGCTCTCATCCTTAGGGTCTTTGAATAAAATGAGGCAATATACACAAAGGCAACCTACAAACCTTTAAATGTTCTGAAAATGTAATAGACTTTTAAATATTACTGCAAATTATCCATAGGAATTAAATTACTTTAAAATAAATCATTATAAACACAACAGTAGGATTTTATGTGCATCATATACTTGAACACAAAGGCACAATACATCTTAAGGTTCTTGGTCACTTTCCAAGAATCTAGAAATAATTTTTTTCTGGGGTTGTCTTATGATTTTATTATGCCTTATAGTTACTATCCTTAGCTCATACTAAGGGAAGAACAGGTGATGGTTTGGGACTCCACAGGGTGTTTTTGAATAATTCTACCATTGGGTATAGAATAGACACCTATTTAAAATATGAAAAACTGGTGTTCTCATCCAGGACCTGAAGCCTGTGGAAACAACTGTGCAAAATGTACATTTTTGATCCAACTTAAGAAAGTTGTTTAAGAATGACCAGAGACTGACAATATGGAATTGAGTGGTACACAAAACATTCTGACATGTAATGTTTGCTCACAAACTTAGGACCTCCTACTGTGAACTGGCAGTCTGCTGGGTACCTGACCTGCAGAATAATGTACATCACACATCAAAGTGGTGTAGAATGGAGATGAAGTCTCTGATCTCCAAGTCTGATGAGGGAATAGAATTGGGGAGATAATTAGTGGTTAGTCCTCTGAGAGAGGATCAAAACATTCTGTGTGAGAACATGAAGCTGGTCTTGTGAAAGAGAGGAGGACATTTTATTTGTGTAAAAGCTGGGTTAAAGCGTTCCCAGTTAGAAAGGACAGCATGGATAAAGGCAGAGAAGTGTGACTGCATGTCCTGTATGGCTGAGTTTAAAGGGGAAAAGGAAAGAATTTTGAAAGTAATGGTATGGCAAAGGTAATGTTTATGTTTTAAACAAACAAACTATATCTATGTAGATACATACACACACACACACACACACACACATATATATATATAAAACACTATATATATGCCATGTTATGTATAAGGATACATATCTACACTACTAAAAGAGAAACATGGTAATTAGCGTACGACCGCTACCCTTCCCATTGGCTAATCAGCATATCCTTATGCAAATTAACTGTCAGCCAAGATGGCGGCTGGCAGCCATGCACTGAAGC
>NW_005372026.1:182375-187396 GCF_000412655.1 Myotis brandtii | reverse complement strand
CCCTGCTCTGTGCATGACGGGGCGGCACCCCAACTCCCCAATCGGCCCTGCTCTGAGCCTGACCAGGGGCTGCACCTAGGGATTGGGCCTGCCCTCTGCCACGCGGGAGCAGGCCTAAGCCAGCAGGTCGTTATCTCCTGAGGGGTCCCAGACTGCGAGAGGGCACAGGCCGGGCTGGGGGACCCCCGCCCCCGAGTGCACAAATTTTTGTGCACCAGGCCTCTAGTCTAATATAATAAAAGAGATACATGCAAATTGAGGGTTGAAAACAGATGAATGAAGCTCCAGGAAAGATTTTGGGATTAATTCATGTCTTATTCACCTTTTAAACCACATTGGCTAGCACAGACCACACACAGAAAAGATGAAGAATTGGTCAATGAGATGGATACAAAATTTTAATTAATATACATTTTTATGAGAGTTCTACCAAGGTTACTTTATGAACCCATTTTTATTCAAAAATTATGGGGAGACCCAGAGAAAACTAGAATGTGGTATAACTCAAAGAAGACTTTTAGTTCTTCTTTAATATTTTTAAATTATAAAATAATTACCTGTATAAGTAAAAATAGTAAAAAATAAACAAAACAAGAGGTCACTTTTTTTCTATTTTTTGAAACATTGTTCTCAAATGATACAGGTTAGGCCAGTCTTTGACACCTTCATCTTCATCTCCATTCTACACCACTTTGATTTCTGGGCTTTCATTGCCTTTTCCAGTTTTCAACTCTGTGTTTATCACCATAGTGGTTTATATCATACCCCCTAATAAGCATTAAATCCAGAGGAGATAAATATAGGGTAATTTTATAAATGGTACTTTGCTGTCAAATTTGTTTTCTTTGCTGGGAGCAAGAATAATCCAGTACAAAGTACTTAGTTGCTTGGACTTTTCTTAATTAAAGTATTAAGGAGTTGGATTACCTTGTCTACAGTTTGTACATGGTTATGAATATGTATACAGTATATGGAAGCATGGAACAGATTGACAGATTGAAGAGGGAAGGGGGGAGGGAGGACAGGAAAAGATTAACCAAAGAACTTATGCATACATGTATAACCCATGAATACAAACAATAGTGCAGTGAAGGCCTGACAGGTGGGTGGGGGATGGTTGAGGGGGTCAATGGGGGGAAAAATGGGACATCTGTAATACTTTTAGCAATAAAGTGAAATTAAAAAACAAACAAACAAACAATAGCAACAACAAAACCTCTTAGGACATATTCAACATTATTTCAATATACAGCCTCACCTTTCATAGCTACCACTTTGTCTCTATCCAGAAAAACATTAAAATAATACAAATTGGAAAGGCACTTGTTGAAAAATAGCTGCATTTCATTTGGCTGATTGTTAGTTGTTATTCCCTGTCCAGGTGAAAGCTTTGACTAGGATCCTGTTTGGCCAACAGAAGCCATCCATCATGAACCTGGACACAAGTAAGCATAAATGTTCCTTGAAAAATGGCATGGAGACAAAATTTGAGCGGTTTTCTTTCCATGAAAATGTTTTATCAGCGTTAAATTCATTGTAGTAAGTGTCTCACAAATATGATGTGTTAAAAGATATGATGTGTTAACATATTGCTAATTTTGTCTGAATGCTCATGGGTTATTTTGACTTAAATTCTTCCTTAAAGAGGAATTTTTGAATTCCAGTGAGAACTGAGAAATTAGCAGTAAGTTATATATTTTATTTGGGCTCTGTTAAAAACATGAATGAATAGCTTTGTTTATATATTACTAGAGGCCTGGGGCACAAAATTTGTGCACTCTGGGGGGGGTCCCTTGGCCTGGCCTGCACCCTCTTGTAGTCCGGGAGCCCTTGGGCGATATCCAACTGATGGCTTGAGCCTGGCTTCTGGCTGAGCAGCACTCCCCCTGTGGAAGTACACTGACCACCAGGGCACAGCTCCTGCATTGAGCATCTGCCCCCTGGTGGTCAGTGTGCATCATAATGACCGGTCGTTCTGCTGTTTGGTTGATTTGCATATTAGCCTTTTATTATATAGTATACTTGGCCAAATCATGTCACATCAGTGCTTCTCACTTTCTGGGCTCCTTCTGTATCCAGCTCATAGTGCCTCATACTGTGCCCTGGCTCCTTGCAGGGTCTCCCTTCATCTGCCACCAGTCCCATTCTCCATAGCCAATTCTTTCTCCAGGAGAGAGCTATAGTTACAAACCCTGGGATCAGAGCCAGCGTGGCTGGGTAAAACCTTGGCCCTGCCATTTAATACGTGTATAATTAGAACAAGTGAGTGAAGCCCTCAAAGGCTCAGTTTCTTTGGGAAAAAATATCTCAAGGTAGTTGTGAGTCTGGTACATAGTAAAAATCACGTAACTCCATAATCAAACGTTTTATTCTTTTGGTGAACAACTTCTAAAGTACTTAGATAAAGAATTCAAACCAGCACATTTTACCAGTTTACACATACAAAAGAAAATAAACAATGATTTATTCTGTGAGCTAAAGGATCACATTTGTAGAAAAGTTCATGAGTTACAGGAGGCCGAGGGGCCTTCTTTTTCAGTATGTACCTACAAATGAAAATGTAAAGGTTATCTTCTCACCTACTACCTCTCTTGGTAGGCCCATACTATTTATTTGATCTTGCATTTAATGCTAAAACAAAAGTGTACTACAGCAGAGCATCTATTTGCAATACTGGTGCACTAGGAAAAAAAAGAAAAACAGATAAAAATATTCAAATAGCCAAAAAAAAATCATAATTCTTTAATAATACCAACATGGTACTTTTTGATTTTAAGAAAATGATTAAGAAGCCAGTAAACTGACTTATATTATAATTTAACTTTCATAAAAATCATTTTTTACTCTAATTTGAACCAATGGAAAACAATGAGAGAAAAGTTTAAAATGTTCTCTTCATGAAGTCAGAGTATAATTTTCTTTTCATAAGTTGCAAGATAAAGTTAAAGATATTTGTAAATTAAATTATGGGCAGGTACTTTGTCATTACCACAAATTAATTCCCTTAGAATTATCTGCCCAATTTTGCCAAATTATCTCCCAAACAGTGCCAGTTTCAATTTGAATAAATTAATTGGAAGTGCTTCTTATAATTGCTTATCTTTTTAGAAATGGAATCAAATGTTTGGATCCTTGGGGCATCATTAAACAAAATGAAAATCGCCCAGTTGATTCAGTTATGAGGTGCACATTTTTTAAAAAGATTAAAATTAAGGTTATTTCTCAACCTACAAAAATAATTGTATTTGAGATTCTTTGACATCTTACTGGTTTCACTACTTGCTCCTGCAACGATTTCTTTTCGGAACTGGCCTGAATATTGAAGTCTTTTACGGAAGGCTCATTAAATCACACTAGTCACTTGGATGTTTTAGCAAGTTATTTCACAAAGAGAAAAGACTACTGGTTCTGCCACATAAGAGAGCGCCAGATAATAATAATGGCAATGTGCATCAAAGCTAGAAAATATATACATTATAGCGAGAGTGTTTGGGAGGCCAAGTCTGTAATGATGTCCAGGAGGCATTCCACGCATGGTATGCCTCAAACCCAGGAGTGACCCAACTTCAGACAGAAAAGCCAAATGTGTATCAGAAATCCTGAACAAAATCTATTCTAAAAAGACACAATCCAGAAGCCATGAGAACAATATTTCACAGACTTAAGTACATAAAAATATAAACTTCTAGAAAGCACACAAGAAAAAAAATTCACAGATTTGACGACATAAAAAAGTATAAACTTCTAAAAAACAATAGACATTTAAAAACATTGAAAGACACAGGATATGTTAGAATAAAATATTTACACATCATATATATTAGACTAAGTTTTAACATCCTGAATGCTCAGAAACAGCCAGAGAGAAAATCTCAAACTCAAAAGGAAAAAAGACAAAGGACATGGACAAGCCATTCCATCTTAGCCATACAAATGGCTGAGAAACAATCGAAAGTCCTGCTAATAACCCAAGAATGCAAATTAAAACAACAGTGAGTAACGTTTTTCTCTACTGAATTGGCAAAAATGGAAAAAAAAAATCCAGTGTTGGTAAAGGTGGGGGTCAATGGCACTCCATGGAAAAGTTCAACTTGGTTTTATTTCTGAAGGCCCATTGGCAACACATATCAAAAATTTTTTTTTAAATATATTTCATTGATTTTTCACAGAGAAGAAGGAAGAGGGACAGAGAGCTAGAAACACCGATGAGAGAGATCGATCAGCTGCCTCCTGCACACCCCCCACTGGGGATGTGCCCGCAGCCAAGGCACATGCCCTTGACCGGAATCGAACCCGGGACCCTCGAGTCCGAAGGCCGACGCTCTATCCACTGAGCCAAACCGGTTTGGCCACATATCAAAATTTAAAGGTAAAACAGGCTTGTTCCCAGAAAGTCCAGTTCTAGGCACTGATTCCAATGGTAACTGCTAACCTCAACTAAGCACTTATTATGTGCCAGATCGCACACCAGGTAGATTACATGTCCACCTCATTTACTATTTACTTCACAGGATGGCCTACTGAATGTAGGCCCATGATTATTACCAGAAGAAGAAACTGAGGTTTAGGGAAGTTGTTTTCTCAGCTAGTAATTCCTGAAGCTGGCAGTCAGATTCCAGGGCTTGCATATATAATAGAGCCCTTTAATATGTCTCACATATGTGCATGAGGAAATTATATATATATGTATGTATATGTATATACAAACATATATATGTCACCATTATAATAATAATATGTCTACATATTAATCTATACATTAGCATTATCTACATTAATAAAAGAGAAACATGGTAATTAGCATACGACCGCTACCCTTTTCATTGGCTAATCAGTGAGTATATGCAAATTAACTGTCAGCCAAGATGGCGGCCGGCAGCCAGGCACTGAAGCAAGCACGAGGCTTGCTTGCTGCAGACTCCAACCTTCCCCGCCTAACTTGCCAGCCTCTCAGTTGCAACTCTAAGCAACTATATACTATGTTGCAAATAAGAAGGTAAACAAAACCCCAGAAAACAGCC
>NW_005372026.1:158791-181294 GCF_000412655.1 Myotis brandtii | reverse complement strand
TGCACAAATTTTTGTGCACTGGGCCTCTAGTTATACTATAAAAACTAATAATCTAAAATTCCAAAATTAGAAGGATGGTTTGACAAGTAAATTAAGGATGGTTTGACAAGTAAATTAAAGCCATTCACGAGACATTATGCAGCAAGTAGGTAGTTTTGTTTATTCTGATAAGGAAACTACCCAAGTAATGGTACTGAGTAGGGGAAAGCAAGTTGTAAAATAATATGAATAGTATAATTTATGATTATTTTAAAAAACAAAACAAAAAAACTATAAATGTGTGAGGGTAAAGAAAAACACACAAACACACATCAAATCATTCATAGTGGTTATTCCTTAGTTGTGGAAGTGGGAAGACTTTCACTTCTTTACTTTAAATATGTATCATTTAGGTCTGTTCACCTAGAAAGAATTGAAAAAGAAAAAAAAATGAAAACTACTTACTCTGTTTTTCAAAGTCCTTCCATGCCCATAGCCCTCAGATCTCATTTTCTCCTTTGCCTATCACCCTTCTTCCTGCTGGAAAACATTGGTTTTCTTTCTCTAAAAATCCACAAGCTCATTCTGATGATAGGGCCCTTGGTTTGGACTTCTTTTTCCTCCTGATCTTCACTTGCCTGACTGGGGTCATTCATTCACATCTCAGCTAAAAGTGAACTTCAAATGAGAAACTTTTCCTAACCACTGCACCACTAGAACCTAAGTTCCATGAAATCCATACCTTGGCTGTCTTCTCTATGGTATCCCCAACATCTTGACTAGTTCACCACACACACTGGACAATCAACATATTATTTGTTGAGCAGTGAAATAAGCACTTACTATGTGATAGGCACTGTGTTATTGGTGATACATACAGCCTTTCCTTTAACCTTCCTAAGTATTATTATCATGGTTTTATAACTACGGAGGGCCCAGATTTACCACTTGGTATGTCTGGCTTCAAAACTCTTATTTTTCCACTAAATTACTAACAAAGGTGAATGAATACGGGAGCACTGTGAGTTCTGTGATTATCTCTGCTTGAATGTCACATTATAAAAATGTCTATTGAAGTACTTGTCACTTTAACACATGTTTACATGTTGATTTTTCATGAGACTCTGAATTCCTTGAGAGTAATGACTGTGCCTTATTTATTTGTATAGCCCTCGGTGCCTGAAATTATAGTAGATTTGAAAGAACTATTTGTTGAAGAAATAGATGAATTTAGAGAATCCCAAATACTGATGACTAAAATGAGACCTCATTTTTAAGTTGATGTACGTAGAGCTTTATAATAAATTTTCTTAACCAAGTAACTTTTGAATTGTGAAACTTATGCACTTTGAGTACAGAAATTTTATATATTAAAAATTGGTTGAGTAAATTGATAGCCTTGGTTTAAAGAGTTTATGTCATTTTTAGATAGCTATTCTTTAAAATAAAGTATTTTTATTCTCAGAGGCATGAGTATAATTATTGGTATCCTATGACAATGTTTCTTTATAGAGGTATAAGAATATTTTGGATTATTTGCCATGTAAGCTTTTTGGCAGAATTGCTTCTGTTCACAACTTTTTAGATACCATTATCTTGTGTTTTCATTTCTGTGTCTAGGGCCAGTGGTTCTCAACCTGTGGGTCGCGACCCCTTTGGGGGTCGAATGACCCTTTCACAGGGTCGCCTAAGACCATCCCGCATATCAGATATTTACATTACGATTCATAACAGTAGCAACATTACAGTTTGAAGTAGCAACGAAAATAATTTTATGGTTGGGTCACAACATGAGGAACTGTATTTAAAGGGCCAGAAGGTTGAGAACCATGCCAATATATACAAAAGAGTATGCATTGCCCTAGCTAGTTTGGCTCAGTTGATGGAGTTTCAGCCTGCAGACTGAAGGGTCTCGAGTTCTATTCCAGTCAAGGGCATATGCCTGGGTTGCAGCTCAATCCCCAGTGTGGGGCGTGCAGGAGGCAGCAGATCAATGATTTTCTTTTATCATTGATGTTTCTATCTCTCTCTCCCTCTCCCTTCCTCTCTGAAATCAATAAAAAGATATTTTTAAAAATAAAAATAATAAAAAGTATGAAAATTTAAATCATGGAATATGTTGCCATTATCTTACCTAACACAATCCCTTGATTTCATCTAAAATGCAGCCCGTATTTATATTTTCCTATTTATCTCAAAATGGTATTTCCTTTAAAGGGCTGCTTGAATGAGAACCCAAACAAGATCCACATAATACATATCACATTTAATTATTTGTGCCTTCAGTCTCTTAATTTTGAGAAGTTTCTAGAAGCAATGAATTTTTTGAGGATGCTAATTATAAGGTTTAGTTTTAAATTTATGTCCTTCTCACTGAATTATCACTTTTTCTTTTATGGTAACTTTTCTGATTTTTTTTAGTCTTATGTTACAGGCAGTCCTCAAAAATCTGGTGAGCCTTCTTATTTGTTTAAATTTAGAATTAGGCAAGAACATATCACTGGGACAATTAATAGGCTTTAATTGAGGCTGTCTGTTGGTTAGGACTCTCTTGGCCTCAGGTAACAGAATAATTAAAGTGGCTTAAACAGTGTGGAACATCTATAGACATAGAGGTAGATTTTTCCAAGTGTAATTTATAAATTTAATGATGTTATTTAAAGTAGAGGCCCATAGGCTTTGTCCCTTACTCAAAAATGGCTATAACAATTCCAGGTATCCTATGTAATATGACAAATATGGCGAAGAAAAAGAATGCTTTCTCCTAAGACTTTTTTTTTATCTTAAAGTGAGAAAAATTTTCCCTGGAAGTCTTTCAAGACCTCCTTATACCTAATTGTTCAGGGCTGGGTCAAATGCTCATTGCCAATATATAACAGAGTCTTCAAAAGTGAGTATTTGGGGGGAGGTCAGGGGCGGGGGGAAGAGACATATGTACTACTATTTGTAATACCTTAAACAATAAAAAATTTTAAAAAATGAGTATTTGGCACTTTTAGCCTCCATGGTGATAACCAAGCTCTGCCAATAAGGAAAAGCTTGGGGTGGCATAAGTGATTTGGGGTTAAACAACTCACAGTAGCTGTCACATGGGGGTTGAGTGAGAAACCAACTCATATTCTGGAACCCCCTAGGTAGTTTTGTTTCATGAATCTCCTTGGAGTTCAGCCCAGTTCATTGGCTCTCTCATGGCTTTGTTTTTGTAAACATTCTAGGACAGGGGTGGGCAACCCCTGGCACGCGTGCCAAACATGGCAGGCCAGTAACTTTTGCTGGCACACGAAACCCTCACTTACAGTCTTCCATTTACAATTTTTTTCTTAATATCAACTTTTTTATTTTTCAGATAAATTCAGTGTATGTGCATCTTAGATAAGTAAATAATTTTACATAACATGTATACTTTTTCATCATCATATATTGTGTTTTAGTCGCTCGAATTAATTTTATTATTTCTTCAAGGTTCTTCACATACGTACACCTTAAGAGATATCAAGTAGGCGTAACATGTTCTCAAAAAATTAGGGTTGGCACGCAGAAGAATTTTGAGTCAGAGATTTTGCTGGTTTTGGCACGCACACACAAAAAGTTTGCCCACCCCTGTTCTAGGATCTGCTGATGAATTTTCCCTATTTCTTTCATCAATGTGGATTTATGTCTTATTTTTACTTGACTGTCATTTTGTTAGGGTTTTGAAGAAAAGGTTAATGTGTGAAGTCAGTCTATCATCTTGACATAGAAGTTCAGAATTCAATCGCAACAGCAGTTTTAATTACTCATCTACATTTACAATTTACAATTAAGGGGGAAATTATGAGTTCATTACACTTTGCTACTTTTCTATAGACAGCATCTCTTATAAACTTCCTCAAAAAATTCTACAAGACCTAAGGCAAGTCTTTGTTCATTTTACACCAGAATCCTATATCCCTACAAATTTCTTCTTGTACAGACATTGTCAAATGTCAATGCCAAAATAATTTATCTCACCTGTTGTTTTATTTATGTGTAATTTTCCCTTCTCACCCTCATTCCTTCCAGTATGAAATTACCCATAGATCTCTATCAGATGGTCCCCACAGAAATCATCCCTCTTAATCCTATGGCTCTGTCTTTTTACACAGAATATGAACTTCTCTTTTCTTTTTCTAGAACACTCCAGATTTTCCTTGTAATGAAATAGATAATTTTATAAATTCCAGGCTATTTAAAATACTCTGTTTAAATATTAGTTGATTGTTATTCTGAACCTCATTTTTACAATGTAGACTACAGGATTAAAAAAATATTTAGGATGAAAAATAAAAATTCAACGTTTCATCTTTTTCTATAAACTCATGGCAAGTAGCAAATTGTTCTAAAGACATAGTTCATTCCCATTACTGTAACATACACCTAGAAATGTGGTACTTAAAATATGTATTAAGAACCAATAATTGTAATTTATTGAAATGCCCATTTTTCTCCTCTGTGTAAAATCATGATGCTCTCTTGAAAACGACAGCTTAGTCCAAGCTCAGCTTCCTCCCACTACACAAATGCTTCAGATTTCTAGATTCATACACAGCAGAAAGTATAATTTTCAAAATATTTCTATACCAATAATCAAGCACTAAAAGATAATAAATTCAACATAGTTTCAAAAAATTACAAAATACATTTTGTTCTTCATAGCTCTAGGCTTGCTGATTTTCTTCAGGCAGATCAATGATGTTTTTTTCAGCACTATAAATATTTCTCTGTGTTAACACTATGTTGAAAATGTATGTGAATAAGTATATACATTATTTAATAAATTTAATCTTTTCTGGGACATGATGACAATGTCCATTACATAATATGAATGTTGAAATGTGTCTATCATATAGATTTCTATACATATTCCAGTAATATTACTGATTTCTTAGAAATTAGGAAAGACCAGACACTCAAACATTTTTTTAAATTGAGACTCTGAGACATTCTCATTAGTATTCCTTAAATTTTTATATTCTACTGTATTAATGAAATATGCTAGGTAGCATTTTGTCTAAAATAATATTTAAATGAGAAATTAATTATGAAATAGTTGTACATAGAGATCGTTATCTTCAAAGACACAACAATCTAAAATTATTTTTGATGGAGAAAATGACTTCTATCTGTATTTTCTTTTAATATCTGAATCTTACTTTTTATCTTTTCATATTTAAGTTCTTCTAAGTTTGCATATGCAACAAAACACATTCCTTTTAGATACAGCTGCTTAGATTTAAACTTACGTAAATTCATGCTCATGTCAAACTTCAATTAGACAGTCGAATGTACATTTGTTCACCCGTTACACCGTGTACATGTCACTGTTTCATCATTTATCCCCTAACTATTGTTTTAAGTTATAACATTTGAAGTAAAAGTTCCTTATAGATGAAGAGTTTTATAATAGTAAACAATAAATAGATTCTAATATTCATAACACTAAAGTTCACATTTTTCTCTATATCCTATAATCAATTGCTTCTTGCTTTGCACTGTCCTCTACTTTGTGGCTGTTCAAAAAACACTAGTATGACTAAATGTCAGTATTTACAAATTGTAAACAGATAAAGCAACTATTTTGCTCTCCAAATATAGATATAAATTGAGGAAAAAAATTGCTGAGTGTAGAAAAGGAAATAAGCTGTCTTATCTGTATTGAACATGAGATATATTTCCCACGTATTCTAGCTCTCAGTTCACATAGCCATTGAGCCCTCTGGGTGACAGGGTTGCACCATTTCGATGAAAGGAAAAACGATTGACTGGAATCGATGGATTAATTTTCTGAAATTCTGAATTACTATTTAGTGGTAGGTCTCAAGAATATATCAAAGTTGCAAAATATAGACTTTTATAAAGACAAACAAAAGTGGAAAAGTGGAACAGTGGACAATTCTACTCATTCTGAAGGATTATGCAAACAAATTGTCAAAGTGTGAAGACCTTTGACTCTTACAAGTTCAAAATAAAAATGTCATGCCAAGTTGATAGTAATGCCACAATTAAAATGTACTAGATCTCTCCTCGGTAAATAAAATCCATTTTTTAAGATTTTACCCTTATGGTATTGGAATCTATTTATTGCTCTTTATTTGTACAACACTCTTCTAGTTTTTTCAGGAACTGAAGTGACGTTAAACTTCAAAGTGCTACATAAACAAAGTCTCATACAATCATTTTCATTAGATTTCAGATTGCTGGTCTACCTGATAAATTTCTGAGCGGTATATGATCACAAAGTTTATGTGTCAGGCAATCTGATAGTTGAAAATTCTCTCATGATTAGATGAAAATTGGTAACATTGCTGGATACTATTGGTGGGCGGCTGATTATGAACCTGAAAGGTATTGCAATAATCAGATTACTCTGAGACACATCTGAGCTGATTTTCCAGGAGATTTGGAAAGAGAGTTCAGTAGTAACTGAAGCGGCCTCGCAGTGGCTTCCACCAGCTGGTTATAGATCAGCCCTGCACCTGTTCTCTTGTTTTTTTGTTTGTTTATAATTTCTAACATTAAGGATAGCAGTTCTTAACCAATAATACTAAGGGCGAATCAATGGAAGATCTAAATATATCTAAGAGCACACTATTCCTTTGTTAACTAAGGAAAATAAAAATGTATCCCAATATTTGTAAAATGTTTTTGAATAATGTAATACTTGCAAGCAAATGAGGTGGGAAAGACTTAAGCTTACACACTAACTAACAGTAACTAGTTATTCAGTGTAGACTTGTTTCTTTTGGAGTTACATACTGGAACTGAGGGTTATCATACCCAATGTTGTTTCCTTGGTTCTCTATACATTTTCTATGGTCTCTATTAGCCTTCAGTGGTTAAAGCCTGCACCTCATTAATTTATACTGCGTTTTATTACTGGGCAGATAAAACTATCTTGTTAAATGTACTGATCAAGTCGTAGTTTATACTCAGGACTAAACCATTTCATCAATTATCAGTGTGTCCTTAGTATATACATCCCTCTCTCGAGTTCAGCATTGAATTAATAAGTACATGTTTCTGATGGAGAGTCTTCCACCACCAACTCAGTTCAGCACATAGTTTTTCTTTTGTAAATCAGATTGCTTCCTCTTTGGATGATTTTAATATAAAACACACATGGATATTATTTTTTAAAGAAAGCATCACGAGTTATAAACACATACCTATTTCTGATAAAAATAACTGCAATGAGGAATCTCAATACCTACATTAATTGGAAACATTTTGACTTTGAGGGAAATACCCTAAAATCTATAATTAGAGAAATAGTCTCTTACTATACAAGAATAGATATAACTCCCAAAAGTCTTAGTAATGCAAAAGTAATTCCTCTGTCACAATGCTACCTAAGCAGTTATTTCCCTTAAGTAATAATATCCAAAGAATCAAGAAACTTCCTGTATTAAAAGAGCAACTATAGTCATATGTATAAAAGATAAGTCCTTTGTAAATCATACTTGTAAATTATAATTCTATTACTTGAATTAAGTTACATTAATAAAAATCTACTTAAAAAGGGAAAAGAGAGTGATGGTAATGTGGACAGAATACCTAGAGAATTGTATGCTGTGGATTTTGCCCTGGTCACAATTAAGAAAACTTACAAAGTTTTGGTTGCACAAGCCCCCTGCTGGTTGCCACGCTCCAGCACCCACCTTTATTAATGACTTTAAGAAAGAGAAAAGCCAGATACAAATTAATAAAGAAATTAGGGAAAGAAGTATAAATGTTCTAGGTAGTTCTACCTTGGAGAGGACAGAGGAGGAGTTTAAGAGGAATTTGTGGGTGGGACAAAAGGCAAGGACAAAGGGCAGTGCTCTGAGCTTGGATTTAAGTGTCTGTGTATTGAGCCTTGTGGATACTCAGACCTGTCACTTCTCCTGCGGGTTTTCTCCGTCACTGTAGGAAATGTACACAGGTCACTTCAGCTGCTTTATATTGTGGTCACTCCTGCATGGAAGAAAACTATAGACTAGGATATTCTCCTGGTCATTGGGGCTGTGTGTGAGTTGGGTGACTAGCAATTTTACCAGATTGATATAATTGTTTTCTCTCCTTCTCACTTTTAAAACCATCCCCAAAGCTAGAATAAGTAGAGAGGGAAGTTAATGGTGTGAACAAAATAGTTTATGTTAACAGTAAGTTAATGCATAATATTGTAACTATAACATTATTGGTACTATTCTTACTGTTTTCAAGCCATCATTTCCCCCCCCCACCCCAAAATGGAAATGAGCAAATCAAAATGGAGTGAAAACAAAGAAAACTCAAAATACTTCTCACATACCACCTTTCCAACCCACTTGTTTTCACTCATTCTCCAATACTTAAATATATTACCTCCAGCATGCTTTTCCTAACTTTCCTTCCTTCATCCAAATATTTTCACATCCTGGATAGATTTCTATCACAGCACTGACCATACTAGGTTCACACAGGAAATTTTTTCTGGAAATCCCTCAGAGACATTCAATTTGAATACGGCTTCATTGGTCCATCAGTATAGCATAAATGAGGCTGATCAACATCCTGGATACGTGTACCGATGAGTATGACCTAAGACTGACATTACAGAAGCAGCTAATTTCTCTGGAAGAGAAAAAGGCCAGACCTTTTCTGAACTGAGTAGGTTATAATCACCTGGAGAAACAGTTTTCTAAAACTGTTGGGTGGCTGGTTTATTCCTCTTCGTATTCAAATTAAGCACAAAAAAGAAACATTTTTTTAAATCCCTGAGTTAGGAGTGGGTGTCCTCATATTTCCAGTGACACTGAAAGCCTACATTAAAGTGGAAAACTCTAGACATAAATCACGTCCCTAAGACGCCCAGACTAGAAGGAACCTGAGGAAGACCTGGGGAGGGTCTCCCAGGTGTCTCTCTCTTCCCAGGTATGCTGTCAATCTATCATCCTATTTTCCTTCTTTCTTCTATTCTTTTCTCTTTCTACTTAGAATGATTTGAAACCTGATTATGTTTAATATACTTATTATTTGTTGATTTAAAAACTCCACTGAGTTCTTAATACAATGAGAATGCTGAATATATCTCATGATATTATTAAAAATCAACTCCTTTTTATAGGCCTAAGGCTTTTCAGTAATTGTCTTGGTGGCCCTTACAGAAAATACATCTTTATGCCTAATAATAATTGTAATATGTCAAGACAGCTTCTCCTTTGTGGAACACGAATCTCTGGCATCAGTATTATATGAAGCTCCAGATTAAGTTCAAGGGCTATAGGATGGTCTGTTTGTGTGTGAAATTTGGGGCTATTTCATCAGCAATACTTAATTATTATATTGGACATAAAGTGACAGCCCCATTAATTAGCTCAGGGACTAATATTATTCATTCTTTTGGCATTGTAGCAATTCACATTACAGTGAAGCTGATATGGGAATGATAAATGACAACAGGCTACTACAATAATTTCCATCTATTGAGACAAATTAATGCAACCCAAGCAGAAGTGTGCAGGGGAAAACAGTGCAGTGGCATTGAAAGAATGTAAAGTGTTATCGAAGTGTCACAAACAATTTGGCTTATTTGATAAACTCTCTACTGTACCTAATGAAGCCAAAATACGGGTCTTCATTACGGAAAGACTCAAATGGTACTCATCTACCCACCCAGCGAAATCTAGAATAGTGGGCCTCAAGCACGACTGGTCACCAAAAATATCTGGAAACTTTTCTAACGGAAGAATTGAGGTTTTTGTGCCTTTCTCTTTCCTTCCTTTCATTTCCTCACCACCGTTTCTGAATCAATATGTGCATTTTCATAAAGAGCTCAGGTGATATTAATGCAGATTTGGGAACCACAAATTTAGAAACTTAAGTGTACAATACACATGCTTCAGTTCACGCAGTGTAGCTGTGTGTTGCAAAGATGTTGTGTGCCAAGTCAAGGTGGGGCATTATTTGAGGAAAGTGGTATGTGAGATATTTACATTGATGGTCATTTTAGAACAGAATTTTCATTGACTATAAATTAAACAAAAATTCATCTTTTGTGAATTTCTATGTCTACCTAAGTTAGAAATTTTCTTCTACTTGTATTTAATAAGTTATTTGAAAATTCACAAGAAAAAGCCACAATGAAATACTGATCTGCCTAAAATTTTATTTTTTAAATATAAAAGTTACAAGATTTGGACTTTTTATAAATTTCTGATTTAAACTGGTTAAAGTGCTTTCACACATGAGGTCTACCCTATTGACTGATATAATTTTGCTATGAGAGGGGCCTGTAGAAGATAATTTGTATATTGTTTCATTTTAATGAGATATTTATATACGACACTAGAGGCCTGGTACATGACATTCGTGCACTGGGGGGGGGCGTCCTCACGCTGGCCTGCACCCTCTTGCAGTCGGACATCCCCAGAGTGAGGAGCCGGCTTAAGCCAGCAGTCGGACATCCCCTAAGGGGTCCTTAGCGCTGCTGCGGAGGCTGGAGAGGCTCCCGCCACTGCCGCTGCACTCCCCATCCTGCATTGAGCTTCTGTTCCCTGGTAGTCAGTGAGCATCATAGCTACTGGTTGTGCTGCAATGCAGTCAATTTGCATATTAGGGTTTTATTATATAGAATTCTTTTCTCCCTAAAATTTCTACAAGAAAACCAGCTTGTAATTTGAAAGTTTAAAGTGATTATGCTTCATGGACCATCTGAATAAACAGCCTACATACTCATATAAAATTCCAGGTCCTGTGCCCTACCCCAGACCAACTGAATCACTGTCTCTGAGGCTGAGTCCAGTAACTCATATTATTTGAAGTGTCTCTCTACCCACCCAGAGGTCCTTAAGCACACTAAAAGTTGAAATTCCCTACTCAGACTGTAAACGTCTTGTCTTGATATCTGTTTATGTTATTGTCCAGTCTTTTTCAATAATGAAATTTTTTTTAATAGTCTCTGGTTGTTATCTAATAAAATATTGAAATCTTTTACATTTGTACAACTGGTGTCCTATTTTTCATCTCAAGAATTACTTTACGTACAGGGAAGCCTAAAGGGCAGTATAGATGCTTGGGATTCCCACGGCATGGCAATAGGACAATCTGCTTTCTTTTACCTGACAGTCCCTCTCCTTCTGGAAAATCCTTTCTTTGAGATCTGTCCTTTGCAAGGTGAAGAGAAAGAATGGTTAAGTTCCCAGAAAGGTGAGACTCACAAAAATAAAAAACAAAACACACGCACATGCACACGCGTGCGCACACACACAAGGAAAACCTCTACTACATTTAAATTATTATTTTATAGCATTTGTAAATGTAGAACAGTTTAGTGAAACATCATTTACTTATTCTCCCAAAACTCAGAAAGACTGAGTGAATAATTTGGCATTTTTTTTCTAAATATCTTCTCTTCAGTTAATTGTATATGTGATTGTTTTTTATGGAGTCTGATATTTATCTTAATATTTTCTCTCATAGCTATTTTCTTAGGTAATTCAAAATTATTAGTATCATACTTTCAATGTTTTCATATGAGTTGACTGTGTGGGTGATTCATTATTTCAATAGTCATCCCCCTGTATTTGTACATTTAGATTGCAGTCAAATTTCCAATATTATAAGTAATGCTGAAATTACTTCCATGCTGCTGAAGTATTTATTAATTTATGATCAAAGGTTATGAATATTTAAAAGTTCTTGATAATTATAATAAAATTGCTTTTCAGAAAGATTAAACCAATTTAAACTTCCCCCTAATAGTGCATGGCAAAGCCCATTTATGAAATATCACAAGGCTTAACTTTTAGCCTTTCTGAATTTAGTTCATTTGTTATAAATAGGCATGTTGCTTTTGCATAGACTATTTTTAGTTATATGACATAAAATAAAGGTCACATTCATGGGCCAATGTTAATGTGTAACAAAAAAGAAGGCCAAAGGGCTTGATTACTATCTTAAACCATGTCTGTCAAATAGAAGAACTGTCAGACTAATGGAAAAATAATAAACATTATTAAAATATAATCAAAGGCCAAGAATTAGATAAAATCCTATATAAAAATAGTGTAATACTCAAATCAACTGAATAGCGGATCGACCAGTCAGCAGGGGGTGGGGGCCCGTGAGCAGGTGGCACCAGGCCAGTGGGCAAGGGGAGGGAACGGTGATGGGGGTGGAGGGGCGGTGGCCAGTGGCAGCGGAGGGGCGATAGTGGGGGCTGGCACCCTCCCCTGATCAGCCCATCTGATCGCCTGCCACAAAGGGAGGCCGGGAGGCGGCAGCGGCGGGGGGATGGGGGCGGCGCTGTCCCCTGATCACCTGTCCAGTCACCTCCTGCAGAAGGAGGCCAGACTGCAGCTTAGACCCGCTCCCCATGGGGAGCGGGCCTAAGCCATCAGTAGGACATCCCCTGAGGACTCCCGGAGTGTGAGCAGGCACAGGCTGGGCTGAGGGATACCCCCTCAGTGCACGAATTTTCATGCACCGGTCCTCTAGTAATTTTAATAACACATTATTTTCTAAATGCATTTAAGTCCTATACTGAATTATTCAAAGATCTAATAAATGAAAATGCTGACACCCTCCCCTGATCAGCCCATCTGATCGCCTGCCACAGAGGGAGGCCGGGAGGTGGCAGCGGCAGGGTGATGGGGGCGGTGCTGTCCCCTGATCACCTGTCCAGTCACCTCCCGCAGAAAGAGGCCAGACTGCAGCTTAGACCTGCTCCCCACGGGGAGCGGGCCTAAGCCATCAGTAGGACATCCCCTGAGGACTCCCAGACTGTGAGCAGGCACAGGCTGGCTGAGGGATACCCCTTAAGTGCACGAATTTTCGTGCACCAGGCCTCTAGTAAATTTTAATAACACATTATTTTCTAAAAGCATTTAAGTCCTATACCGAATTATTCAAAGATCTTATAAATGAAAACGCTGGAATAGTCTCAGAGATACTTAGCTGAGGTAAATTGAAGAACTTATATACTTATATACATTATAGATTTATTCCTTTTCTAATATATTATGGTCTATTATTAATAATGCATTTATATTGACTTCTTCCTAATCTATGTATAGTTTTTGCTTTATACATGTCAGTAATATGTTTGGTGTCTGAAGATTTATAAAAACTTCACTGTGAATTATAATTTATATAGTTGTAATTAGCAACTGTCCTTTCTTATCTTTTTTTTAAAAAATTTAAGAGTTTATTAACAGGTACTTGCTATTTGGTGACTTTTTAAAAAAATTCCAGTTATGAACTATCATACAAATTAAAAATAAGGTTCTTGCCGTAACCGGTTTGGCTCAGTGGATAGAGCGTCGGCCTGCGGACTGAAAGGTCCCAGGTTCGCGGCCAAGGGCATGTACCTTGGTTGCAGGCACATCCCCAGTAGGAGATGTGCAGGAGGCAGCTGATTGATGTTTCTCTCTCATCGATGTTTCTAACTCTCTATCCCTCTCCCTTCCTCTCTGTAAAAAATCAATAAAATATATATAAAAAAAAATAAGGTTCTTAAAAATCTCAACTTGAGCCCTGGCTGGTGTGGCTCTCAGTTGGTTGAGCGTTGTGCCATGTACCAAGAAGTTGCAGGGTTTGATTCCTAGTCAGGGAACATGCCCGGGTTGGGGGCTCAATTCTCTCTCCCTCTACTTTCCTCTCTGTAAAATCAATACAAACATATTTCTAAAAAATCTTAAGTTGACCAGATATGAAACAACTTAAAAATCTTTAAAGATGCATTGAGAAACACCAGACCTTTAAAAAAAAAAGTTTGTCATCACTCAATGAGACATTTTTAGATAAAAAGAATAAAAACCCCACGGTGCACAGATAATGCAGATAATTCTAGTTATCTGGTCAATCGGCAAAAAGCAAGCACTTAAGGTCTTCAGCTCCAACCTTTTGTTCCTTTTTTATTGCTGGAATTTCATGTTCATTTCTTCTGTGGGATGACTAAACCCGATGCTGGTAGAGATGATAAGCTGGTATTTACTCAGTCCTGTCTTGGTTAGCTTGGGAAGAGGACGAATTCTCAGCTGTTGGGTTGGCTGCTTTTGTCTCTTTGCCATCTTATGGTTTAAGGTTTTCTGGGCTGGGCATCTGGGTTAGTAATTGAAGTTGCCCTTGTGCTGACATTTCGGTGGCTGCTGACCTTGGGGCTCATCTCCTTATTTCCTCATCTTCATTGCTGTCCTCTCTAGGCTGTCTTTGGTGAGGAGTGCCTATGCAGAATCGTGGTGTGGTATACAGCCCTGACACATATAGTGCCTCACTGCCTTTTCTCCTGCACCCTGGTTGTCAGCACCCTCCATCACTTCTCCCTGAACTGGAGGGTTGGGATACTGTGGTGGATGCCCATGGGGCTCTGCAGGTAGTAAGGTGGACCCTCACCTGTGGTAGGCCCGCACTCTTGGGCCTGGCCTTCGGTGTACTCTGCGATCCCTCATTCTTTCTCCCACTCTCACTATTCTGGTAATTCTGCTAGTAAATGTGTGGAAGCCCTGCCATGTGGATAGCTCTATAATGGATAGTTTGCTGCATCCATTTACTGCTCTGCACTGGAACTCTATCAGGACTTGTAATTTGCTGCCTCCCCACCCTTTTCTCTTTCAACAACATCAAAATCCACAGTCTCTCCTTCTCCTACACTGCATGGTGCTTCCTGGTGTACAGATATGTCTTCTTTGCTGTCATTCCTGTTGATGAAACCACAGGTGTTTCTTACATTGAACCATTTTACTGTTCCCAAAACCCGCCTTGCAATGGCCTTCTTGTCCCCCTCCCCCACTGCATTCCCTCCACTGTCAGGATGTGAGGCTGCCCTGGCCTCCAATCCCTGCACCACTGCCCTCTGTGTGGGCTTGGTGTCTGCAGCTCCGAGGGTGGGGATATGTGGGGAGGGAGGCACGGTCAGGCTGCTCTGTTCCAGGCTCCTTGCTCTTGGTTGCGCTCATGGAGGTTCCAGAAGCTGAGGATCCTCTCTGGGTGTGATGGTTGTTAACTAAGCAGGCAGTGCGGTGGGGCTGCCCAGGGCTCTCTGGGTCCACTCTCCATTCCCGCTACAGATGGGATTATCCTTGCCTTTCTTTTCTTACTAATGTTGTTTTGCAATGACTTCATCAGTTAAGCACTACAGCTTGAGGATCAGTGAAGACCATGGACAGTGGAACCGGTTGCCGAAGCTGGACCCCAGCCCTGCCTCCCGTAAACTGTGACACCCTGGGCAAATCTGCTCGCTCTCCATTCTGCAGTCTGTAAAATGCCAATGATAACAGTCCCCATTCAAGGGGCTGTTAAAAGAATTAAAGGAGCTATCAGGCACAGGCTGAGAACTTACACAGCTGGTGCATTTTGTTGGTTTTCCTTGTTATAATTTTTTTTTTTATTTTTTCCCTTCCTCCTTACTTCTCTCCTCTTTTTCCCCTCCAGAATCAGTCTTTCTCTCTCTCCCTCCCTCCTTTCCTGACTTCTCTTTGTATTTCCTGATAACTTAGCAAGTATCTTATTTTTAAACTCTCAGGTATTTGACTAGATTGTGCATTCTTTAAAGTATAAAGTATTATTTTTATACAATGTAAGGGACAGTTTTTAATAACTGACAAAATTAAAATGTTTATATTTTATGTTTATATTTCCTCAATATTTTCTATCATTTGTATTATGATTTATATAATTTTAGCCTTTCCCCCACTAGTAATCTAGAGGAAATATGAACTGGTAGTTACCTTCATGACTAAATAATAAATTTATTTCTCTTGCCTTCAGTCATTAACAGTGTCTGTTATCCTCTCTCTGTCATTTACTTTCTGTAGTACATTTTTGTAAACATATTCTTTTTGTTACAGTGAAATACCTTTCATTTAATATTATCTTATACTACATTTCATGAATTAAACCTGCTTCCATTTTCAATACTAATTATTAGAGCTTTATGACTAATTATTATTAAATGATTATATTTACCTACAGTCTTTAATAGCATAAGTTTCCTACTAAGTTTAAGTATTCTATAAAAATTTATTGAAATACATTTTCTAATATTATTTTTAGGAAGAGCTAGCAGTGGTTCTCAACCTTCTGGTCCTTTAAATACAGTTCCTCATGTTGTGACCCAACCATAAAATTATTTTCGTTGCCACTTCATAACTGTAATGTTGCTACTGTTATGAATCGTAATGTAAATATCTGATATGCAGGATGGTCTTAGGCAACCCCTGTGAAAGGGTCGTTCGACCACCAAAGGGGTTGTGACCCACAGGTTGAGAACTGCTGAGCTAAATGGTGGTTTACGTACTGAATTATTGCATGTTTGATGTTGTTTTCATATCTTAGTAACCACTTAGCTTGGTAACATCCTTAACTAATATGTTTCTCCTCAGTACCTGTAGATTATTTCACATTGCCTTCTCTTGGCTAATACTGGTGAGAAGACATCTGAGACCAACCCAAGTGTTTTCCCTTTGCAGGTGACCTCCTCATTCTTCCTCTTGGATTATGAGAATCTTTCTTTACCCCAGCTTCAAACTGTTGACCAACATATATCTCAGCCACTGTCTATTAAATGTTCTTAGACTACAACAAACTCTTTATACAGAGAGTTTCTTATGAACAACATTCAGATAAGCTTTCTTATACTCATTACTAGAGGCCCAATGCATGAAATTCGTGCAAGAATAGGCCTTCCTTCCCTCGGCTGCCGGCACTGGCTTCCCTCTGGCACTCGGGACCCAAGCTTCCCTTGCAGCCCCGGCTTCATCCAGAAGGTCCACCGGAAGGACATCCAGTCTAATTAGCATATTATGCTTTTATTATTATAGATTACACTAGAGGCCCGGTGCAATAATTTGTGCACCAGTGAGGTCCCTTGGACTGGCATGCAGGATCTGGTCAAAACCAGCTCTCTAACATCCCCTGAGGGGTCCAGGATTGCAAGAGGGCGCAGGCCAGGCCAAGGGACCCCACCAGTGCATGATCGGGGCTGGGGAGGGACGCAGGAGGTTGGCTGGCTGGAGAGGGACTGCAGGAGGGCTCCAAGGTATGTCCAGCTTGTCTCGCTCATTCCCAATCGGCCAGACCCCAGCAGCAAGCTAACCTACCGGTTAGAGCATCTGCCCCCTGGTGGTCAGTGCACGTCATAACGACTGGTTGACCAGTTGACTGTCTGCCCCCTGGTGGTGAGTGCATGTCATAGCAAGCGATTGAGCGGCCTTAGCATATCATTAGGATATTGCGCTTTGATTTGGTTGAATGGCCAACCGGACACTTAGCATATTAGGCTTTTATTATATAGGATTTTTTCCTGTCTTCAGAAGTGCCATTTATTTACGTATTCAATCAATATTATCTTTCAAAGCTATAAAATCTATTATATCATTATTTAGGTTCTGATTCTGTTTTCTCCCCTCTCTTTGTGTGCTATTTTCTCCATTCTATTCTCTTTATAGTTTATTCAGCTTTTTAAAAAATGCCAATTCTATTCATTGATGTTGCTAATGTCAGTAAATTTGAAAATGATTTTACTTTTCTCATCAAATATTTTACCTAATTTTGCCTGCTTCCTTTCATCTCTTGAGGTTTCCTGCCTCTGCTTGTAATTCATTTCAGAGAATTCATAGTCTCTTTAATTTTATTAAAAATTCAAAAAATTGCTTTTAAAATGTTTTCGAATTGTTTAGGATAGACATTTAAAGGCATACTCCTCATTTGCCTTTTGCATGCTATATTTTTATTTGTTTACTTTTTTAAATCCTCATCTGAGTATATTTTTCCATTGATTTTTAGAGAGTGGAAGAAGCGGGAAAGACAGAGAGAAACCTTAGAGAGAGTGGAAGAGGAGGGAAAGACAGAGAGAAACCTCAATGTGAGATAGACACATCAATCGGTTGCTTCCTGCAAGTGCCCTGATCAGGGCCACTGCTGCCCTTGACTGGAATTGAACTTGGGACCCTTTAGTCTGCAGGTGGATGCTCTATCCACTGAGTCAAACCAGCTAGGGCTCCTTTGTGTATTTTTAACGAAAATTTCAGAGTTTCCATAATATTGTTTTTTTCTTTTATTGTTTTTATATTCTTTATTTCTGAATCTGGGAAGTTCCACCCTATCCTGTGAATTGTCCCCAAATAGTGCTGTTGGATTATCGTTTATTTATTCTCTCTTTTTAAATGGATATTCTTGGAATCTTTTCCTTAGTCATTCAACTAGGGGCTTTATTTAGTTACTCCGTTGCTTGAAGGAGGGCATGAGCAGGGCTTAAGGCAATGAATAGCTACATTCTAGTTATTTCTGCCCATTTTCTTTCTAAATCAGTTGACTCACCTAACAAGGAGCATATCTG
This sequence comes from Myotis brandtii, assembly GCF_000412655.1. Classification (NCBI taxonomy): domain Eukaryota; kingdom Metazoa; phylum Chordata; class Mammalia; order Chiroptera; family Vespertilionidae; genus Myotis; species Myotis brandtii. The sequence goes on along the minus strand of NW_005372026.1, from coordinate 163,002 downwards.
GATTTTGTGATCCTTCAACTTCAGCAGTCAGCCAACCAGAGAGATATTCATTATGTCACAAATCCCTTTTAATTGGACTTGTGCAGTCTTCTTTCTGCAGCTACAAAATTTATTCTTTTGCTTCTTTTTCTCTATATCTTTTCTGGTTCAGCTTTGCTTTCATGTCACAATTCCTGATTAAGAAGCTGAATTGGCAAACCAAAATAGCATACCCACATCACCTCCTTCCAACTCTGCTGCACCTGAAATTCTCTGGCTGGGGTAGGAGGTAGGTCTAAAGCTAGGAGTTTCTTGTTTCTTCTGTAGGCCACCCACTGCTTAGCCCCAGGCCTTACATCTACATAGTGTTTGTTAGTATAGCCTTCTAGGAATATAGCCCAAGTAGCCAAAAACACCAATCAGAAAGGATATATGCACCCCTATGTTCATAGCAGCACAATTTACCATAGCTAAGATTTGGAATCAGCCTAAGTGCCCATCAGCAGATGAGTGGCTTAGAAAACGGTGGCACATTTACACAATAGAATACTATGCTGCTATAAAAAGGAAGGAACTCCTACCATTTGCAACAGCATGGATGGAACTGGAGAGCATTATGCTAAGTGAAATAAGTCAGTCAGAGAAAGATAAATATCACATGATCTCACTTATTTGTGGATTATAATGAACAACATAAACCGATAAACAAAAACAGATCTAGACACAGAGAAGCATCTATCAGATGCTCAAACCTCAGAGGGAAGGTAGGGGAGAGTGGGGGAAGGGGAGAGATCAACCAAAGGACTTGTATGTGTGCATATAAGCATAAGCGATGGAAGCAGACAAGAGGGGATGATGATGAGGGCAGGACTGGTGGGATTAGGGGACAATGGGGGGGATAAGGACACATTTGTAATACCTTAATCAATAAAGGGGAAAAAAAGAAAAAGTAAAGAAAGAAATTGTATGAAAATCCACTGTGGCTAAAATAAAAGTCATGGATTTTTTTAAAAAAATTCGTCTAGAAACAAGTATATCTTTCTAATGCATTTCACCATCCTATCAGTTCAGGAGGACACATATCAAGGGTCAGCATTCATCCTCCGTTGCTTAAGTCATGTCTGTAACCAATTTTGATTCTGTGATATGGGCTACCATTTCCTTATTTTCAGCACAAATAAAATTTCTTTATCTTATGTTTGTCTTATGCCAATGATGGCGAACCTATGACACACGTGTCAGAGGTGACACGCAAACTCATTTTTTTGGTTGATTTTTCTGTGTTAAATGGCATTTAAATATATAAAATAAATATCAAAAATATAAGTCTTTGTTTTACTATGGTTGCAAATATCAAAAAATTTCTATATGTGACACGGCACCAGAGTTAAGTTAGGGTTTTTCAAAATGCTGGCACGCCGAGCTCAAAAGGTTCGCCATCACTGTCTGATGCCAATATGCTCGTACCCTATCTCCTTAGGATCTAGAACATGTGGTCCAGGTCAATTTAGAAACGTCTGTTTTTTTTCTAAAGCTTTAGTGGTTGGGTAGGTAGGTGAGAAGGGCTTCTGGTGTCAGTTAGGTATTTGCATAAGAATTGATAATGTTGATGCTAGAGTCCAGTTATTGCCTTTGCCTCTTTTACACGACTGTCAAGATTTAGGACCCTACTTAGGAATAAGGGTCACCCCTTAACCTTCCAAGGAGTATTGAATTTCAGAATGTGACTCTACTGCATAAATGGAATTCCACCATAATACTTAACAGAGTTAAAGTGTGCAGTTTGTTTCATGAGTAATGGGTTCTTATGGGTGACTTAGTGTAATGTAACATGTGTTAGCTTGCCTGCTGCTCACTTCTTCTTCCTCAAATGTGGATTCCTATGAAAGCACAGAAGAAGGGTTGCAAAGGGCAGTTTTGTGTCTTATAAGAAACAGACTACAGGTAATACTGCTCAACATAGGCTAGAGAATGTATTTCCTCTTACAAGGCACTGAATGATAGAGAGGTAGCTAACATTGAATGAACTGTTAGTGAAATTGATCAATGACATGAAAGGGCCCTGAGGATTCTCATGACCAAGACTGTGAATGGCATAGAATGATATCACATGGTGGCCCATATGTTTGCAAAATATGCTCTATCTTGTTATATTCAAGGATTCCTTGGAAATAAAACAAAAAAAATCTTCTGAATCAGAGATATCTTACCTGCCAAGACCGTTGCCTTTTAAATGCTCTCTATACTAGTCTTAGCTAAGTTATTAAGCAGAAATGTCCTTCTAAATTTTCTGCTCAAGTACATTCCAAAATGCACATCAATGACAAGACTGACCTGGGAAACAATGTCAGAAGAAAGGCTAATGACTAGAGTGAGTAGAAATGAAAAGACTAATATAATAGAGTAATTTAGGTTAAACTACCACTAGGTCTAAATTCCATAACTCTCAGAAACGTTAATATAGTCGCTAATTTCAAAATTTTAATAAATACGTAGAAGTAATAATTATGTTTATATTACTCATTAAAATCTAATAAAATTCTAGATTTAAATGGTAAATTAAAGTTGCATTTTCTCTTACTTGAGTATTATCATGACAGATATTGGCTAAATAAACATTTTCATAAACATTTGTAAGTGCTTCTTAATATTTTATAGAACAATGTTCATAATTTTAAACATAGTGATTTACCATGAATATAATAATTAGGGTAAGAATAATGCTACAGAATATGTTCTGTTTGAGAATTCAAAGCATCAATTTAATCTTACTTATTTTTACAGATTCAATGAGAGAAAAAGTAAACATTAAGCAAAAGAAATATAATTCTAAGAAATATATTACAAAAAAAGCAAAACAAAATGAAAAAAATTAGCTGTGACTATCCATCTAGGTAATTAAAAGTGAATAAGAATTAATGCAAAGTGTGATGAAAAGGGCATCACCACTCATTATTGATGGTCATGTATGTTTATTTGGAAAGCAATTCCACAGTGTATAGAAAGAGCCTTTAAAATGCACATGCCCTTCATTCAATAATTCTCCTAGAAACATATCCAATGGAAATAATTTAAAATATGGTAAATTGTTATTTGTAATTGTTAAAAACTGGGGAAAAAATGAAAGAATTTAAAAACAAAATAATGTAATAAATTAACATCCATAAACTAAATTATTACTTGGCAAATTAAAATAGTTTTTTTAATATTTATTGGAAAAATGCCTAAAATAAAATATTAATCCAAAATAGCACAGCTAATATTAAAAATATGTGTTTTTATAATAGCAAAACTAGTATGTATATTTTTATTATTTGGTAGCAAGATTACTGTGATTTTAGCAGTTTAGTTTGCTATAACTGTGGTTTTCAAATTCCATACCACATCACATAACTTTTTCAATGAAAAATGTCTGTCAAAATAAAGGAACAACTATAAATGTGTTGCTAAGGAATTCTGAGAATACAAGCATAATATAAATTATTTTTTGCACTTTTGGTAGTTTTGAAAATGTTATAAAATATCCAACTTCTTAGGTAAGAAAATGTATTTTTTTTTCATTATCCTTTCTAAATATTAGGGAAACATTTACCTCAGCCCATTCATCACAAATAAATCTTAGATTATATTTAAAAAGTTAAAATATAGGTATTTACTAACATAAATGTTGACGTGCTCATTCTCTAATTATATTCTCCATTAATCATATATTGAAATAACTCTGGTGAGTTTTAAAATATATATTTATGAAATATTGAAGATTTTAAATACCTGTAGTAATTGGTAATAGAAGTAATCAAATGATGACAAATGCTGCACAAGATGTAAGCCGTATAAGAATATAGGAAACGCGTACTCTTTTTCTTTTTCATATTTAAGTGACAATTAAGATCAACCTGTTTGAAGGGGGGTGTAGAAAGCATAATTCTTGTTGCTCTCTTCAAATTTTATGATTCTTTGCTACCTTTTTATTGTAAGGTACTGTGGCAGAGTGGGAGAAGTTTGGAATCAAACTAAGGAGACATGGATTAATAATCCCAGCTGAGGCATGTTACTTTAGGAAATTCATTTAGCTTTCTTGATAAAAGAAATTACCTCATTTAATAGATATTTTCCAACATAACAGCCTTTGATTAGCATGGTTATATTATGGAAAATCTAAAGACAGCATAATTGTAAATTAAACTATTCACTGTACAATTTTGGAAGAAAATATTGAGGTATGTCCTCAA
>NW_005372026.1:126701-157693 GCF_000412655.1 Myotis brandtii | reverse complement strand
AAAAAGGGTACAAATAACATACACTAATAAAATATGGAGGAAAAAAACATCCTCTGTGCAGATTCCTGAAAAATTATTTGTTAAGATCACTACTATGTACTTCTCACATTTGTTTACAAATGACTGCGTGTATTATTGATGGAACAGAAGAATGTGATTTAGAACAACAGGTATTCAGTACATTCAGGTTAGCTGCATATGCACTGTTTCTTGGGTATTGTTGGTAGAAGCCCCAGGCTTTCACAGCCTCTAGTTAACACACTGTTTCTGAACTATCTCTTCCACAACATCTCACACTGTTCATATCAGCATGACCTCTCTGCTGCTTTGGTTACCCATCAATCATTGTCAATATCACAGCTTCCATTAGTGTTTCAGTGCACAACTGCAGGATTTCTTTGGGGAAGCACTTCACAATTTCACTCTTGCATAGGAACTCAGCATAAGAGCTAGTTCTTTCAGAAAAAGCAATTAATATCACCTATCAGGTGACATCAAAAAGTTAGTTCAAACTTGCATGATGTAATGGTAGCAAAAATGAACCATTGCAAGAATTCAGAATCTCAGATATCCATGTTAATTAGAACTAGTACTTCATTGGTGATGAACCATCTTCCTTCATGATCATTCCCACATGGATTAGTGTCTAAGAATCTTTATTTTACCTGCATTCTAGAATAGCAATATGCTATACTGACTCTCAAATATGAATTGTTAAAAACCTGCTAGGTTTTCGCCTGACCAGTGTGGCTCAGTGGTTGAGTGTTGACCTATGAACCAGGAGGTCACGGTTTGATTCCCAGTCAAGGCACATGCCTGGGTTCTATTCCCAGTGTGGGACATGGAGGAGGCAGAGGATCAATGATTCTCTCTCATCATTGATATGTCTATCTCTCTCTCCCTCTCCCTCTCCCTTTCTGAAATCAATAAAAATATTTTTTTAAAGAACTGCTAGGTATTAGACACAATGCCTTATTCTCCTGGCTGGCGCTTTGTCTGTCCTTAGAACCTGAAGAGCACACTGTGGTTATCACTATCTAGTTTATATAACGGTCATCTCTTTACATCTTATTTCTCCTTCTATACTTCATACTTCATGAGGGAAGAGCATTTATCTGGCTTTTCTTTGAATCCTCCATGGTGTCTAGCATGGTATGATGTATTGGGTAGGCATTTAGTAAATATTGATAAATAATTGTGTTAACAAATGCATATGCTTTATTTCTGACGTGATTCATAACATATAATATGTACACAATGCAGAGATACTATTCCCTAGAGAAATTCAGTCTAATTTAAAAGTATTACTTTTAAAACAGCAATAATATTACAATAATGTTTTATATTATGCTGCTGTAAGCAAAATAATTGTCCAAGGTTATAGGCATAGAATTCTATTGCGAATAACATGCATTAAAATTAAATATGTATTTCCATTTCTAGAATTAGGGGCAACAAAGCTTTTTTCATTCTTCATTCTAGTAAGATCATCTAGCTTCATGGAAAATATTTTCAAACGGTTGCTTATATTCTTAACAATAATGTGGAGTACAAATATCAAAGTTAAACAGCATTTTGTCAAGTTTTAATCTTATAAACGCTCTAAATTCTCCTCTGTCTCTACACTTAAGATTTCAAATTAAAAATCATTGTTTTCCATTGATACATGCTGAGGTCATTATGCTAATAATACCAGCTAAAAAGTCAAGAAACTGAATCATCCTGGGGTAAAATTCAAACACATCAGGCTGAAGGGAACAGGATGGTGTGATGGTCATGACCTATACTGCACAGATTCAATTTTGCCAAGTGCAGTTAGAACAAAGCACCTCTGTGCTTTATTTGAAATAATTTATTGTTGAGAGATACTGCCATTCCATGTCATTGTTTTAAGATTTCTCTTTACAGAGAGTGCATGGATTACATAAGCATCCTTTTCCCAAAGCATATGTTTACAGTGACATTGCCACAACAGTGAGGAAACATCGCCATATGGCATGCACTAAGTGGGGCTAGACTTAGACAATGGGCTCCTGGATCCTGGGAACACTAGGGAAAATGGAGAGGAGCAATTTTTCCATGTTAGCCTTGATAATGTATTGGTTACTTTTGCATTATGTCTATGGAGACGGGAAATGGATGAAAATATAGGATGTTTTGATTTGGTATGTGTGTCAGGTAGAGTAAGGAAAGAAAATGAGACTCAATAAAAAGTCACTTTGAATTTTAAAAGGTTAAACTTCAAAAAAAAAAGAGAAAGAGAAAAATGCCACAGTATCCTTGGGGGATAAAATGAGAACAGAAAATTATAAGAAAAACATAAAAAAATTATACCATCTACACTTTTGCAAATTTTGGTCATCATTGTCTCAAAATGTATATTTCTTAAATATTATCTGAATTTAATAAGATGAAAATTTTATAGTATTAAACATTCTATATGGGGAATCATTAATAATAACTGAAGTGATGAAAAGCAAGAAGGCATCTGTCTTTTGTTTTCTTTGCATTGCAAGCTGCTCAGGTTGTATTCTAAAACTGTCTGCTTCAGGTGTAATGGATATATAGTATATTTCTTAAATATTATCTGAATTTAATAAGATGAAAATTTTATAGTATTAAACATTCTATATGGGGAATCATTAATAACTGAAATGATGAAAAGCAAGAAGGCATCTGTCTTTTGTTTTCTTTGCATTGCAAGCTGCTCAGGTTGTATTCTAAAACTGTCTGCTTCAGGTGTAAGGGATATATAATAAACAAAAGCTGGTGTTAACATACATGCATGTTAACAGAGATGTGAGGCAGAGTTGCCTCTCAGTTGATGTGACTATTCAGCTCTTGGGTCTTCTGGCAACATTCCATGCCAGACTACAAAGATCATCTTTTATACCTTCCTGTTTCTAAACTATCTTGAATAAATGCATAGATATAAGTATATGTATATACCATAGGCCCAGTGCACAAAATGTGTGCACTCAGAGGATCTCTCTTAGCCTGGCCTGCACCCTCTCACAGTCTGGGAGCCCTTGGGGGATGTCTGACTGACAGCTTAGGCCCGTTCATGGGGAGCAGGCCTAAGCCATCAGTTGGACATCCCTAGCACTGCTGCGAAGGCAGAGAGGCTTCTGCTAATGCCACTGCGCTCGTCAGTCATGAGCCCAGCTTCTGGCTGAGCGGTGCTCCCCCTGTGGGAGCACATTGACTACCAGGGGGCAGCTCCTGCATTGAGTGTCTGCCCCCTGGTGGTAAGTGCACATTATAGCGACTGGTCGTTCCACCATGGGGCCAAAACCGGCTCTCCGACATCCCCCGAGGGGTCCCAGATTGCAAGAGGATGCAGGCCAGGCCAAGAGACCCCACCAGTGCACGATCGGGGTCGGGGAAGGATGTGAGAGGTTGGCCAGCCAGGGAGGGACCACGAGAGTGCTCCAGGGCGTGTCCGGCCCGTCTCGCTCAGTCTCATTCGGCTGGACCCCAGCAGCAAGCTAACCTACCCATCGGAGCATCTGCCCCCTGGTGGTCAGTGCATGTCATAGAGAGCGGTTGAGCGGCCTTAGTATATCATTAGCATATTACCCTTTGATTGGTTGAACGGCCAACTGGATGACCCGACACTTAGCATATTAGGCTTTTATTATATAGGATATGCTTTTTTCTTTAGGATTTGAGTTTATAGAGAATAATGAAAATAAATAAGGTTAGAGTTTACTATGATAATTACATTATAAATTAAAATGAGAAAATTAATTCATATTGGTCAATAATCAAGGTCAAAGGCTTCCCTTAGCCACAAACACAGTTTCAAGAGCAGTGACGGTGCAGGTCACTCGAGGGACCGTTTGGCTGGGAGGCTCTGCATGGAGAGAAGGAACAGTCTCTTCTCCTGCCTCTAATGATCTGTAAAATGGCAGGAATCCAGGGCAAGGCTCACCCCTGTGCATCCCACAGAAATTAAAACATGTCCTTCATAGCATTTCCCTTTGTCTAAAATGTAATTTCCACAATTCCTATGTCAGTTTTACTTAGTGGCTTCTCTTAAAGTAAAACCAATGAAATTTATCATCTATATTCTATGCTTGACACTCACTGTGAGGCAGTCATTTATCAGCACTGTGACAGATCCTCTCCACACTGTCTTTCCCCTCAAACACCGGCGTTTGCTCCCAAGTCACACATCATATATTTATATTGAACCTTCTTACTGTGGCTGTAATTCAAATACTGATATTTTATTTTACCTTTATGCAGTTAATTTTCTACAGAGAGGTTATTTTCCCAGTTCGATTTTGTATTCTAAAGAAAATTTAAAGTAATTTATTTCTGAAGTCTCTGATAGTATTATTCTAGAGAATATTCAAATATAAGACTCCTATATTTGATTGCAGATAAGAGACATAGTTACAGTATTAGCTGTCAATGCACATCAGAAACCCTGTATGTCATCTAATTTCTTAATGCCTCATTTTTAAAAAAATATATTTCTTTATTGATTTCAGAGAGGAAGGGAGAAGGAGAGAGATAGAAACATGAATGATGAGAGAGAATCATTGATTGGCTGCCTCCTGCACACCCCACACTGGGGATGGAGCCCGCAACCCAGGCATGTGCCCTTGGCCGGAATCGAACCTGGGACCCTTCAGTCCGCAGGCGGATGCTCTATCCACTGAGCCAAGCCAGCTAGGGCAATGCCTCATTTTTTAAACACTGTGAAGTATTATACATGTGTGAGAAATTCTCAAAGGTATATAGACAATGATATTCATATTCGTCAAATCCCATCCTGAAATTGCAAACCCAGTATTTTATTGGGGTGTGTAATAAAATACCAGTGCATACTCTACAGTGTGTGCACTATTTTATAATGGATTAAGAAAACTTTTCTAAAATTCATTTATACAAAGAATACAACTGACACTGATCTCCATCCCAGCTCTTTCTACAGCTATTTGAATACTCAACTGCCTACAGAGGTCCACTAGACAGAAATTCCTAACTCAGTTCTCTTTAAAATGAATGCATAGTGTTGCTTTAGGACCTTTATTTCAATATTGTCAGAAACTGAGAGTTTCAATATTGTCAGTTGTGTTTTATTATCACAATCACGCAGCCAGCGCATGTATTCCATAACAAGTCCATATAGGTGACCTAGGACATTTGGGCACTGAGGCACTAAAAAAGTAGCAACTCTTAAGCATATGCAGTCTGTTGTGAAATAGGGAAAGCTGCATGGAAACTGAAATACATTTTTTTGAATTTGGAGTTCACTTCCTGGCTGTGGGATATTGGACAAGTAGCAAAGCAGCCCTAGTCATAGTGGATTGATACATGCAGCAGGCGCTAGGCTTTACACTTCACAGGCAAGATCTCAACCAAAGCTCACAGCAGCCCTGCAGGCTTACCGCTGTCCCTGCTTTGCATTTCAGCAAAGGGAGACTCAGAAAGGTTCAGTAAGGGGCGTAAGGGCAGGATGCCTCTGAGGAGGCAGAGTCCACTGGCAGCCTAAGAACAGAAAGCACCAGGCTATTGCTAGATCCTGGGTTTCGCTTTAATATTTCTAGGGATTTCTCAGGATTGCTTTGAGAATCACATACTATAGGACTCTATGGAAGGTTTTGTAAATGATAAGCTGGTTGTCATTTACATGATTTCAAAAGTGTCTTCGAGGTCTGGGATTCTGGGTTTGAAGTTGAACTAGGTATAGAATGCAGCTCATTTGATTTGTAGAATCGGCATTTCTGTGGTACAAGAGATGTCCAGTTATTCCATTACTCCAATAAATTATACCTAGAGACCGCTCGAAAGAAAGCATTGTCATCCTGACTGGTTTCTCAGTGGTTAGAGCACTGGCCCGTGCACAGAGGATTTTGGGTTCGATTCCTGATCAAGGGCACACATCAGTTGCAGGTTCGCTCCCTGCCCCCTGGCAGGGGCTCTTTAGGGGTTCAGGAGGCAACCAATTGATATGTCTCTCTCAGATCAATGTCTGTCTGTCTGTCTGTCTCTCTCTCTCTCCCTCCATCCTTTCTTCCACTCTCTCTCTCTCTGAAAAAGCAATGGAAAAAATAAAACATATCCTCAGGTGAGGATTAAAAAAAACAAAAACATTGTTATGGCAAATAAGTGTGTGTGGTGTTTTTTTTTTTTTTTAACTCCAGTGCAATTATACTTGATCTGTGGATTCACAGCTTGAAGAATAATGCAAATCTACATTCAGAAACATTTACTGAGAGTTTCTTATGATTTACACATTGTGCTGTGTTCTGTGCTCAGGTGATGTAAGAAAAATAGATGGAGACTATGCCCTTGAGAACTTATAGTCTACTGAGCAGATTTGCAACTTCTGGATTATTTGTAAGCTTATACTTTAGGATGAGATTTTTTTTTAATTGAACAATGAGAAAAATAATACTTTAGATGGATCCATCTAAAGTACCATCTAAAGTATTATTTTTTTCATTGTCTATGTGTGTGTGTGTATATATATATATATATAAAATCTTCTAAGAAATGACAATATTGTGATGTATATATATCTTCAAAGAAATGACAATATTGTCAGTTGTGAAAAACATGTCCATAAAAAAAAATCTTGAACATGATCTCACTCATTTATGGATAACAAAGACCATTACAAACTTATGAACAAAAATAGATACAGAGGCAGAGCAGCCTTGAACAGACTGTCAAACTACAGCGGGAAGGCCGGGGAGGGTTGGGGGGCAGGAGGGGAGGGGTAAGAGATCAACTTGTATGCATGTATATAAGCATAACCAATGGACATAAGACACTGGGGGGTAGGGGAGGCCAGGGGATTGTCAAGGGCGGGAATAAAAGGAGACATATGTAATACTCTTTGTAATACCTTAAGCAATAAAACAATTTAAAAAAATTTTTTTTAAAAATCTTGAGTTTAAGCTCTGTATCAAACAGAATAGTTATAAAAGGAACAAGTTTCCTCTCTTTAAAGCATATTCATTTATTAAGGTTATTTCATCATTATTGAGCACCTATGGGAATGTTTCTCCTAATACAGAAAATACAACGCAAAACACCATGGGGTTACTGTCCTCAAGGAGCTTCTATTTTTATGATTTGATTTGTTTTAAATCCTGCAAGATATTGGGGAGTTGCCTCGGCAAATATCTTAAAAGCTGAGAAGTCTCCCCCTAATTAAGGACACTTGAGTTCTTACTTCCCACCCCTATCTGAGGCACATGCCAGGGTCGTGTATTCTCTGGTGACTTCTGAGAAACTGCTCTTTGCTTAATTTTTTCAGGGGACACAAAGTCAAAGACCTAAATAGAAAATAAAACCATGGGAAGTAAGCCTGGAAGTTTCCAGGAGCCAGCTGGAAAGAACAGACCTTATTCAACTGGGGGCCACTTACTAAATTCCAACCAGTTGTTGCCATTAGGAAATTCTGATTCATTATAATAAGGATTTTATAATTTTCCAGACAAGTCAAAGATCTAAAATATTATGTACAATCTACCAATTGTTAGGTTGGAAACAAATAAATGTTTTAAAGTCTTATGGATCAAACAAGACAGCTTTTGTAGCTTCCTTCCCATGATTTGATCTTCCCCGAAATTCTTATTTACTTTTAATCTAAATGTATATATTCTGGCCACTCCTTCTTATTCATCATTTTAACCATCACCTACATGCTGATCATTCTAAACCCCGTATCTCCATCCCAGCTCTTTCTACAGCTATTTGAATACTCAACTGCCTACAGAGGTCCACTAGACAGAAATTCCTAACTCAGTTCGCTTTAAAATGAATGCATAATATTGCTTTAGGACCTTTATTTCATATACCTTATAATACACCCTCCACCATCTTCTAAGTCATAATCCTGAAGATTTCTTTCTCCTCCTCTTTCTTCAGCCATAAATGTCTGTATTTTATTTTGTACACATGAGGCTGAGTAAATGATATATTTAATTATTTTAATGATTACTGTGCTTATACTACTCCTCCTCAGAGGACAATACCTAAACACGTTATATGGTGTGTTTTGATACACATTGTTTTACATGTTTCTAATTAAAATCAAGGTACATATTTTTTCTCTTTGATTTATTATTTAGACTCCTAAAGCACAAGTAATTCGATTAACCTGCCAAAAATTCGCATAGTGAGCAACAAAGCTGGGAATTGAGTACAGACTCAATGCTCTCTGCCTTCACCAGTGAGCTGAGTTTGGAAAGATAGAAGTGGTTCTACAATTGGAAAAAGGTGTAAAGATGCTCAAAACAGTGCCACTATTATGATACTGGGTGTAAGTGAGAAACAGCAGAGGCTAGGGAAGTGAGAGATATAAATAAAGAGACATGTTTGGAGTAGATTCTTCTGAGAAGATGAGAAGTCAATTTTGTAGACTAAAGAACCCAGAACAATGAGGCATGATGAGAGATGAGTGAGGCTTTAGCAGTTGGGTTCATTTTCTGTTCTTGCATCTGTCTTTTCTCTCTAAATTGATCCTTCATATCCATGCCAGAATAATGATCCATGAATTCCACTTTTCATAATACTAGTCCCCTACCTAAACCTTCAAATATTCCATTATTTTCTTGGCTTGAATAGTCCTGAATTTTTTATGGGCTTCCCTATATACCTGCTTCCCCTCACTCTAACTCCTCTCAGATCCAATGAGATACTTTGCTGTGCCACCCCCATCCTTGCCTAGGTTACAGCTTTTGCTTGCTCTGTGAAAATCTCTTTATGCTTCTCCCTTTCATCTCCATTTCTTTTATGACAGGATTAAATTCTACTTTATTAAGGTTTATGTTCATGAAGTCTGGCCTCTTCTGATATTCTTTGATGATTGTTATACAATACTGTACACTGTACCTTCTAATTTAACACTTATTCCCTTATTTCAAATTAACTTACTTCAGCTTTTCTGGCAGATTTATAAGCTTTTTAAAGTCCAACATCACATCTAGTATTTTTTTAATAAAATGTGTGACACAATAAAGGAAGAAAGATAGTTGCCAAATGAACATTCAATTAACCAAAGTGACAACAGAACACTTAAAAAGCTGCAAATTAATAGGGGCCGAATAACTTGTTAACAAACATACAGATGTTAAAGGAATATAGAACAGAGAAATGATAAGGAATTTGATGTCTCTGAGACAATATGAGTGGTTCAATTCATGGGTGTTGAGTCTAAGCAGGGACTGACAAAGAATTTTGTTTTTATTATTTCCATATAAATTCCTACATCTAAGTAAATCAATCTAATCTTACTTCATTAATCACATTAGTCTGGGTAATGCAGAGATCTTTTCTTTGGCTTATTATGTTGGCCCTATAAGAGATATTCAAACTGTCTTTCTGGCCCATGAGAACAGAAAAAAGAAAATGGCTTTTGAAGTACATTATAAATACATTAACAAAGGCAGGGCTGGCTGCCTCCTCCCCAGTAGAATCATAGCATTTGTCACATTGCATTAAGATTTGCAGCAGTCAACACTAGATTGTGTGCTACTTAGGAACAAAGAGACCTGTGTCCCCAGAGTGGAATACTGCTTGGCACACGAGACACACAAAAATTGTCTTTGAAACTGGATAGAAATGAAAGGGTTTTAGTGGATCTAGGTGCTGTGTAAAAAACAAGGTTGGGGTAGAAATGGGAATGAAACGTTGATGCTTCCATCAGAATTTTAAATGGAGAGCTGTGATATCTCTATCCACAGCCAGCGTCCCGGCAGGATCAGTCATTCAGGTGAAACAATCCTCATGAGACTTTTGAACTCAGAGGAAAGATGGAGCACAACTTGTATGACTGTCCCTTCGAACTTGGAGACTCTAATTACAGGACTTCTAGCCTCTACACCTTGAAGGCATGTGTTTTAATGAAAAATAATCTTTACAATCCTTCGCCCTTCGCTTACTCATATGAAGAAATCCATAAAGAATCGGTTTTCATTTTTTTATAGTCATAACAGTCACTAAAACAGAATCTGAAACAATTCCTTAATTGGATGCTCAAAATATTATTTAAAACACTAGTATTTCACCATCAATTCCCAAATTCCTCTATTCTCATATCCATGTGCTCAGCAGGTATTAATTTAGTGCTATTCTGTGACAGGCATTGTGCCATGAGCCAAACACTAGGGATTTGCTCACAAATACAATGGCATCTAGTCACCTGGGAGCTCACATTCCAGAAGAATATGTGATAATATAATGTGGCAAGGTAACCTCAAGGTACCATGGGTTCATAGTAAAGTAGAGCCCAAACCAGCTTAAGGTGGTCAGAAAAGACTACCTGGAGAGAGTGACCAGATCGAAGAGCCATCAGATCTCTCCTGCAGCTATAAAGGACACTTTCAACAAAATGAAAGTTCATGTGTGCAACCAGACTTGGTAAGTTATATAATTCAATTGGCAATGAAAAATGCTTGTCATCACCAATCATCCTCTTGGCTCTTTTAAGTGAGCAGTGATAAGTAAATACAATAACTTAATGTAATACTTTTAGATAATTAAAGCTGATATTTTAATTTTAAAATAATGAAAGTGTATAAGCAAAGAGATCGAACATGACAACTGCTAAGTGGACATGATATTCTGACAACAAGCCCTCATATTGGCTAAACTATTTAAAAATCTCCCTAGATTATCGGTCACATTTGGACAGAGCAAACAAGCTCAATACTTAGTGATAAGATTACTATATTTTGAACAAAATAATTTAACAAACAAAATAGAAACAGAAGCACAGATACATAGAACAGAGTAACAGCTGAAAGAAGGGGGGCGAGTTAGAGGGCTGGGTGAAAAAAGGTGAAAGTATTAAGCAAAAAATATATTTATACACACACACACCCACACACACACACATATATCACATAGACACATACAAAATTATGGTGAGAACCAGAGAGAAAGAGGGTGGGGGGTAGGTGGACAAGGGGAAAGGGGAGATAGATAAGGCTGGAAGGAGGCTTTACTTTGGGTGACGGGCGCACGATGAGTGGCAGATGATGCCTTGTTGAGTAGTATACTTGAAACCTGTATGGTTCTGTTAACCAATGTCACCCCCATAAATTCAATAAAGAATTACTATGTTTTCTTTCCTTTAGATATTGTTAATAAGGAAAAGTGTAAATATATTGTTTTTGGAAACATGTAAAACACTCAGAAATATGTCAATTAAAATAAGAATTCTGCATAACACTAAAGAAAAATAATCACTATCAGCATTTTGATATAGTCTTTTCGAGCTCTTTTATATATTATAACTCTTATTAAACTAAAATCAAAAGACAACCCATCTTTTCTTCACTAACCACTATATCTTATACTAGTGGCCCGGTGCATGAATTCATGCACATTGAAAGGAAATTAATTAGAAGAAATATTTTAATATCACTATTCGCCCTTTCTATAATAGAAAAATGTCGGAGATGAAAGAAAATTAGTAAAATGCACATGAAAATGATATATAAATTGATTAATAAATAAAAAATAACATGATATAACAACAAAGACATGATATAAAAACAACAAAAACATGATATAAAAACATTGATAAAAACAATGACTGATAAATTGATTAAACTTATCTAGTAACACCCTGTATACCACATTAAGAGTAAAAACACTTTCAGAGTGCTTGACTAATTTCGCTTGTGATGAAGTATTTACAACTTTAACATCCCACGCTCTTCAAACCTGAGAGAAAGCAACATATAACTTACCATGTCTGAAAACGGGTTCAGGTAGGAATATTCCTAGTCTGTCTAGAGTTTGTCCTTGTGAAATATTAATAGCCATTGCAAATGCTGGCATCATGGGAAACTTCAGCTCAGAATGTCAACAAAAAACAACCAAATTTACTATCGACAATGACAGATGGAAACACACGTGTGTGATTGGTACCAGCAAGAGCTTTATATGTATGAGTCAACATTTATTTTTAAATTGCCAGTGCGCATCATATGTATCAGCCAGTTGGTTGGTTGGACAGTTGGTCGGGTGGTCGGATGGTCGGTCACTTAGCCTTTTATATATAGAGATATTTCTCATATGTTAAAAGTATCTAAATCTTGGTAATTAAAAATTACATACTATTCTTCCAAATAGCACATTGGTTGCAGTAAAATAATTGAAAAACACAAGAGTATAACTATCACTAAATAAATAATTTCCCCTTGAAATAAAACATAGTAAAAGTATAGGAGAGGTGAACATATTATTATTTTTAAAAGAAAAACATTCTAGCAAAATTCTCTCTTAATAAAATATTCACACTTGGTTTCTTATCTGTGATTTTATCACTTCTGTAAAATGAGGCTTATTTTCAGTTACTTGTTTTTATAACATATAACCATTACCAACTTTCATGAAATTAACAAGAATCAATGCTAAAAGCATGTATGTATTAAATATATAATAAATTCTAATGCTTATACTATATTACATAACTAACAAAGTATAAATTTATTTACAAAATTATTCTTATATATATTTACTGCATTTTGATTTTCAAAAAAGAAAAAGTATGTACATAAAAGTTCAAACTTCATTATTTTGGAGTCAAGGAACAACCATACCTTGCATATTATATATGTTATATATGTTATTTTTTCACTGTATTTTTTCCTTTGATAAGGTCTGTGTATATGTGTGTGTGTGTGAGTGTGTATGCATCTAGTATTCATTTGCACGTAAATATAAAAACATACATGGTGGTAATTATATTAATTATTATTCTAGTCTTACAATGGTTTTTTAATATGTTTTCATTGATTTTTTTAAGAGAGAGAAAGGGAGAGGGAGAGACATATTGATCATCTGCCTCCCTCAAGTCCCCTACTAGGGATCAAGTCCACAATCCAGGCATGTGCACTGACTAGAATCAAACCTGAGACTTCTTGGTATATGGGCTGATGCTCAACCAATCGAGCCAGGACAAGACTTACAATTGCTAAACACACTTTTATTAAACCAGTTCTTTCTACTCTATATTAAATGATTGATTGGCAAGTCAGAATTTTAATATAGATGCTTATTTGTGCTAACTAAATTAAACAATAAACTTCTACCAAGAGCAATAACTTAAAAGAGGAGGGATAATCTGAAAATTATTTCAGAATAAAATGCGTAGTGTTCTATCAGCAATTATACTACTCTGTAAGGAAATTAATTGCCTTTACACATAAAGATATTTGTTTACTTTTTCCTCCCACCAGTCCCATCTTTTTTCCAACCTGCTCATTATAATAAAAGACCTGGTTTTCGGTCTGAAGATACATGGTTGAGATGATAAACTGAGTATTTTTGTTGTTGAAAGTAATCGTTTTCAATGGAAAATAGTGAGCAGAACTGCATTCAATAATGGGTTCTGCAAAGAGCAACTGAAGTAGCAAACGGCATTTCTTACCTAAAAAAATGGTTTCTTAGTGCATTTGGTATGGGAAGGAACAACAGTTCACTACATATATGAATGATGAACAGCAGTGCTAGAATTCTTTCCTAAGCACAAATATAAACCCATATGGTAAAGAGCTAATACGCTAATTAGACCGGATGGCGGAACGACCTTCTGGAACGACCTTCCGGAACAACCAGTGGGTGGGATTGTGAGGCAGATGGGACTGTGAGGCAGCAGGGGCTGTGAGGGCTCAGGCAGCCGGTGCTGCGAGGGCCCAGCCCCGTAGACCGGATGGCGGAACGACCTTCTGGAACGACCTTCTGGAACGACCTTCCACCTTCCGGAACAACCAGTGGGTGGGATCGTGAGGCAGCTGGGGCTGTGAGGCAGCAGGGGCTGTGAGGGCTCAGGCAGCAGGTGCTGCAAGAGCCCAGCCTAGTGCATTAATCTCATGCATCGGGCCTCTAGTTATGTTATAAACTGCTTAAAATGATTCTAGTCTTCTGGCCCAGAATAAAAAACAAAACCCTCATCCTATTTTACCAGGACATTTGCAAGGCTTCTCCCTGCCTCTGCAGTGCTATTTCCTCCTCCCAGTCAATCTCCCTCCCTACAGACCCCTAAGCGCCATCCCTGCCTCCACTTCCCTGCTGTATTACTGATCCCTAAAGTTGGCCATAAACCTTTACATTTTTCCTATGGCTCTTTGGTATGCCTGGGATATTTTATCTCTTTTTCCAGCATGGCAAAATTTCATGCATCTTTTAAGATCCAAGTGAATTATCACATTATTTCTGATAATAAATAAATAACACCTTCTGTGCTTGGGAGGGTGAGAGGTGAGGGGAAGGAAAAGGGAAGAGGTTGGGGCAAAATGAACAACAGTGATTTCCCATATCATTTATTGACTAGAATTTCCAAATATTTACACAGAGCCTTGAAGTATACTATCTCCATAACAATGTACCTATGTTTACCTGGTTATGAGCAGGGATGGTGTGGAAGATTCAAACTCCGCCAACCAATTGATGCCTTTTAAAAAAATCATCCAACTACCTCTATCAATTTCATAAATCATTATAACATTTTTGAGGACAACTTTTTTTACATCTTACTAGACATGTTCCCACCTCCACCCCCCCATTATGACACTAGCTCTTATGTAAAAAATAAAGAAGAAAATAAAAGAATATGAAGAAGAAATACAGACTCTTTATACACATAGACACATTTTTTGAGAGGACTCTTAGAATAGCCATTCTTTCTTAAACAGCCTAGCTAGACTTTAATTAATTTAACCATTCCACAGCTAAATATTGCTAAGTAATGCTTTAATGAGCATTTTCAGAATGAGAACTTTTTCTGGATTTATGAATTCAAATGATTCATTCTTTTTAATCCTTTTTGATAAATCATTAACAAGTTTATTTTCAAAAGCATTGTATCAATTTTAAATGCTTCAGCCCTTGTGTGATTTAGAATTCTCGTTATCTTTACCACCAACATTAGCTAATTTATTATGTAAAACTGTATACTGCATTTCAATTTGTTTTTCTCTGAGTAGTTATATATATTTCATTTACAGGATTTATTTATTATGATGTAAATTGTCTGTTCCATATCTTTTGTCCAACTCAATGATGTGTGTGTATGTGTGTGCGCACGCACATGCAAGTACATGTGTTACCCTTTACCCAATATAGTTGCATGAAATATTTTCTTGAGATTTTATGGCCTTTGAGTTACTTTAATGTTAAAAAATGTGATGAAATGACAATCTTTATGGACAATATGGGAAAATCTGATAAAATAAATTATTTTAGGAGAATACACATTTAACTGACTACACATACATGGAAAGTATTGGTTCATGGCCTGGTGTCATCTTATATCTAACCTGCATCACAACCTATTATTAAATCTAATCATCAATATGGATAATCATGTAGTAGAAAATCATTTAGAATTTAAAACAGTTTACTGATAAGTGAATTCATCTTATATCTAACCTGCATCACAACCTATTATTAAGTTTAATAATCAATATGGATAATCGTGTAGTATGAAATCATTTAGAATTTAAAAGTTTACCGCTAAGTGAATAAGATAGTCTTAATGTCTCTGAACAAGTGGAAATTTGGGAGTGTACAAGTAAAATCTTTCATTTTGAATTTTTAAAAGCACTCTATGAGCTCTATGGAGAGGTTATTTTTTAACAATTCATGTGGGGAAAAGAACAATGTTAAGTTTAATTGAGTATGAGCTTAGCAAGAACAGAGTGATATAACTAATTAAAACCCAAATAATATTGACCTATATTTGGTGTGTATAATGCTTAAATAACTGGAATTAATATTTTCTCGTGGGCAGATCATGTCAAATCATGATCTTGTGTGTCAAAAATGGGAAGTTTAATTTTGGACAGATCATGACAGGAATATGGGGTTAATTCAGGTCTATATATTTTAATGGAATTATGATAAATCCAGAGGATATTTATAAGGCCAGAACTTGAATATTAAAAGTTTTAGAAACTATGTTGCACACACAAAAAAGAATGTTGTTTAGCTTGAAATCAGACAAAGGCGACATGTGATAACTGTTTTTAAAAATGTGAAGGGTTTGAGTCATATAAAAAATAAACTAAATTTGTGTTGTGTTACTCAATTTTGGCTAAGAATTAGTTGCTATAAATACTCAACCAAGAAATGTGCTTCTTCACTTTTCCCCCTCAATCAGTCAGAAAACATTTGCGTATGGAACAAAAATATAGCCACTGTTATAGGCCCCCAGAGTAGAAGTACTAAGGAGGGTTTCATCCCTATCCTCAAGTAATTCACAGTCTAATGGAGTTGTCAGATTAGCTTTCTATCTCTCTATCTATCATCTATCTTCTGTCTATCTGTCTATCTACCTACCTATCTATCTATCATCATCATCTATCACATTCCAAGTCATTTATAAAATACAGGAAGTACCAAACAAGAAAAGCCTGACCAGCATCAGTGTTGAATGAAATATCATCTAGACTTTTTATTTATAGCCAGTGTATGCTGTGCTTTTTTCCTAAAATGATCTGCATAGTCTTATAAGGTATATTTATGTAAAACATAATGTTAATATTTATATAATTTTAGAAAAATAAGTGCATAAAAACAAAGTAAAATGTTTAAAATGGGGAGTACTTTGTTACTGAGTAGCAAATATGGCTATCAGAACAAATAGGGAAACATTTTGATTTATAAGTTTTCCATTAAGAAAAGAGGAAGCATACAGATTTTTCAGGAAAAAACAAACAAACAAAATATTTCTCTTGGTTTAAAAAAAAATGATTGATTTTAGAGAGAGAGGTTAGCTGTTCCATTTATTTTTGCATGCATTTGTTGCTGCTCTTATGTGTTCTGACAAGGGATCAAACCCACAACGTTGGTGTATCAGAACCATGCGCTAATCAACTGAGCTACCTGGGCAAGGCTTAAGAATGAGCAACAACTCTGCAGAAATCCAGGATCAAACCAGGGACCTTTAGCTCTTCAGTCTAATGTTCTCCCAGCTGAGCTATTTCGGTCAGGCCATCTCTTGATTTTAAATATTTGGAGCAAAGAAGTGGTAAAACGCCGTGCACACTTGCCTATAAGAATGTCTATGTAGTTGAAATTAAGTAATTTAATCAAATATAAACTAGTTGCAAAAGAGAGAGGGATAAAGGGTTATAAAAACTAGCAAATTTTGTGTGAAATTTGCTATCGAAGGTTCAACATAGGTAATCACGAACTCACAGGAATAACATTTGACTCCAACCTCCCTTTTTCACAAGTCTTCTAGTGCTAAGGAAGCCCTCAGTATCTGAACAGATGGGATTTTCCTAAGTGGGCTCACTAATTCCCCTGGGTTTCCCGAATGGAATGGGCTTTTCCCTACTTTGAAAGTGGCTTGTGTCAGCATTATCTAGTTGTTTTGTGGACAGACATCTCATGGTATAAGCACTTAGAAATTCTCTGCTACCAGATTTAAATCTATCAAAGGGCAATCTGGCTATAACCATGCTTGTTAATTTGCATTAACAGTCCTACCTTCTCCCCTATAGGTCTTATTTTCTTTCTTACTTAGCCCATCCTATAAATTGAATCTAATAGAAACAAATGAGAAAAAAAATACGCTTAAGACAAGAAAAGTACATACCATTTATCTTGGGCATACTACCTCATCGTCTTCATAGCCTCTGCTTGGTTTTTCTCTGAGATAAGACATGAAAGGTCTCAACTGTTCTAAGTATGCCTCAAAGGTGAGTGAAGAGAAAACTCATCATCTATTGCTAGTTTATTCAATGATAGTTACTGATGTTTACTTTGTACCAGACTTTTGTGAGGCTAGGAGGATATATGGTTTAACGAGGCAAACTGCATTCTAGGTTCTGGGAGTTTATATTCTAGTGGGGAATATAGTGATAAATAAGACACTGAAAATAATAATTATAGACTGTGATAAAAGCAGAGATGACGGTAGCGTTGGTCAAGTAATTGGAGTGTGGGAGGGGAAGGGCTTATCCTGGAGGTTGGCTAGAAAAGCTTTTCGGAGGGGGTGACGTGCACTGGAGTCCTGAAGGTTCAGAAAAAGCTAGCCAAGCAAATAACTGGATTAGAGGAGTCCAAAAAAAGGGAATGTCAAGTACAAAAGCATAGAGAAAAGCAAGGTTTAAGCATGTTTAGGAACTCAAAAAAAGACCCTGCAGACTCCAGCATGGTTAACAAGGCAAAGCGGTGGGCCAGAGTCACATCAGGAAGGACCATGTTAAAGAGAATGAAAGCCGTTGGAGGGTTTTAAGTAAGGAAGAGACTGTCTCTGATTTATAAATTCAGAGGGACACCTCAAGCTTCAGTCTGTAAAGTGAATGGAGAGAGGTAATGAGTGAAGCAGGAAATTAATTAAGTTATTAGAAAAGTACCATTGACGTGGACTAGCAGGACAAGGTAGAAAACAAGAAGGTGAAAATATGTCTGATATACTTTGGAGACAGAAGGAAGAAGACTTGATCAGATGGTGAGTGACACCCATGCAAACAAATCTAGGAAGTAATAGAAGGAACAAGAAAGCAGATGATAAAAATGTAAAAGCTAGTGGTATAACCACTAGGTTCTATCAGGAAAGGACTGATGAAGCACAGCAAATAGGAGAAGATTAGCAGAGCCAAAATGCATAATTTCTGCCAAAGATCAACTTCAGTCAAGAAAGGGCAGGACTTTCTTACACATGTATCTGTTCAAAGCACTTGTGAAAGAGTAGCTTATTCAAATAAATAGTGCATGCACACACACACACACACACACACACACATTCCTAACACACATAAAATAAATGCCAAAAGAGTTAGTGTTATAAATATAAAAAAATCTTTATATGCATAATATAAATCCCAGAAGCCATAAAGAAAATGACTCACAAATCTGACTACATAAACATTTAAAGATATCATAAATGAAGCTGGAAGCCAAAGGCAAAGTGGGAAAATAATGTGAAACAGATGACAAAGTGTTAATTTTTATAGTATATAAAACAGTCCACAAATAAGGAAGAAAACAGTGGCAAAGAAAAGGAAATGACTGTTCACAGAAAAGGTATCACAGGTCATAAATATAGGGAAATATTCTTAGCCTCACGATTAATAAAAAATATGCAAATTAAAGCATCAATTAGATGTTATTTTCACCTATCAGGACAAATGAAGATTCCCAAGACTGATAATGGCTAGTGTTGGCAGGTCATAGAAAAACAATTATTTTCACATTCTGGTAGTTGTGAATTTAAATATCATCTTGTTTTTGAGAAGAAATTGACAATATCTAACAATAGCAAAAATCTGCATAATTTGATATAGTAATTTCTGTTTCCAGGAATTAATTATACAGGAATATTCAGCCTGGAACACAAATAGTTTTACTGTTATTTTGTTTGTAATATCAAAAATGTGGAAACAGCCTAAATGTTGATCAAGAGGGTATTGAGTGTATTTACTACAGTACTTTGCACAGTAACATAGGATGCAGCAGTAAAAGAAAATAAGACAGCTCTTATATTCCAACAGAAGACTTTTATTAGTAAATATCAGCTTTACTAAATAATTTCTTTCTCTATATAGTAGCGTCTTATGATTATAATATTCTTTATCTCTCTATCTAGGTCTACACAGATAAATAATAAAGAAGTCTGGAAAGATCTATAGACTACTGTTGACTGTGATTATCTCTAAAATGTGGATTACATAATATTTGGATTTGCTAAGATTTCTGAATTATTTGAAATTTTCACATGTATATGTTAGTTTGTTTAAAGATAAAAATATAAAAATGGAAATAACACAATGCATACAATACTTAAAGATACTGATAAAAATTCTCATTTGGAATAGGCATTAAGCAACAAAAGTAAGCAAACACGGATTACAGTTTATGGTGTAATTTTTGCTGTACTGGAGAAATACTGTGGCTTATTAGAGAAAGTATTAATAACATTAATATTTTTATTTCTAAGATAACATTAAACGTTTAATTGATGATGACCCTAGTTTTACTGAGTTGCAGGCAAGTTATCCTATATAATAAAACCCTAGTATGCAAATCGACCAAGCAGAATGACCCAAAGAATGGCCAGTTGTTAGGAAGCACACTGACCACCAGGGGGCAGATGCTCAATGCAGAAGCTGCCCCTTGGTGGTCAGTGTGCTCCCACAGGGGGAGCGCCACTCAGCCAGAAGCCAGGCTCACAGCTGGCTAGCGCAGTGGTGGTGGCGGGAGCCTCTTCCACCTCTGCTGTAGCCGGGCGGTAAGGAGCGAGGGGTCCTGGACTGCGAGAGGGCCCAGGCCAGGCTGAGGGACACCCCCTGCCCCCCAGTGCATGAATTTCATGCACCAGGCCTCAAGTGAGACTATAAAAACTGGAGGGTTTTGACTTAGGGTGATGCTCTTTAAGGCAGTCTTCACTTTGTGTATTTGGAACCCAACAACTTGTTTAAGAAAAAGTGAAAGAGAATGACTGACAGCTAAGCAAATCTTAAAGTAAAGCATTTGGGAAAATTTGTAAGTAATAGCTGTAGTGATTACGAAATCAAGTAATATTCCTATAACAAATATGTGAGTTGGCTAACTAATGAACTGTCTTCAATGCTGTTTGTATAACATTGAAAAGAGTCATTTAGTCATTTTTCCACATGGTGGTATTTATGACAAGAATTTGGCAATATAAAGTGATGGGAGTGTCATTGTTTAGAATTCTCAAATTTCTGTGCTGTATTACAAATCACATAGAAGAATGGATATCCAATATAAAATGCTACACGTTAGTGAAAGTTGTTACAGTAAAGAGGCAGCTTTGAGAAATACATCTTTCTGTTTAGATTAAAAGTTACCTAGCTGCTGTCACACCAAGTGATAGGTAACTCATGGATCCTATACTAACCAAAATTCTGCAGTATGAATGGCAGACACACCTGACGTTAGGTTCTGATACCCTGAGTATTTTATGGTTAGGCAAATATTCTTAATGACAAATCTTCACTTTCTCCACATACAAAAATGATAATAATAATAATGTCTGCTTCTTAGAGTTGTGAAAGAATTGAGGTAAGACAACACCTTTGGCACACAGCTAGTACTCCATTTTAGTAGCTCCTATTATTATTATCAGAGAAGAAATAAGTTTCAGAGAAGGAATTTGTTAGCAATGTCAAATCCTTTAAACTATTCAAAGACAAGGACGACTAAGGAACGACAATTGGATTTACTAATTCTGAAGTCACTGATGACCTTCCAGAACACGGTGCTCCAAGAGTGGTGATGGTAAGGGAAAAGGTAATTCATGATAAAAATAGAAGGAGCTGATGTGGACTATGTAGAACGTTTGATAGTAAGAGGAGGAATAAATATAATAAGAAGACAATGGGAGAGACAGAGGACCAAGCCAAGGATTTTGGCAGCTAAGACACACCGAAGCTAGGGAAGATGGGTTTTATGTAAAAATTAGAAGCCCAGTGCATGAAATTTGTGCATGAGTAGGGTCCCTAGGCCTGACCAGCGATCAAGACTAATCAGGCCTTCTGGCTGCTGGCCAGGGCCTCCCTTCGTTCTGTGCTGCCCTCTGGTGGTCAGCATACAGCAAGCAATCCAACTCCCAGTCTCCTGGTCGAACTCCTGAGGGGACACTTTGCATATTAGCTTTTTATATATATAGATTCCTGGTTTCTTTCACGAACAAAATTCAATCAGCTTCTAAAATGATGAAGGTAGGGGATAGAGTGCTGTTTATTTAGCTAATTTATGTATACCTTCTTTAAGGCTGTGGTACAGCTGTTTAGAAGTTTAGACTATCTCTCTGTAAACACATAAACACACAGCAAATTTTGGATATAGTTAGGAGAACTCATCGATCTCTTTAATCTACCCATGAACCAATTTTCTCTCTGAATGTCCCATAAATCCCAGATAAAATTATCCTCTCTTAGGACTTAGAAATAATTTTGACAAATATGAACTTACACTTGCATATATAAATTAAAATTAAAAACTCAGTGAGAAGTCAAGAAAGTTCCTATGAAATAACAACAAAATGTATTTATTCAAAACACAAATTGCCTTTTAAAAACATAAACAGAAAACAAAAGTAACCTTTGAAATGTTAAGACTGACTCAGAAATAAATACCCCATATGACAGAAAATGTAACACAACTGAATTTAATTGAGTTCTAATTGTATGCGGAATACTTTCCAAACACACTCTTAATATCCATAAAATTCATGTTAGGTAGGTATTATTTCCCTGGGTTAACAGATGAAGAAACTGAGGTTCAAAAGTATTAAGTGACTTACCTACTATTGGGTTGTAAATTCAAGACCACATGCTTCAAAAATCCAGAAAAGACCCTCTCTTCCTACCTTTAAATAAAAGATAATATTCTAGGCTAATATATACAAAAGAGTATGCACCGTATTGCCCTACCTATTTTGGCTTAGTAGATAGAGTGCGGGCCTGTGGACTGAAGGGTGCCAGGTTTAATTCTGGTCAAGGCACATGCCTGGATTGTGGGCTTGATCCCTAATAGGGGGAGTGCAGGAGGTGGCCAATTAATGATGCCCTCTCACCATTGATGTTTCTATCTCTCTCTCCCTCTCCCTTCCTCTCTAAAATCAATAAAAATATATTTTTAAAAAATGTATTAACAGAATCTATGTGGGGATACTAAATGCTGCTTTTCCCCCCTGGTCAAAATACAAAAGAACACTCCAAAGGAAAGAGAAGAAATGACTGATATTAAAGATGCTACAATTATCCTTGCAATTCTTTTTTTTTTTTTTAATTTGCAGCCTTTGCAAGGTTGATCATTATTTGAAATTCTTCCCAGCTCATGGCTCCTGTAAAGTTACTCTTGCTTAATTTTCCTCTGAATTCTCTGACTCATTTTCCTTTTCTCTCCTTCCCTTTCCCTGCCTCTCAGGTTATAGTATTTCCCGGGATTTTGTCCTCAGTAGCCTTTTCACAGCTCTTGCTCTCTCTGGGTGACCTCACCCACATCCATGACTTCAACCACCGCCAAATGTCTGTCTTCAGTTCAAACTGAGCCCCAGAGTTCCAGATACACACATCTAACTCTCTACTGCCTGTCTCCATTGGGATGACTCTTAACTAAAAGTCAGTGTACCCAGGGTTCACCAGTTCAGATTCACAAGCTCGACTCCCAGTCAGGACACATGCCCGGGGTTTCGGGCTCCATCTCTCTCATAGATGTTTCTAGCTCTCTATCCCTCACCCTTCCTTTCTTTTTAAAATCAATAAGAACATTTAAAAACTCAGTGCATCCACACGAAAGTCACCTTCCACTCTCAAATCTCATTCTCCTATGTGTCCCTTCCTCGCTAATGATATCACTGTTGAATCATTTGTCCCCACCAGAAATCAAAGAAATCATCTTTTGTTCTTCCCGTACTTCTTTTCTACCCCCCCACCCCCCCCACACAGACACACAATCCATCCTTACATCCTGCCAACAGTTCTGTATTCTTGGATCTATGGGCTTTTCTCTCTCCTCAGTGCTTCTGCTTTTACTTAAGAGTCTATCACCCTAAATTGTATTCCTTCAAGACTCATTACTTTAAGACTCAACTACTTGGTGTTTACCTTCCCGTTTTGTTCCCTTTTGATTCACTCTCCCTCTTGCAACCAGCCTGTTCTTTGTATAATATAAATCTGGTCATATCATTGTTATGTTTAAAATTATTTTATGGATCTTTTTTTTTTAATTCATAAGAGTCTCTGTATAGCAGCTATAGGATTCTTTGTGTATCTGCAAAGCTTCACCCTTTAGCACACCTCTTCTCCTCACATTCAATACTACAACCAGACCAAATAACTTTCAGTGGTTCAAACACACCTGGCTCTCCCACACCTCGGTGCCTGGTCATACCTTGCTTCATGCCTTCCCTCTATCCTCTTTTTCAAACTACACAACTAGAGCCTTAACACCCAGATCAGGGGACATCTCTCCTAAGAGGCTGTGCCAAGTTTGGTGGTACCCTTCCTGTGTTCATCTTTGTCGAAGCACTCTGCTTCTCTGTCACATCACTTTATCTCACTGCACTTTTAATAACTGACTTATCTATCGTTCCCACTGGACTATCGGCTCCTGAGGGCAGCAACTATTCTCATAAGTTTTTGGATTCTCGTTTCTAACGTACAGTCTTCAATGCAGTTGCCCTTAATAAATGTGTTTAATGATTAATGGATACATTCGTTATCTAATCTAGTGAATGAATGGATGAATTCATTACGTAATATGACTTCAGTCCTTGCTATATCACTCAATGTCATATGATTAATAAATAAGTTGCCCAGAAATGTCTTGTTCTATTTTCTTCAAAATGTTGCAATTAAATTAGAAAAAAAAAGATAAATGGCAATTCTGTTCTATTCTTCCTCGATTCAAGTAATATCAATATAGATGTATTTTTCACACCCTATGGCTTGCTGGTAGAAGTGTTAGGATAGTAGAAGACTTGGTTTTGAACCCAGACTCTGCAGCTTATTAGCCATATAATCCTGGGCAAGTTAAATGACTCCCTGAACCAAAGCTGGCTGCACTACAAAATATGACTCTCTTCTCAGACTGTTCTACTGCAAGACTAGTTTGAGGTCAAATAACATTAGGTATATGAAAGCATTTAAAAATTATGTCTTATCATAAAATTTAAGGTCTATTTATCCTTCATGTAAAATTCCTGAACAATAATAACATTCTATAAATAAGATGTATACATATTTCCTAATATCAGAAAGTAAAAATTTTCCTCTTTGGGAAATGAACATCACTTAGAAAAATCCAAATTAAAAAAAAATGTTTGAGGAATTTTTGCAATGGTTTTATGGAGATTTCATCATGTGACAATACTGAAATACATCAAGGCAAATTATGCATCATTCTATCATTTTAGAAAGGAAAAAACCATAGGTATATGACTCATCTTTGTCATTAATCTCACAATGGAAAATTAAGAGGAAGAGAGAAAGAATTTTATAAAACTAAATTATTTAAAATCAACACAGAATCTTGCCATCAATTAAAAATACGGAAACCTAATAAGAACACAGAAGAGTCATGTCACTTCTTTTCCTAAAAATAATAAAAAGCCAACAGTATTTATTTCTAATGTATCATTACTAACAACTATGCAGGAGGTAAAACCATCAGAATTTTATTTTCAGCATGTTTAAGATTATTATATCAGCCATGTAAACTCTTATAATGTCTTTATATGGCTTCATGTCTCTGAAAGGAACATGTACTATGTTTAAACATTGTTTAATCAAAGACAATATATTAATATTTACTACCATTATATTCAAGGAGGTTTTATTACGTAGCTGGTATATAAGACAGTGGGGAAGCCTGCAAAGCCTGCTGGGTACAATGCCACATTTTCAATGTATTTAGATTAACTAGACAACTATATTTTACCGCCAACCTACTTTTATAAGTGGCAGTCATCTTGTATATTTAGAGTTGACAAGTAAACTGACCACAAACAGAACTAATATTCAACTTGAAAAAAGAACAACTTTTCACCATTACGAGGATAAAACATCCAGTCTCCAGTCTATTTGTGATTACTATAACTTTCCAACCATAATCTTTTAAACCACTGAATTAACAGATTTTTGAGAGAAAAGAAAGAAAAGTGCATCATTAAACAATGAAATTATTGATCATTTGGCCCTTTCTATTTAAGTTTTAAAAAATCGAAATATTCCATAAAATTCATTTATTTCACCAAAGTGAAAATACATGAGTAACTGATCTGTTTTATGTATTTCCTATTTCTCCTTTGAAAGTTAGATAACTAATTTCAGAAACTGAATATTTGCAATTTATCTTATAAAGTGACTGCCTTTTTAAAGGACTGATTCCTTAACAGGTTTCTAATGTAACTATATTAAACTAACTAATAATTCCAGCCTCTCAAGTGTTTTTATCTTTTAGAAAACTTATTGACAAACTACTTCAGTATTGTGGTTTTTACTTTCGGTCAAATTTAATATACATAATCCTCAAAAACACCTGTATTCATTAACTATTAGAAAAATATAAGAAAACAGCCTACTTTCAGGTTGTCTCAAACATTTTGCAAAGGATATATCCTATTGCACTAGCATGTTTGTTTACAAAGATAGCTATTTTGGGTCAGTTGAATGTTTTATTAAAGAACATTGACCATATTGAATTTATTTTTTAAATATCATTTTTTCTATTCCCCATATGTTAGATAGATCACAGCAAAGAAATGTGTACCTTTAACTAAATTTTGAAATTTTAATATTTGATCTATATATTATACCTATTTTTTATTAAAATAGGTCATAATTTTATATTATCTGTATTTCCTATCATTTCAGTTTTATATTGAAGGGTGACTTTTCAACAATGTGAATAGTTAGAATAGAAAAATAATATTTGAATTTAATCTTGCACAAATATTGTTCAAAATAAGATAAAACTAAAATTATTTTTCCTCCATCACAAACTTGGGATTTATACCAAAAGTGGTGAATTTGAGTTAATCAGGCTTAGACTTGATACACAGAATGCTTAGATGGCCCAAAGTAATCTTAGAGGGCTAAATTAATTTTCAGGCAGAAGAACCAACATTAAATTATACCTGTCTAATAGATGACCAATAATTTTATTATTTAATATATTTTAGGGGTTTGATTATACATTCCATAAAATAAATATATCCTTTTTAATGATCTTTATTCACAGACAGACAAGATCCAGCAGTTTTAAAAGAATCCACTGCAGGAAAATCAGAATTCAAATAAACTTAACCAATCACATATTATATCTTTATATTTAATCCAGCATGAAAAATTTAAAACTCCACTCTGTATCACTGTGAGGAATAATTCCTATGGTAATTCTTCAGAATATTATTTTTATCCTATTGTACCCAAAGGAATAAAGCTTCATATATAAGTTTGCCTCATACTTATTGCTAATGCTTCACCATTAATTAAACTGGAAAATCACGTAGTGTATCCTCTCGGTCAGCCCATTCATCAAACACAGTCACCTGACCCATGCTCTCTGATCATTGATTTTCCCCAAACTCAGCTTAGGTTTGCCTTATGGACATTCAGCATACTCATCCCCCTCCAAAAAATTCATTTTCTTTACTAAAAAATATTTTTTTGTGTCCTTAATTATAATTTGTATTTTTAAATTATTTTAAATATGTACATAAAATCAATTAATGTGATTATGGAAAAATATGATATCACTAACATTGTGTTAAAGGTGGATTCCAAATAAGCAAATTTAAAGTTTACTTAGTTTCAATTTTCTCAGTCTTAAACATGAAAGAACACCATATCATTTATATTTTATGACTTTTTCATTCAGCTTCCTATCAATTTCTCATGCTTACAGGTACTTTAAGAGTAACACTTAATTATCCTGAGTGAGATTATCAAATGATAGGGAAGAAGAAAGTATTAGTACTTTGCAGTTTATATAGCTGAACGTCATGATCCAAACTCTAGAATATTAAGAACTTAATTTGTAAAAACAAAACAAAATAAAACTAATATATCTGATACTTTTTAAAAAGTCTTTCAAAATTTAATAGCAAAAATTAAAATTTTAATTAATAATTTACTGTTGATGAAGTACCTTCACATATATTTGGATCATAAATTATTTTTAAAGTTAGTAATATTTTGTTCACAGAATCTCAAGAGAGAGAAGAACAAGTTTTAAATAAATACATAATATTTATATACAAAGTAGGATGTTTTATACCTAGAACTATTAGAAATGCTGACATTCCTTTCAAACTTGGAACACACAACTAGTAACTTAAACAACTTGCAAAAATGACCACCCACAAAACCAACTCTAATTTATGTGCATTTATGCTTGAAAATAACTCCCTCCTGCTCTAATATGATATTGATTTTATCACTAAATACCAAGTTATTTTTTAATTAAGTAGTATTCATAGGAAATATAACATTCCTGCAAAACAATACATGTTTCAGTTTCCAAAAATGTCAAATGGCTTGACAGTCTTTTGAAATCAATTTCTAAAATAATGTTTAGATGCCAAATATTAAGGACAACTGATCATATTATTAGATGAATTAATAAATATGAATTAAAATAAATTAATGAAAGAGGTATCCTCCAAACATTTAAAAACTGTTTTCAATTTCACTTATTTAGTTGGTACATTTTCTTGTACTGAGAGAGCTTTTAAAATTAAAATATGCTTAACTTACTATAATAAAATACAATACGATTGAATATTTATTACTCTTGTGCAAAATTTTGTGTAGAAACTATTCCTAAATGTCTTATGTAATCTGTAACAATTATCTTAACACGTAAATTTTGAGCAGTAGTAAATTAGTATGTAAAGCTGAGGAGATATTTGAAACATGTATTTCCTTCAAAAGTGAAAATGCAACATAAATGGTATATTGACTGATCATACTTTAGTGAATTTTCAAGTAATCCACAGTTGATTGTTTTTTTTACATTAAGTTGGGGGGGGGGGGACACTGTTCAACTGTTTTCTTATAGCATTAGGTGAGGTCACCTGCTAAAGTTTCATTGTGTGGGATAACAGATCCAGCTGCACGGATTTGTGAATTCAGGTGGATTAGAGACTAACATGATTTGGCACCAAGGTAAGGATTCATGGAGTCATATCCACAGGATATATGCATTACGTGACAGTAAGAGACATTTACAACCCAGAATATAAGAGTGGGACAGCCTCAAGTGACATCACCAGATCATCTGCAGCGTAAGCCACCCGGCTAGAATATATGTCCTCCACACCACCGCTTCCCTCTCTTCCTCACTGTTAGCAAACCTTCCACTGCTTTCATCAGTGTACGAGAGCATGTGTCTACCTTAAAAGCGAGGCATACGCTTATTCAAGTGAAAAGCAAGTAAGAAAAACCAAAGGAACAGAATCCAAATTAGACTGAGTATGATTTTCACTGACTTGACATTTCAGGTGACTGAAATGTTAAAGGAGAAATTAACTTGAATTATCCAGATGAGAAACGAAAAAAAGGAAAAGGAAAAGGAAGGAAGGAAGGAAGGAAAAAGAAAGAAACCGTCTGAATATCTCAGGACTAAATCTTGTTTTTAACTCTGATTTGCTCTGGAACCAGCCATATGTGGGGAGCTTAAATTTCTTTCTAAAAAATTAATATTAGTAATACAGAGGAAAGGCACTCTCGTGCCTCATTCTAATTCTCTTCTAATTTATCCACAATTTATGTTTTACTTACAAGCATTTGTCACAGCAAAACTGTTGGCTGTCTCAATGTTGTCCACATGAGGTACCAAATTAAAAGGCGCTTCCGACGCATTGGGGCTGGTGTTATGAAGAAAAATCGCTAATCGGAAAGCAGTGTACTCCTGATCTGTGTTTCGGATGAAGAGACCACCTATTAAACATAACAGGAAAAGCACATTCAGTGTTTTCTCTGGTCAATGCGATTCTCACCCCACACACTGTCAAATCCACTGCCATTCCCCAGCACACACATCCAAGGGGCTACCCCTGCCCCATCTTGGGAGACTGGCCTTTGTCCCCAAGGTGCAGGCTCCGTATTTTAGTCTTCAGGACAGCTCAGCTGTTTCCTGTCCCCATTTGTCATGATCACAATGACCTCTGAGACCATTTACTGTGTTTGCCGTTTCTCTCTCCCCCGCCCCGCGGTTCCCAGCACACCGCTACACCAGCCAGCTCCGGGCATTTCTCTGGAAGATGCGTGCAGAGGAACAGGAAGGAGGATTTGCATGAAAATGCAGACATGAAGGGATGTGGTGCCACGCAGGCACGAGGGGAATCGGGAAGGAGACGTGAACTTAGTTTTCCTGCAGCTGGTGGACTCAGCCTCATTAGCTCCGTTTTGTGCACAGTCCACGAGAAATGATGCAGTGTTGAGGCTGGGCTTTCGCTGGAAGAAATTCAATAGCTGCATCCCATTAAGACAGGAGAGGAGAATAGCAAGAAAAGCCAAAGATGGATAGTTCCCCGGAAATAGAGTCTCGGTGCAGGGATAAGGGCAAAAGATTCAAGAGGAAAACAGAATGCACGGAGAGAAGATTGCGGGAAAGGGATCTAACTTTGGAATCGGTTTGCCGGTGGCAAGCAAAGGCCGGGGTGCAGGTGTAAAGCTCCCCCACCTCCCCCGACCCCACAGCAATGTCTTTCTATGATAGGGAGAAGGCTGCGGCGCCCAGCGTGGGAAGAAGTGTATTAAAACAAAACAAAACAAAAACTCGACATCCCTCCATGCTCTAGAGACACGGATGAAAAGAAACATCACGTAAAATGTAACCAAACCCCGTGTAGGTCATTTTCAACTTATTCCAATCCTACTTAAGCGACTTGAACCCAAGGTGGAGATGGGAGCCTGTGCTGAGGCCGGCAAGGGGGCAGTTTTGTGTGTTCGCCAAACGAACCTGCACTCGAGAGGCGGTCCCTTCTGTGTGTGCCAAGGGGAGAAAAGAGAGAAACAAAGGGGCAGGGGGCGGCCGAGGGAGGGTGGCCCCGAATTGCTTATCCGCAACTCACGGAACTCACTTCGGGAGATCGGCCCCAGCCGCCCGCCTGCACACGCCCTCGGGGCTGAGCTCACCTATTTGCACGCTGCTCGGAAAGGCTCCCATGGCGAGTCCCCAGAATCCAGAAAATAACAAGACAAGCTGCCTGCAAATAATCCTCATCTTCCTTTCTCCTCTCCTCGGCGCGCGCTCTCTCTTTTCGCACTCTTCCTCCAGGCTGCTCAGACAGGCATTGACGACGAGGGCGCTAAAATTAAAAGCAACTAAAAAAAAAAAAAAAGAAAAGAAAAGGAAGGGAAAAAAAAGGAGAGAGGAGGTTTGGGTGGTTTCTGACTCGGACTCCTTCCCCTCAGCAGTCCATCGCGGGCTGCCAGCGCTTTCCCGCAGTCTCCATCGCCCGCGGAGAGGCTGCCGTCCGGCTGCAAAGGCGGCACATGCAGAAGATGGTGGTGGCGCGGCTCGCG
>NW_005372026.1:112250-126209 GCF_000412655.1 Myotis brandtii | reverse complement strand
CTCGCCTTCCGCTCAGCCTCGCCCTCTCCTGCCGCTGGGCTGCGCGCGGGGACTCCGGTCCTCGCTGCAGCAAAGGGTTCTCAGCAGCAAACAGCCCGAGAATCGGGGGAGTCCGCGCTGGGGACAGAGGGGGTGAAGGGGCGCAGGGAGGGACAGGAGCAGAGGGGAGGTTAAAGGGCAGCCCCGGCAGGTCTCAGGGGCTGGGGCGGGGGAGGAGGGAAGAGCTGGAGGCGGTGAGGCGAGGGAGAGACCCAGAGAACTTGCAACATCCTAGGGAAGAGAGGAAGGAAGAAAAGTTCATGGAAATAGCAAAGTTTGGGTAATGAACAGGATGGGAAGCAGAGCCTGAGAAATGAAAACCGAGTGGTGCCTGTCATATGCTTTTTGGAGAAACACGGAGCACAACTAGGAAGGAGAACAGTGTGAGGTGTCAAGTGGGGAAAGTAGCTGCAGACTCCTTTCTCTCCAGACTCCATTCCTGAGGGCAGTTTTCTCTAGGCAGTGGCCCACCTCGGGGGCTGATGGAGGAGGATGGCAAGGCCAGCGCTTGAGACAGTGGGCGTGGAGTCCGATAGAAAAACAGGGTATTTTCCATGCACACAGACTCCAGACTCTCCCCGAAGACTGAAGTTGTTCTGGACGAGTGGAAGAATATGCATTATCTTAGGAAGTTTTGGAGCGATGGTGCCACATCCTCTCCAGGGTCATCTTTAAGACTTCATTTCACCTGACGGTGTTGCCTGGAGTCCGAAACCAGAGCGCCATGACAGTTACTATTCCTGTGTGGTTTGAGGTCTCTTGATCCATAGCTGCAATCCTTTAACTTCATCAAACTGGGAGAGAGAGAGAGTGTTCGAATCTTCACAGTTCTTTGGGTTCCATTGGTTGCATTTTAGAGCCTGGAAAGTTGGGTTACATTCGTCAGACATGAGCTTCCCAGATATCATTAGAAAGAGAATACAGCTAGGGCCTCTGTCCATCTGATGTAACATTTGGGAAGGTGGAGAATGGGTCAGTTAATATGGAAGTATTCCAAGAGCCCGACCAGGTAAAGACTTTTCTGGAAATGTACTACCTTTGTTAGAGACCACCTGTATTTGTAGTTGTAGATGATATTTAATACTCCCCACTAAAACTTTCCAGTGCTTTCCTTCAGAGGGTTTCCAAGTTCTGGAATTTTGCTCTTAAAATAACATCTTTTGTTATTTACCCACTTTCCCGTTACACTTCACAACAGATTGTTATGACAAAAAAAAAACACCTAATTGTGAGTAATTGCGTTGCATAAAGCATACTTTTGTCGTTTCCGTTTATAAAGATTTAGTCTTGCAAGTTAAATGGGATTAGAAATGTTTTCTTTTTCTCTTTTCATTCAGTGTAAACAACAAGGCTGTAAACATTCTATTTCTCGTATAAGATAATAAAATAAAATAGGCCACATACAATTCAAGTTGAAGTTCAGTTAAATTAAAATTGCAAAACCCACCAAATCAGTGAAATCATCACCTACTTGGGCAACTAGTGAAGCTCTCCTGATGCAGAGATAATTATCACCTTTTATTCTTCTCTAAGTTGAAAGATTTGAGCTTTCATGTGATGTAATGCCACCATCGATACAAATATAAGTTGTTATATTTTTCAACTAACTGTCAAGAGGACACCTCAGCTAATATGACCACAGATGACACAACTGTACTTTTCCAAGATAGTAACCTCATTTTTAAAATTTCTATTATTCCATTTAATTAAAACCTCCATTTTACTTTATGAATCTGAGTTTTATCTTTC
Source organism: Myotis brandtii (assembly GCF_000412655.1). Lineage (NCBI taxonomy): Eukaryota > Metazoa > Chordata > Mammalia > Chiroptera > Vespertilionidae > Myotis > Myotis brandtii. The sequence goes on along the minus strand of NW_005372026.1, from coordinate 124,421 downwards.
TTTGAATAATATATCTCTAGCTTTATCTCTATAGAAATCTCCTCATGTCATACCTGTCCTTAACACACACCAAAACAGACAGAGTTTGGGAGTTGGTTTGGAAAGAAAGGCAAATGGAGGGTGGGGTAGATTGTATGCATTCATAAATAACAGCAATAATCAACATTGCTGAAGAAAAAAAACACAGGGAAGAATAAAACTGTGGCCAGTAATGGCAGAGCCAGCACTTGAACTTTTAATCCTGAGTGTATGTCCTCGGAACCATTCTATAAATATGACTTGTGATATACCTCCTATTGCCCCCAAGTGTGAATTTACATATAGAAAACAATTCCTGAGCCTCTCTTTGGAGCATTTGTAAAGGTAGAGGTAAAAGATCCTGCAACATCAGTATAAAAATTCAAAAGCTCATTACTAGCTAATATGTTTGATTTTATTGCTCGTGTGTTATTCTAAATAAATATTTCCCAATTTTCTGAACTGCAAATTACTAATGTATTTCATGAAATGATCATATTAGAAGAGGTCTAAGATTCCTTACAACTCCCCAGACCTATGACCCTGTAAAATCAATTCAGCCAGCATTCGGCAGTTTTGCTTTGGGGAAGGATTCCACAGAGGTACATGCCACAGCCTCATACTCAAAACACTCACATAGCGTAGCAGAATGTGGTTGCATAAAGTTGATAAATCACTGTCCAGGAGCAGAGGAGGGACAGCACATGGAGTGTCTCAGAGCAGAAAAGAGATAAATGATGATGATAGATAGATGATAGATAGATAGATAGATAGATAGATAGATAGATAGATAGATGATAGATAGATAGATAGATAGATAGATAGAAGATGATAGATAGATAGATAGATAGATGATAGATTAGATTGATGATAGATAAATAGATAGATAGATAGATTAGATAGATGATAAGATAAATAGATAAATAGATAGATAGATAGATTAGATAGATGATAAATAGATATATAGATGATAGATAGATAGATAGATAGATAGATAGATAGATAGATAGATAGATAGATTAGATGATAAATAGATGATAGATATAGCTTTCTAGGTAGAAAAATGGTGTCCAAGGACCTGAAGGTATAAAGTACATGTTGCTGACCTGTTCCAGGGTGCCAACTTGAGTGTGTAGAGGATGATAAGAACAGAAAGTCAGCTTGGACCATTTATGAAGTAACTTGAATGAAATGCTTAGGATATTGAACCATATGTTGTTGGGAGCTGTCATATATATTTGAGAGGATATAGCATAATCAGGTAGGACACTTTTAAAAGAGGAACATTTTTTTGATAGTGGGGGTGAGGGGCCAGGAAAGGCAGGAGCCTAGATTAGCTTATAGACTGACCTTTCAGAACAGCAGGTGATATGGGAGTGGACTGGAGCAGGACACAGAGAAGAAGCAGGATGAAGGAGCTGGGAGAGTCGTTGCTGAGACAGAACTGGCAGGCACACTCACCAGCTGACTGGGGGGCCTGGGAAATGTGGCCATATATAGGGTCAGAGGTATTTCCAAATTTGAAACCTGAGCTTTCTGAATAGAAGCTGCCGTGATTAGAAGGGCAATGATATCTTCAATTAGGAAAAGGAACTTCGGAGGAAGAGCAAGGGTGTTAGGAAATATTTATTTATCAAATTATTCACACACAGGTAGTAATATTCTGACCACCTACCATATGTGTTTGCTGTTTAAGTGCTTCATACTAGTGAAGGTGACAAAGCAAAATCCCTGTTATTATTGGAAGACCCCTGATGTGTACGAACCCTCATTCATGTGCCAAGAATTACACTAAGGCCTTACATATGTCACTTGATCTACAGAAAAATGTAGGTATGATTATGCTGATTAGGAAATGCATCCAAAGGTTAAAATTCTTGCTCAAGGTTTTAACTATTAGTAAATGTTAAAGCCAAGAGGTAGGAATAAATCTCAGGTCTGTTTGATTTCAGACACCATGCTGTCTTTATTAAAATCTGCTGAGTTAACGAGATTAAGGTGCAATGAGGGGTATGGAAGCTGAAAAGTAAACTGGAAGAATCCACAACGTTTAGAAAAGTAGTGTGGTCAACTTCAAAGGACTCAGGTTTGTAGGATAATAGCAACTGGGTTCAGATTATAGAGGCCCTGACTTCTGGCTGTGTGACTTGACCTTGCTGCTCTGATAGAATACATATGTAATCTTCCAGCACAGCTCTGGCACATCATAGAAAAGTCTTTTTAATAAACAGTTGCCAAAAAAAGGTGGTCAAGGTTCCAATAGAAGGAGGCACAGAGTACCGTCTGAGCAAAGTAGGATTTTTCTGATTTTTGAGGGAATTCAGGAAGAACTCACAGAGACAAAATTTGAACTACATTTTTATGGGTGTATAGAGATTATGAGGTAGAGAAAGATATGTGTAAAACATGAGAGGGCATATGTCTTTGGGAAGCTTCTAGAAGTTTGGTAAAACTGGAGTTAAGTTTGTATGGGGGAAGTGCTACAAGTGAGGCTAGAAAGCAAAGCCAGAGATGGTTACAGACTCTCTTACTCAACAGTTTCGTAACCATCTCACAGAGATGGAGCAATTATGAAAGTCTATAAGCAAAGGGATAAAATGATCAGATTTGTATTTCAGATGCAAAATATTGACATAAGTGTGGTAAGTGCTATAGAGTGAGACTAGAGGCTAAAGAAATAGTCTAGGTTAAAAATAACTGTGTGAACAAAATAATATTAAAAGTTATTGACCATGAAATCATACTGGTAGATTTCTAGCCTAAATATTCACCAGCAGAATGATAAAGTTGCATGCACAAAGCTCTTTATTACAGTACATTCTAGTACAGCAAAACACAAAACAACCCAATGTCCATGAAGAGGCTATCTTACTAAGTTTTAGTGTTTCTGTACAATGGGGTGCTGTATAGTTATTCAAGGAAAGAGGGGAGCCTCTATATACCATGATAGAGTGATCTTAAGGGTACATATATGGGAAAAGGCAAGGTAGGGTCAAATGTGTGGCACATAGCTTTTATCTAAAAGGAGTGTTCAATCTAGGAACAGAAAACCAGAGTGGAAAGAAAGAAGCAAATAAACCTTCTGTAGCTATTCAGAGTTACATTATTTAATTTATTAAAAAAAAATAAAAGTTTGGCTTACCTCCCAAGTAGGATAGCTCCTAAGACAAAAATAATTGTAAAAAATAACATATACTGCCTTCACTAATCGTATTGTTGATGCTAGTATTAATATTGCTCTTCTGAAACTGTCATGTAATATTGTTGTGTAAGCAGATGAATTATTATGCTGGCTTTCTTGGGAAAAGCATTGGAGAAAGGTGATACATGCTTAATATTGAAAAAGTTAAGTAAAAATCTTGGTAATTCTGAATTTGAATTGGAAGTTTCAGTATATTTTATATATTCCATAAAATATGTATTCTTTACTTCTACACACTAAAGACTTAGAAATGACGTATAACCTATTTAAAATGAGCACCGCATATATAGATAGTTTACAGTACCTAATACTATTTGCTACAAAAAGACATGAGTTCCTTAGAAAAATAACTCATTCCAAGTCTAGGGAAGGAATTGTACAGAATGTCTCTGGAAAATTTTTGGGAATAACAGAAAGCAAGGAAGCTATTATAAATACTGAGATTATGTCAAAAGTTTTCAGGAGCCAGTTGGATGATTGGCTGAAGATGGGAAAATTTAGATATCAAAAGGAAAAGTGCCTATGATATATTATAACACATCACTATTAAATTCATGACATCATAATGATAATTTTTAAAAGACAGAAGCCTCATTGGTCTCCTTTATATGCTAAGAAACCAGCTCATAATTTTTTAAAAAGTAAAATTCATTTTAGAATAATTTTTGATTTGTGGAAGATTTTCAAAGAACTACAGAGTATTTTCTTTATTTCTTTATTTTTTGCTACAGGGCTGTTGTTTTTTTCCTTTTTAAAATATATTTTTATTGATTTCAGAGAGGAAGGGAGGAGGGAGAGAGATAGAAACATCATGGATGAGAGAGAATCATGAATCGTCAGCCTCCTGCACACCCCCTAGTAGGGATCGAGCCTGAGACCCAGGCATGTGCCCTTGACCTGAATAGAACCAGGGACCCTTCGGTCCGCAGGCCAACGCTCTATCCACTGAGCCAAACTGGCCAGGGCAGAGTATTTTCTTATACCCTCACCTAGTTTCAGTCTTCCTTAATGTTAATCATCTTACTCTGGTGCATTTGTCAAAACTAAGAAACCAACACTAGCATGTTACTATTAACTTAACTCCAGACTTTATTTGGATTTTAGCATATTTTTCTCTTCCAGGATTCAACTCAGGATACTTCATTGCATTTATTTGTCACATCTCCTTGGTTTATTCTATTCTGCAACAATTTCATTGTCTTTGCTTTTCATGACCTTGACAGTTTGATAAATATTGCTTAGGTATTTTGCAGAATGTCCCCCCAATTTACATTTGCTGAATGGTTTTTTTTTTTTTTCATGATTAGACTGGGTTATAGTATTTTAGTAAGAATACCATAGAAGTTATGTGTCCTTATTGATACGAAATTTTTGGACTGGAACCCAGATTCTTTGTCCGCCAGTATCAAAGAATGAATCCCCTCCCCTGACCCCTCCTACAGACCCCTCCCACAGACCCCTCCCCGACCCCTCCCACAATCCCACAGAATCGAAGACAGAAAGTGGTTTAACAAAGGTGGAGATTTATTGAAGAACAAGTACATGGGGAGAGGGAAAAAGTCCCACAGAATGGACTCCCAAGTAGAGAGGGGAAAAGGGTCCCACTGAGTTCCTTTTCCCTCTGGCTTATAAAGGCTGCAGATCCTGGTGCCTTGATATCCCCTCTATTGGTCACTATTCCCTTAGACTGGCTACTATAGTAACTCCTGGGCTCAAAGGTCCATGTGTTCTCCCCCCCCCCTCCCTCCTTATTTTTTTTCTATTCCCTTTGGGCTTTCTTCCTCTCCATCTGGATGAAGGGCTTCCTTCTCTTTATTTTGTAAATATAGACCTTTTGCTGTTCCCAGGTCCCTCATTCTATGGAAATGTACCTGTTGCAGCTTTCCAGCTCCCCCATTCTATGGAAATATACCTTCTGCTGCTCTGCAGCCCCTTGCTTTCCTCCATGGTCCTCTTAATTTCCAAAATTTCCTAAACCTGTCCTATCTTAGCCCTAAAATTCCTGTTTCATTATCACATAATTTCAGGGGATACATGCTATTTTCATTGACATCACTCTTTTTTTTACAAAAATATTTATTATTGAAAGTATTACATATGCTCCCTTTTTCTCCCATTGATCTCTCCCAGCCCACCCCTGTCCACCACCCCAGGCCTTCACCACCCTATTGTCTGTGTTCATGGGTTATGCATATATGCATACAAGTTCATTGGTTGATCTCTTTCCACCCACCCAACCTCCCCTGCCTTCCCTCTGAGGTTTGATAGTCTGTTCAATGCTTTTATGTCTCTGGGTCTATTTTTGTTCATCAATTTATGTTGTTCAGTTGGTTTCATGTATGAGTGAGATTATGTGATACTTGTTTTTCTCTGACTGGTTTATTTAGCTTAACATAATGCTCTCCAGGTCCATCCATGCTGTTGCAAACGGTAAGAGTTCTTTCCTCTTTTACAGCTACCTAGAATTCCATTGTATGGATGTACCACAGTTTTTAAATCCACTCATCCACTCAAACAGACTTAGGCTGTTTCCAAGTCTTAGCTATTGTAAATTGTGCTGCTATGAACATAGGGGTGCATACATTCTTTCTAATTGGTGTTTTTGATTTCTTAGGATATATTCCTAGAAGTGGAAAGATGGGGTCAAATGAGAGCTCCATTTTTAATTTTTTGAGGAAACTCCAAAATGTTTTCCACAGAGGCTGAACCAGACTGTATTCTCACCCACAGTGTACAATGGTTCCCTTTTCTCCACATCCTTTCCAACACTTATTGTTTGTTGATTTGTTGATGATAGACATTCTAACAGGGGTGAGGGGGTACCTGATTGTCGTTTTGATTTGCATCTCTCACTGATTAGTGACTTTGAGCATGCTTTCATATGCCTTTTGGCCTGTATATCCACACTGGAGAAGTATCTATTTAGGTTCATTGCCCATGCTTTAATTGTATTGTTTATTTTCCTTTTGTTAATTTGTGTGAGTTCCCTATAAATTTTGGAGATTAACCCATTATCAAATATATCCTTGGCAAATGTTCTCCCATGCAGTGGGCTCTTGTGTTATTTTGTTGATGGTTTCTTATGTTATGCAGATTTTTTATTTTGATGTATTCCCCATTTGTTTATTTTCTCCCTAGTTTCCATTGTCCTAGGAGATGTATCAGTAAACATATTGCTATGAGAGATGTCTGAGATTTTGCTGCCAATGGTTTCTTCTAGGATTTTTATGGTTTCACATCTTACATTTAAGTCTTTTATCCATTGTGAGTTTATTTTTGTATATTGTGTAAGTTTATGGTCTAGTTTCATTTTTTTGCATGTATCTGTCCAATTTTCCACCAACTACAATAAAAAACAATCAAACATATGGAAGGTAAATAGCATGCCACTAAATAATGAATGGGTTACCAAAGAGATTAAAGAAGAAATAAAAAACATCCTGGAAAAATATGACAATGAAAACACAACAATCCAAAATCTATGGGACACAGTGAAAGCAATCCTGAGAGGGAAGTTCATAGCACTACAGGCTTACCTAAATTTGTAATAAGTTATTTAACCCTACAACTTAAAGAATTAGAAAGAGAACAACAGGAAAAGCTCAGAGTAAGTAGAAGAAAGGAAATAATAAAGATCAGAGTGGAAATAAATGACATAGAATCGCCCCTCCCCCGCAAAAAAAGAAAACAAAAGATCAATAAAACCAAGAGCTGGTTCTTTGAAAGGACAAACAAGATTGATAAACCTCTTGCCAGACTCACCAAGAAACAAAGAAAGACGACCAAAATAAAGAAAATAAAAAACAAAAGAGTTGAAGTAACAGCTAACCTCACAGAAATACAAAGGATCATTAAAAAAATATATTATGAACAACTCTATTCTGACATCACTCTTGTAACATCCATCCATTGGTTAAAATGTGCTTATGAAGTTTCTCTATTCTATTTCTTGGAAGTGAGTTATAAAGTATGGATTATCTTGTATATTTTCTGTCCTAACTTTAGTATGATACTTAAAGAAGTCCTGTGTTTTTGTTTGTTTGTTTGTTTGTTTTTACTAGAAATTATTATTTAAAAAACAAAATCTGAACAATGAGTTTGCTCAATGTGACTGAGTTGTTATTGCTTCCAGCTACTCAGATAGGACCAAGATAGTGCACTAACCCATGTGTACATACCTATCTGTGTTCTCTAACTATCTATATATGCATTCAGGTAAACATGAGTTCATACCGGTGACTCCAACTCAAATCCAGCACTATAAAGTTCATTCTAGCTTCCCTTCTTGTTTATCTTGTTCAGATATCAAACATCTATATTGGAAAACATCATTGTTAAACCTATGTCATCATAATGAAAACATATGGATGGAAAGGAGCCTCATTTCTCTCTTTTATGTAATGAGACCAACTCATAATTTCTTTCCAACAGTGAGAGACCTGGCTCTCCCATAATCAAGTAGAATAAATTTACTTATGATATAAACCTGAACTTAGGTTTTCAAAACTAATTGAATTTTTATACAATATTTTAATTTTCTACCACTGGTGATTCCTGAAAACCATTATCAGCATGGCTGGAAAACATCAACTTTCATAGGCATTAATATAAATAGATGACATTATTTACGGCATTTGCCCTATAAGAGGTCCGTACATTATCTACACTAATAGAAACAATTTAATAAATTTATTTGTGTATTATTATCTAAATAATTTCTTGGCAGGGCCTAGTTTTTAATGTGTATATATTTTCCCCCTGCTGATATCTTTTGATTTTCATCTATTTTGCTGCAGCCACTTTCCAGCAATAGGAACAATATCTTAGTACCTCATGGAGTGCATTGCTTTATCTTTTTAATCTGTCAACCTTGCTTGAAATCAGCACACTAATCTTGCCCTACAGCAATTGCTTGATTAATCTTTTGTCATCTATCTACCTCACACGGTTCCTCCAAGAAACGGATTGACATTGCGCATGACTTTAATGCTGATAAATTCTCTCTTCCAGGACTACAGAATCCTCATTACACTAAAAAGATTATTTTCCTAGTTTTATGTTCCTCATTCCTTCCCGTGGTCACTGTAACTGAAAGGAGTTACTAAGTAGGACTTCACAGTCTTTCCCTCATTCATTTATTCATCATGTATTTCCAGAGCAATTCCTAAGGATCATAGTATCACAAGGGAATGAGAAATGTTTTTATCTATTATGGCATTTGTTCCTTACAATTAAAGGATTCCAAACACAGACACATGTACGTAAACACACACATACAAGTGAAATATGTTGCAAAACCTGCATTAGTGGTAGAAAACTGATGTGATCTTCAAGGCAGGGATCATTGATCTATCCCTACCCCAGTGCTAACTTCTGATCTGGTTACCTACTCCAGAATAGGAATGGTCAGGTAAAGCATCATGGGAAAGGGAATAGTTGAGCTTCATTATAAACCACTGGAAGTTTTTCATTGGTTAAGAAATGGAGGAGCACTCCAGACAAAGGGAGGAAGTGGGTGTGCATTAGGAGCAATGAGTAGCCCAGAGATAGGAATCATGATGCTGATTAGTAGCCAGTATAGTTCAGAGGTGTGAATAAAGCAGACTCTGAAGAACCTGGCACATGTAAACATTAATTAAATATATGGCAAGTAACCTAGCAAGTGACACAAAAATGGAGTTTTAAGCTACACATTTCTCCTTTACCTATGTATTAACAAGTACTATGTTGTATTTCTTCTAATAATGAAGTCAGAGGCAATTTTGCTTAACTTCTTCCATATATAGGTAGTTGCTAGAGAATTAGTGAAATTACTTGGATAATCAAACCCAAGTAATCTGATATTTCAGATTGTAGAAAGTGGATGTTAGATTGAGCATTCCAGTTTAGTTTTTTAGGGGGGGAGTTATTTATTTATTTTTCATACTTATTTATGTATTTATGTACTTATTTATTGAATTTATTGGGGTGACATTGGTTAATATGATCATATAGGTTTCAGGTGTGGGTTTCTATGTTATAAGATCTGTATGTTGCACTGTGTGCCCACCACCCAAAGTCAGATAATCTTCTGTCACCATATATTAGGTCCCTTTCCCTGCCCCCTATGCCTACCTCTGGCACTCTGGCAACAACCACACTGCTGTTTGTGTTCACAAGTTTCAGTTTTATATCCTACATCTGAATGAAATGATATGGTTGTTAGCTTTTACTTATTTCACTTAGGATAATATTCTCAAGGTCCATCCATGTTGTTGCAAATGGCAGTATTTAATCTTTTCTTATGGTTGAGTAGTATTCCATTGTGTATATGTACCACATCTTCTTTATCCAATCCTCTATCTTGGCCACTGTGAATACAGGGGTGCATATATCTTTGCAAATGCATGTTTCCAAGTTTTTTCAGGTATATGCCTAGGAGAGGGTTTTGGGGGAATCACCAGACTGCTTTTTATAGTGGTTGTACCAGTCCACATTCCCACCAGCAGTGAATGAGGGGTCCTTTTTCTCCACAACCTCTCCAACACTAGTTATTAGTTGTCTTGTGGATAATATCCATTCTAAGAGGTATGAGGTGGTATCTCATTGTAGTTTTGATTTGCTTTTTCCTAATTGCCAGTGAGGTAGAGCATCTTTACATATATTTATTGGCTGTTTGTATGTCTTCTTCTGACAGGTGTCTGTTCAGTCTTCTGCCCATGTTTCGATTGGGTTGTTTCTTTGCTTGGTGTTGAGTTTTATGAGTTCTTTATGATTTTGATATTAAACCTCTGTCAGAGCTATTGTTTGCAAATAACATCTCCCATTTGGTTTGCTGCGCTTTGGTTTGTTGGTTTCTTGGCTGTTTGTATGTCTTCTTCTGACAGGTGTCTGTTCAGTCCTCTGCCCATGTTTCAATTGGGTTGTTTCTTTGCTTGGTGTTGGGTTTTATGAGTTCTTTATGTTTTTGATATTAAACCTCTGTCAGAGCTATTGTTTGCAAATATCATCTCCCATTTGGTTTGCTGTCTCTTCGATTTGTTGGTTTCTTTTGCTGTGCAGAAATGTTTCGGTTTTATATAGTCCCATTCATTATTTTTTTTCTTTAATTTCCTTGCTTTGGGGGTCAAGTTCATAAAATGTTATCTACGACCAAGGGCCATAAATTTGGTACCTACGTTTACTTCTATGTAACATTGTTTCAGGTCTTATATTTAGGTCTTTGATCCATTTTGAATTAATTTTTGCACATGGAGACAAACTGTAACCCAGTTTCATTCCCCCAAAAGCCTTCTAGAACTAATTAAGTTTGAGAAAGGAGGTTCTACTATTCAGACTTTGCGATACAAAGCAATATGTTCATTGACTCTTGACTTACTGTTTATACATGATTCTTTTTTAACAATTAATTTTACAGAGAGGAAGGAAGAGAAAGAGAGAAAAATGACTTTCAATTAGGATTGACATTCAATATTATATTACTTTCAATTGTACAACATGATGGTTAGACATTTATATAACTTGGAAAGTGATTTCCCCAGATAAGTTTAGAGCCCCCTGGCACCATGCATAGCTATTAGTATGTTACTGAGTGTATTCCCCATGCTGTGTTTTACATCCCCATGACTACTCCATACCTGTCAACTAGTACATCTCCATCTCTTCACCTTTCACCCCAGACACGCCAACCCCTCCCATCTGGCAACCATCCATTTGTCCTCTGTATCTGTGAGTTACTTTCTCTCCCCCGCCCCCCGCCCCTGCCCTCCACCACCCCAGATTCCACATATAAGTGAAATTATATGGTATCTGTCCTTTCCTGTTGGACTTATTTCACTTATTAGCATAATACCCTCTAGGTCAATCCACGTTGCTGTAAATGGTAAGATTTCCTTCTTTTTGTTGTTGTTGTTAATCTAAACCCAAGGATATCTTTCCATTGATTTTTAGAGAGAGTGGAAGAGAGGGAGGGTTGGGGAGAGAGAGAGAGAAAGAAGGAAGGAAATAGAGAAAGAGACAGAGAGGGATATGTGAGAAAGATTGGATGCCTCTCATTCCCACATGAAATGGAGTGGAGAATCAAACATGAAACCCAGATTGTGCCCTTGATCTGGATTCAAACCCCACACCCTTTGGGCTCACTGGCCAGAGCAAGATTTTCTTCCTTTTTATGGCTCGGTGATATTCCATTGTCTATGTGTGCCAACCCTGCTTTATCCATTAGCCTTACTATTGCAACGTTTAATTTAAAGTCATCATTGTTAGCCCTAGCAGGTTGGGATCAGTGGATAGAGCATTGGCCCAAGGACTGAAGGGTCCCAGGTTAGATTCTGGTCAAGGGCACCTACCTGGATTGTAGTCTCCATCCCTGGGCCCGGTTGGGATGCCTGTGGGAGGCAACCAATCCCAGTGTCTTTCTCACATTTCTGTTTCTCTCTCTCTCTCTCTCTCTCTCTCTCTCTCTCTCTCTCTCCTTTCCTCTATCTCTAAAAATCGATAAAAATGATTAAAAAAATGAAAATAAATTGATAAAATTAAATGAAAGGGTGGGAAAAGTTTTCCCTTAGCTGAATTCTTCCCAAAGAACAGCATTCAAATTAGAGTTTTTTGTTATATGGTGGTGATGGTGCTAGTTTTTGTGGCTTTAAATCTTTACAATTCTATCTAGTAAAATAGTAATATGCAAATTAACCATCATTGTGTCCCAAGGAAGCCAAGCCGGCCAGAGAGTGGGCAGGAGGCTTGGCTTCCTTGGCCACCCCAGCCAGCTCCATGGCTGCTGCCAAGACAAAGCCATAGTGGCAGGGCCAAGGCAGAGGAGGTTAGGGGCAATCAGGCCAGGAGGGGATGGCAGTTGGGGGTGATCAGGCCAGCGGTGGGGGAAGCAGGCCAGCAAGGGGGGGCCAGTTGGGGGCAAGCAGGCCAGCAAGGGGGGCAGTTGGGTGTGATCAGGCCAGTAGGAGGGGCAGTTT
>NW_005372026.1:98324-112026 GCF_000412655.1 Myotis brandtii | reverse complement strand
GTCAGACATCCCCCGAGGGGTCCCAGATTGGAGAGGGTACAGGCCACGCTGAGGGACACCCCCCCATGCACGAATTTTGTGCACCAGGCCACTAGTAATTAATAAATGTATATATTTTTAAATAGTAAATTTTAATCTATTGCACATTAATACTACATAAAAGTTATTATACTTTTATGTGTTTTTATTAGAAAATAGATTGATGATATCTACTGCTCCTTTATTGACTATCTGAAATAGTGGAGTCCAGTTACAAGTTAAATTCATAACTAGATTCCTCATAGGGGTTTTATGACTAGAGATTTGTACTTATATAAAAGTAAAATATTTGATTGTTCTGTACAATGTAAAATTTTACTTGAGAGATCTTTTCACACAGACACAAACAATTGAAGATAAAATATATTCTAAGAAAATAAAAATTATGTATGTAATATAGAAAATTACTTTCACATCAATTATAAAGATTCATAGGTTAATGGAGGAAAATGAAACTTGCTTTGTCATTAGAGGTAATAAAATGTACAAAATTAAACCAACCAAAACGCTTATAAGGCAAACATAAAAGCATGCAGAGTATCTTGGTTGGAGTGTAGAATCCATATCAAATAAGTGAAATGCTTTATAAGACAGACAGTGATGGAACACACTGAACGGGCAGAAAAATGTGAGGAGCAGATAGGCTATAAGAATGAGTTCAAGAGTGGTTGTATGTTTTCTAATGGTAGGACCTTATGTTCATTCTCTGGTTGTTTATTCTATGTGCACAGAGTAACCTAGAACTTGGTTGCGGCAGATTATAGGCAAAGAAGCCACAGCTGTCCTGTGTACACCTCTATCATATGAAGGACTTTTAACATTGCATAGAGATGAGGGTGGCATCCAAATTTTTCTGTGCCCCTCTTAGTAAAATAAAAATGAGCATACACTCCAATATATCTTCAGTGGAATTTGTAAATTCTTTACAGTTATCACCCCAACATATAAATATATTGGGGTGATAAACCATGTAAATATAGAAATGAAAAAGTAGGACATAAAGAATATTTTAAGTGTATTTTATTTTGATAAGTTAAATATTTTTATTTTCCCTGAAATACCGTTTTTATAATCTGTTAATAAAATATAATAACATTATATGCTGTATTTTTAATTGATACATTTTGTGAAAGCAGTGTGATCAAATGTGATGTATTATTTTTGAAATTTTGCCTTAATGCTTAATGTACTGATATTTTAAGATCTGCTTATGATTTGGTTTACTTTGGTACCGGTTCTAATGACCATCAAAGTTGAAAAGATACCATAAAGATATACAGATCAAAATGGAACACTGGATAAACAAGTGTTTTTTTTAATATAATCACCATATCTTATCCAACCCACTAATTATTCAAATTTGATGTATTGAAACATTGTATTATATTCTAATCAGAAAGTCTTATTTTATAATAGCTTTAAAATATATGGAGACTGTTTATTTGAATATTATATTTTAGTAGATTTGATTCATAGGAGACTCATGTACATGTTTTCAGTAACACACATGAAGATGGAAACATGCAAAAACATCAATTTCAAAATAATATTTCTATGATGTATTTGTTTTTTCAAAAAGCAGGTTTTTTCTCAAGAATTAAAATGTCATTTATACTTCAAAGGGACAAATTATGTCTAAATACTTGCTACTAGAAACACCAATCAGAAAGAATGTTCATAGCAGCACAATTTACAATAGCTGATATCTGGAAGCAGACCAAGTGTTCATGAGTAGATGAGCAGATAAAATAGCTGTGGTACGTTTACATCAGGGAATACTATGCATCTGTAAAAAAGAAGGATCTCTTATCCTTTGAGACAGCATGGAGGGACCTGGAGAGTATTATGCTGAGCAAAATAGGCCAGTCAGAGAAAGATTAGTATCACATGATCTCACTCATATGTGGAATCTAATGAACAAAATAAACTGTTGAACAAAATAGATCCAGAGACATAGAAGCATGAAACAGACTGTAGAATCTCAGAGGGAAGACAGAGGTGGGTAGGTGGGTGGGAAGAGATCAACCAAGGAACTTGCATGCATAACCCATGGACACAGATAATAGGGTGGTGAAGGCCTGGGGTAGGGAGTGGGGATGGGCTAGAACAACGGTTCTCAACCTGTGGGTCGCGACGCCTTTGGGGGTGGAACGACTCGCCTAAGACCATCGGAAAAAACATATAATTACATATTGTTTGTGTGATTAATCACTATGCTTCAGTGAATCATAATGTAAATATCTGATATGCAGGATGTATTTTTATTGTTACAAATTGAACATAATTAAGGCATAGTGATTAATCACACACACAAAAAAAAGAAAATAATTCTATGGTTGGGGGTCACCACAACATGAGGAACTGTATTAAAGGGTCGCGGCATTAGGAAGGTTGAGAACCACTGGGCTAGAAGGGATCAGTGGGGGATAAAGGTGGACATAGGTAATACTTTCAACAATAAAGATTAATCTGTTACTTAATATCCTACTGACAACAATGTACTTAACAGCTCAGCACATTTAAAGCACTGACTTAAAAAAAAAAGTTTTCCAACTGGTAAATAATTTGCCTTACATATTTGCCAAACCTCTGTGTCATATAAAAGATTCGTATAGGCATTTTATAAAGAACTGCAAGTAGTCTAGTTAAAGAACTTGCTTTTATAAAATTGACAATCTTTTTTTTTAAGTTCTTTTTAAAAAATATATATTTTTATTGATTTCAGAGAGGAAGGGAGAGGGAGAGAGAGATAGAAACATCAATGATGAGAGAGAATCATTGATCGACTGCCTCCAGCAGGCTCCACACTGGTGATCAAGCCCGAAACCTGGGTATGTACCCTTGGCTGGAATCAAACCTGGGATCCTTCAGTCCACAGGCTGACACACTATCCACTGAGCCAAACTGGTTAGCACTAAAATTGGCAATCTTGAAAGCTTCTTGTAGCATGTAGGCTGCTCAAAATACTGAGAGCAAAACAGTGATTCAAGGCATCACTTTTAACCCTTTTTGATGACCTAAGTCCCACTATTTTCTAAAGATAACCCAGGTAGTATGGATGGACATATGGCCAACTACCATATGGACTGTGTTCTCACCCTCTAATGTAAGTCCATGTATTAAACCTTCATAAGCTGTTTTCTTCTATTTTTTAGATAAAGAAGTGGCACAGAGAAGCAAACAGATTTCAGAGGTGGGACTGGTGGTTCTGCACGATTGATGGACTGACGAAATAGAATTTAGCGATCAAGAGAAGAAAAGATGTCTGCTGGATTGAGTGGATGGGTTTATGGCTCTGTGTTGCAATGCAGGAATTATAAAATGAAATGATTTGTGACTTGTTGATTACCTTGAGGGACGCATAATAAAGATGTCCACTCAACAATAGAATAGCATATAATGGATCTGAGCCTCAACTGAGAGATCTGGATCAGACATGGAAATTGAGAAGTCAGTCTACCTATGTTATTTCATACCATGGAAGAGACAAGGAAACTCTAGGAGAGGGTGTATGGAGGGAAGAGAAGAGGATCTAGACAGTGATGGTGAACCTTTTGAGCTCGGCGTGTCAGCATTTTGAAAAACCTTAACTTAACTCTGGTGCCATGTCACATATAGAAATTTTTTGATATTTGCAACCATAGTAAAACAAAGATTTATATTTTTGATATTTATTTTATACATTTAAATGCCATTTAACAAAGAAAAATCAACCAAAAAAATGAGTTCGCGTGTCACCTCTGACACGTGTTTCATAGGTTCGCCATC
The DNA here is from genome assembly GCF_000412655.1 of Myotis brandtii. Classification (NCBI taxonomy): domain Eukaryota; kingdom Metazoa; phylum Chordata; class Mammalia; order Chiroptera; family Vespertilionidae; genus Myotis; species Myotis brandtii. The sequence goes on along the minus strand of NW_005372026.1, from coordinate 108,219 downwards.
ACTGACCTAGGACTTACGTTGGAGGGACAGAGTGAACAAAGAAAAGAAGCCCATGAAAGATAAAGACAAGTCACATTAGTGGTTCTCAACCTTCCTAATGCCACGACCCTTTAATACAGTTCCTCATGTTGTGGTGACCCCCAACCATAAAATTATTTTCGTTGCTACTTCTTAACTGTAATTTTGCTACTGTTATGAATTGTGATGTAAATATCTGATATGCTATATGTGTTTTCCGATGGTCGCGGCCCACAGGTTGAGAACCTCTTGAAGAGGACAGCCAGGAGAAAATGGTGTCATGGATTTCAAGTGAAAAAAGATAATAATAACTGCCACATGCTACAGATATTAAAAATTATGTTGTCTGAAAATTGTTCATTAGAAATGAAAGCTATTGATGAAGTTCCAAAAGAAGTTTTAGCTTGTCAGTGAGTGGCGGAAACCAGTTTTGGTGGGTTGAGAGGAAATAAGAAATTAAGGCATGAAAATTAGTGGAAATGGCAACTTTAATGTCAATTTCTATGTTTCTAAGTATACCATTTTAAAAAATTCAGGAGACATATGTAATACTGTATGTAATACTTTAAACAATAAAGAATTTTTAAAAAATTCTAAAGTAGGCCTTTTTTCTTCTTTTGTATTCATCTTTTCTATTATTTTTTCTCCCCTTATCATCACTCTTTTCCCAATTCTCTAACTAAATGCAATTGCTCAGTTGTCTGCATCTCTATAGCAACCAGGTGCTTCTAGCTTCACACTTTATTGCAGACATTTCAGTTTATGTTCACATAACTTTTGAAAGGTGAAGATCCTTCAAAGCTAGTGATGCAGCTGTGATTGATTCTGTGTCATTGAAACTAGCCCTTCCACCTTTAGAAGGTGGGCTTCATGAAAAGGCTAATCAACTGTTCAATATTCTAAATATATAAAAGGCTAAGTGACTGGCCGACTGGCCGGTAGGTATGACGTGCACTGACCACCAGGGGGCAGACGCTCAATGCAGGAGCTGAGAGTGACAGCAACTTTGCAGAGTGCCTTCTAGCACTCCGGGACCCCTTGAGCGATGTTGGACTGCTGGTTTCAGCCCTTTCCCCGCAGGCCAGACCAAGGGACCCCACCTGCTGGGGGGACCTCACTCATTCCGTAGACACCCTCTGAGCCCTGGTGCCACCCCAAGTGTGGCCGGCCAGGGAGGGACCGCGGGAGGTTGGCTCTAGGGTATGTCTAGCCCATCTTGCCCAGTCCTGCCCCACTAGCCACCTTCTAATTAATTTCCTTTCAAGCGTGTCACCTCTGACACGTGTGTCATAGGTTCGCCATCACTGACCTAGGACTTACGTTGGAGGGACAGAGTGAACAAAGAAAAGAAGCCCATGAAAGATAAAGACAAGTCACATTAGTGGTTCTCAACCTTCCTAATGCCACGACCCTTTAATACAGTTCCTCATGTTGTGGTGACCCCCAACCATAAAATTATTTTCGTTGCTACTTCTTAACTGTAATTTTGCTACTGTTATGAATTGTGATGTAAATATCTGATATGCTATATGTGTTTTCCGATGGTCGCGGCCCACAGGTTGAGAACCTCTTGAAGAGGACAGCCAGGAGAAAATGGTGTCATGGATTTCAAGTGAAAAAAGATAATAATAACTGCCACATGCTACAGATATTAAAAATTATGTTGTCTGAAAATTTTCATTAGAAATGAAAGCTATTGATGACGTTCCAAAAGAAGTTTTAGCTTGTCAGTGAGTGGCGGAAACCAGTTTTGGTGGGTTGAGAGGAAATAAGAAATTAAGGCATGAAAATTAGTGGAAATGGCAACTTTAATGTCAATTTCTATGTTTCTAAGTATACCATTTTAAAAAATTCAGGAGACATATGTAATACTGTATGTAATACTTTAAACAATAAAGAATTTTTAAAAAATTCTAAAGTAGGCCTTTTTTCTTCTTTTGTATTCATCTTTTCTATTATTTTTTCTCCCCTTATCATCACTCTTTTCCCAATTCTCTAACTAAATGCAATTGCTCAGTTGTCTGCATCTCTATAGCAACCAGGTGCTTCTAGCTTCACACTTTATTGCAGACATTTCAGTTTATGTTCACATAACTTTTGAAAGGTGAAGATCCTTCAAAGCTAGTGATGCAGCTGTGATTGATTCTGTGTCATTGAAACTAGCCCTTCCACCTTTAGAAGGTGGGCTTCATGAAAAGGCTAATCAACTGTTCAATATTCTAAATATATAAAAGGCTAAGTGACTGGCCGACTGGCCGGTAGGTACGACATGCACTGACCACCAGGGGGCAGACTCTCAATGCAGGAGCTGCGAGTGACAACAACTTTGCAGAGTGCCCTCTAGCACTCCGGGACCCCTTGAGCGATGTTGGACTGCTGGTTTCAGCCCTTTCCCCGCAGGCCAGACCAAGGGACCCCACCTGCTGGGGGGACCTCACTCATTCCGTAGACACCCTCTGAGCCCTGGTGCCACCCCAAGTGTGGCCGGCCAGGGAGGGACCGCGGGAGGTTGGCTCTAGGGTATGTCTAGCCCATCTTGCCCAGTCCTGCCCCACCAGCCACCTTCTAATTAATTTCCTTTCAATGTACATGAATCTGTGTACGGGGACTCTAGTATTAAATAATTATCATAAGAATAATTAACTACAGAGTGGTAAGGAAAATAGTAAATGATGAATAAGTATCAAACTTCAAAATAATGTTTTCTCCTTAAAAGATAAATTTCAGTTTCTTGTGAACATTATTTTTTTAAAGTCAGGTTTTATGTATTGAATGGCTAAATAATAAATAATTTTAAGTATGTATCAAACACATACTATAAGGAAATAAAGAAGAAACCACATGGAGACTGGTAGGAGGGGTGGAGACCCCAAACAGGCTGGTCCCACACTACCTGTGGCAGTTACAAATTAGGAGGGATATTTTGACTACAGAGGTCACCTCCAGGGAGTGAGGGATCCCAACTCCACCCCAATTCCCTCCAGCTTAGGGTTCCAGAGCCAGGAAAATAAGTCCCATAACTTTTAACTATGAAAGCCACAGGGAGACTATGGCCAAGTAAGACAAACAGCTGCTGGAATCCCAGGTGATATTGTAGCATTCTGATACAGGTTTTCTAGCTTTAAACAATTAGTTTCTAATTCTTCTAAAATGGTACATACTTCCATAATTTAAGATTCTTATTGACCTTTGCCTTAATTGTATATGTTAAAGAACTAAGGAAGAAAAATTAGCCAGAGTAATCATTTTCTCCAAAACAGGTAAAATGATTCTACTTAGCTTAAGTGCAATGCTATTAGTGAATTAACCGTGTATTTTAAAGTATATTTCTCTTATTTCATAGAGAAAAAAAAGATAAACACAAATATTTTAAAGTGTTGTGTTATGTTTAGGGCACAGGGCTGTGTAGAAGTGCACATGATAATATAATTGGTTATTCTCTGTCTTGTTCTAGCATTAGCCTGCTGTGATGTTTAATCCTATCGTACAAATGTCATTGCTAGTCTCCTGATTCTGATAACTAATATTTCACTTCATCTCCTTCCTTTAAAATTTTGTTCTATGACTATACCATTGGCGATGGTACATTTTAAAATAATTTGTCTATTTTAGTTATAATATTATTTAAAGGATTAAAAGGATGGTTCCTATATTTGGGGAGACAAAGAGAACTATTAGTATGACAGCAGACCCGATCCATGTTAGATTTTTAATACCTAAGCTATCATAACTTGCACTAGAGACAAAACATTGCATTATAAAAATGATTTAAAGTAATTACCTAAGTCAAAGGAGGTCGCAGCATCGGTGCTGTGCCAGCCATCTTAAAATCTTACACTTTTACATGAACACAGTGATCAGTTTACTGAGCTGCTCGAGTCCCACAGTGACCAGAGCTCAACCACTGGGGAGATGAATGTTTTCAATTATTCAGGGATTCACTGGAGACCCTGTGGAGCAGAGAACAATTAAGAAAGAGATAAAGGCACAGAGTAAAAACCACTAGCATCAATGATAAAAAGTGACACGGTGTTTACAATGCCAAGCAGTAAAAATATCTTCATCTTATTCAAGCTATTTTCCTTAAATGGACTCTGTTAATTCCGTTAATTCCTGTTCACAGACTTTGAAGTCACCAACTACTGCTGCTAAGTGTTCACTATTTTCACTGATTCCTTGATTCCACAGATGTCTAAACCCCATGAATAATCCAAGCGATGGTAAATGCACATAGTTGTTTTGTGTATATGTGCTGAAATTGTGAGATAAGAATATTATATTCTGGAAATAGAGAAGAGCCACCCAAATAGTACTGTCCTAATAGAGAACTACTTCTCGCTTCTGTGTATTATTTTCAATCTTTCTGTAATCATTGTTAACCATTGCCACTTTCACATATCCCACTGTCATTATTTTGAATTTCTATGGAGTTCCCTTTGGGTTGGTACTGGTTCCACATACTGAACATGGTCAAAATAATGAAATCCTAGAGAGAGGAACTTAAGGGGGCAAAGTAGCAGCTGAGAGCAATAGCAGAGAAAGCCTGGCCATAGCTCCTTCTTTAATTCTTACCAGAACTTGGTTTATTACATGAATGGTACTAGTATTTGTCTAATAAAATGGCTTAGGGGATATTTCCTACTAATGTAGCAGCAAAATATGTAATCAATAGTCACATATCCATTCTGAGCACCATCTTTATTTATTTTGCATGTTTTTCTCCCACCAATGCTATAAGGTAAATATCAGTGAACTGAATAAGTGAAATAAATAGAAGTGATATAATAAATATTCATTAAGACATACAAATAAAAATTTGAAGCGATCACAAGAGATCTCTAACTTTAGAGGCGCTTCTAGAGACAGTGAAAGAATACATTTGTGTGTAATTATTCTTACCATGTTTACCCATTACTTTCAAGTGCAAATCCAACATCTACTATTAGGTGACTGCTTGCATTCTTATTTTAATCAAAAGTACCACATGTCTGTATCAATACCTACAATTGTCATGACCCAGAAATTGCGTTTAAGATGGCCTTCAGATTGTCTAAAAATGTTTTCTTTGAGCACTAACAATTATTGTTAATTTCCTTCTCTTTCCTCCATTCCTTTTCTACAACAAGCACACTTTTGAAATTCTAACACTCATGCTTTTGATAATTTTCTAGTGTAAATTTAATTGATCTTGTTTATTATTGCCTGACATAACATTACTTAGCTTGTGTAAATCCACCAGGGGTCAAATTTTCAATCAAATTTTATTTTGGAATAAAACATCATAAGACTATTAAATCCATTGTGCTAACACTTTATTTTTATTTAAGAAGTAGCATTCCCTTTCCATCCTTAAAAAAATAGTTTCCCAAGGGAATACCCATACGACTGTCAGCTGATTTCTCAACAGAAACTTTGCAGGCCAGAAGGGAATGGCAAGAAATATTCAAAGTGATGAATACCAAGAACCTACAACCAAGATTACTTTATCCAGCAAAGCTATCATTCAGAATTGAAGGTCAGATAAAGAGCTTCACAGATAAGGAAAAGCTAAAGGAGTTCATCACCACTAAACCAGTATTAGACGAAATGCTGAAAGGTATCCTTTAAGAAGAGGAAGAAGAAGAAAAAGGTAAAGATACAAATTATGAACAACAAACATGCATCTATCAACAAGTGAATCTAAGAACCAAGTGAATAAATAATCTGATGTACAGAATGAACTGGTGATTATAATGAATCAGGGACATAGAAAGGGAATGGACTGACTATTCTTGGGGGGGAAAGGGGAATGGGAGATGCGGGAAGAAACTGGACAAAAATCGTGCACCTATGGATGAGGACAGTGGGTGGGGAGTGAGGGCGGAGGGGGGGGCGGGAACTGGGAGGAGGGGAGTTATGGGGGGGAAAAAAAGAGGAACAAATGTAATCTGAACAATAAAGATTTAATAAAAATAAATAAATAAAAAACATAAATAAATAAAACAAACAAACAAACAAACAAATAGTTTCCAAAGTAGACATTTCTTCCTTATTTTGTGTTTTTAAAACATCATATTATTCTGATCTAATTCATTTTCTTTAATTATTAAGATCAACAGTTTATTACTGTGACTATCGTTTTATAAAGTAATTTAAAAATATAACTTATGATTATTACTAACACTTATAATTTTCTTTACAAAAGACAATGTGTTATTAATACCCATATATCTGATATATCCCTTCAACATGGTAACTAGAAATACATTTTCCTGGGTTTTATAGGGTCATTTGAGAGGAAGCTCAAATATTTTTATAGTCTGCTTTCCCCAAAGAATCTTTGGATGATTACTTTATAAAGGTAGAAAGAAAATGTAAAATAGAAAGTTAAATTACAGCTCTATAGAATAAGCAGTAGAAATGTGATTGTTAAATAAATTTTACTTTTATAGAATATCAGATTTATTTTCTATGTCCAAGCTTTGCTTTTGGATTATTAATAATTTCTGTCAACAATATTATTGTAAGCATTAAATATTTTATATTTGTGATACATATCATTATCACTTATTAAGTTAAGTAATAATTAGTAATGCAGAATACTTATTTTTTATGCTAAGAAAAAAGATAAACTTTTTGAGTTGATGATAAAGAGTTAATCTAACACTCTTGAGATGTTAGTATTATTTAGACAACCTAATCAATATAATTAATTGGCAGATTTATTAAAACTTATCCTACACAATCCCAGCACAACAACAGCAACAACAACAACAAATCACAGACATTCCAGAAAACTGGGATCTTAAGCCAGCCAAAGGAATGACATTTCAATTTTTCATTTTATGAATGGATTAGAAAACTGTGGTACATCTACACGATGGAATACTATGCTGCTGTAATAAACAAGGAATTCTTACCATTTGCAACAGCATGGATGGAACTGGAGAGCATTATGCTAAGTGAAATAAGCCAGTCAATGAAGGAAAAACACCACATGATCTCACTCATTCATGGATAATAAAGACCATTATAAACTTATGAATAATAATAGATACAGAGGCAGAGCTGCCTCAAACAGACTGTCAAACTACAGCAGGAAGGCCGGGGAGGGTTGGGGGACAGGAGGGGAGGGTAAGAGATCAACCGAAGGACTTGTTTGTATGCATATAAGAATAACCAATGGACATAAGACACTGGGGGGTAAGGGAGGCCAGGGGATTGTCAAGGGCGGGGAAAAAAAGGAGACATATGTAATACTCTTTGTAATACTTTAAGCAATAAAACAATTAAAAATATATATATATATAATAAAAAAAGAAGTATTCTATTGTATAAATGTATCACAGACTGTGATCCATCCATCCTTTGAAATACATTTGGACTGTACATTGGAAGTACATTTCCAGTTTTTAGTAATTACAAATAAAGCTACTATGAACATTCAAAAAAAAACACCTTATCCTACATATTCAAAAGGGTTTTTTTCTGATTTATGATATATACGCTGTATAGCATGCAAGCAATTGAATGTACCCTGTAGATCAGCAATTTTCAACTGGTGTGCCACAAAAATTTTAAAAACATGCAATATATGACCATTTAGTCAGGGGCACTGACCTCTTTTCCCTTAGATTGTCAAATAAAAAATGACAACAGCCAACACAACAATAGCTGTCTAGTGTGAATGTTCTGTCTTGAACCATAAATATATAGGTCTTATAATAAAGTCGACATTTTGTCATTTTGCATAATAAGGTTGCATATGTTTGGTTAATTCTTGGTACCAGAAATTCTTATATACAAACTAGAGGCCCGATGCACGAAATTCATGCAAGGGGCTCGGCCCTCGCAGCCCCGGCTTCATCTGGAAGGTCGTCCAGAAGATAGTTTGGAAGGTCGTCCCGCCATCTGGTCTAATTAGCATATTATGCTTTTATTATTATAGATATAGGCATCTGATTTTTTAAAAAGTCACTTTGGGTAAAATAGCTGAGATAATTATTGTTATTTTTTATTAGTATTAGTTGTTGTAAATAAATCAAAATTATACCTATTTTTTTTTAGATTGGCCAAAACATTTTTGGTGTGCTGCAGAATTTTAGTAATTACCAGTAGTTTATGTGTGCCATGAGATGAAAAAGGTTGAAAATCCCTGCCATAGATGAATGTTTTGGTATCTACTTACCTGAAAGGACTTTGGACACCACTAAATATATGATGTTTGTATAATGAAAAACCAAACAGTCAAGCAGAGGGAACAGCAGGTGCAAAGGGTCTGAACTGGGAGGAGCCAGGGTAAGTTTGTGGAACTAAACTAAGGCCCATTTAGCTACCCTCAGTCCCCACACACAGACAAAACATAAAATGATTTAAGTTCAGATGTTGGGGAGGCACATTATTTAAGACTTTATATGCCATATTGACACTTTATCCTAAGGGCAATAATTAAAATAAAATAACACAATCACCTAGTAGAATCTAATTTTCATTTTTAAGAAGTCACTGTTGTCTGAGATATAAAAAATGTATGAATGGGGTCTGGAGGTGGAGTAAGCATGGGTGTGAGGAGACCAGTTGCAAGGCTACTGCATTTGCCCAGGTTAGAAAGTGACATTTTAGGAGAAACTACTGTTCGGATTGATAAGTAAGAAGCAGAAATAACTGGGCAGGGGGATGGATTGGATATGGAGACTGCACCAGAGGTATTCTACATACCTCCTATGCCAATTTTGTCACAGGGGTGTTGGTGCCAAATCCTGCGTAGGAAACATTTGAGCCTCAGTGTTAGGAACTGTATTGTGAATCATGTTTTCCTGTTTCTGTTGTTTGCTCCAATATTAAAAGCAAATTGTGGCCCAGCTCCAAAAAGTATTTAAGTCTTGAAGGCACGCATTTTGTGTACTGACCTCATTCCTGGTTCCATTCGCTTTTGTAAATTTTGTGTTTTCTTTGACTCACTTCTCTTATTTATATTAAATGTACATTGTGTCTTTATGAATTACTTGCATTCTTGCAAGCCATCATAGTCATTTTTGAAATAATATGTGGCATAAAATAAATAATGAATGCAAATGAAATTTTGGATGTTTTAATGATTCACTGAATTTCTAATAAAATGGTAGCAGGTAAGATATAATACTTATTAGAATGTTAGCCAAACTGGAAAATAAAAGTACTAACTCAAAATACTTATGAAACAATTGTAGGCACCTCTGCCATCATCCGCACTGTGTGTCTATTAGTAATAAACTAGTGACCCGGTGCACATTAAAAGGGAATTAATTAGAGGAAATATTTTAATATTGCTATTTGCCCTTTCTCTATAATATTGCTATTTGCCCTTTCTCTATAATAGAAGTGTCAAGGATGAAAGAAAATTAGTAAAGTGCATATGAAAATAATATATAAACTGATTAATAAATAAACAATAACAGCATGATATAACAACAACAAAGACATGATATAAAAACAACAAAAACATGATATAAAAACAACATTGATAAAAACAATGACTGATAAATTGATTAAACTTATTCTAACATCTCCCTGTATACCACATTAAGACTAAAAACACTATCAGAGTGCTTGACTAATTTCCCTTGTGATGAAGTATTTAGAACTTTAACGTCACATGCTCTTCAAACTTGAGAGAAAGCAACATATAACTGACCATGTGCGAAAACGGGTTTAGGTAGGAATATTCCTACTCTGTCTAGAGTTTGTCCTTGTGATTTATTACTAGTTATCGCAAATGCTGGCATCATGGGAAACTGTCTTCGAATTAATTTAAATGGGAGGCCAGAGTCAGATGGGGACAAATCAATTCTTGGTATCAGAACAACCTCTCCTTAACTCGCAGATCCAGTTAATACTTCAGCTTCGATTATGTTAGGTT
>NW_005372026.1:96964-97966 GCF_000412655.1 Myotis brandtii | reverse complement strand
TTTATTGATTTTTTACAGAGAGGAAGGGACAGGGATAGAGAGTTAGAAATATTGATGGGAGAGAAACATTGATCAGCTGCCTCCTGCACACTCCCTACTGGGGATGTGCCCGCAACCAAGGTACATGCCCTTGACTGGAATCGAACCTGGGACCCTTCAATCCACAGGCCGACACTCTATCCACTGAACCAAACCAGTTAGGGTTGGCCTCCCATTTAAAGTCAAGGCCTGGGTACAGGTATTCGGCTCTCTCCTCTGTCCTGTCAGAGCCCGGGCTGGCACCCGTGGAGATACAGCATCAAGACCCCCGGAAACGCGAGACCTAGAGTCAAGTCCCCACCCACCTGCCTGCGCCTCAATGTGCACGCAGCCCTGCCCACCCGTGCGTGTACTGAAATCGTGCTAGACCCAGACCCGCCAGAGCCCTTGGGACGCAGCATCAAGCCCCCGTTGGTGCCGGGTGGGACTCCCCCGAGTCCCAGAGTCCCGCCCCACAGGGCCGGTGTCATGGGACTCCCCTGATGCTCCTCCTGGTCAAGTCCTCGCCCACCCGCGTGTACCTTGCCACACAAGCAACCCCACCCACCCAAGCATGCCTGCCGTGCACTCAGCCTCCTGGTGATCGGTCATTACAGCATGAGGGCATCATGACCACAGGCTTTTTATTATATAAACTAGAGGCCCGGTGCACAAAAATTTGTGCTCTCAGGGGGGAGAGGGGGGTCCCTCAGCCCATCTTGTGCTCTCTCGCAGTCTGGGACCCCTCAGGAGATAATGACCTGCTGGCTTAGGCCTGCTCCCGGGTGGCAGAGGGCAGGCCCAATCCCTAGGTGCAGCCCCTGGTCGGGCTCAGAGCAGGGCCGATTGGGGAGTTGGGGCGCTGCCCCCTGTCATGCACAGAGCAGGGCGGATTGGGAGGTTGCGATGCCACCCTCAGTCACGCTCAGGGTAGGGCCGATTGGGGGGTTGGGGCACCGCCCCCATCACACTCAAGGCAGGGTC
>NW_005372026.1:92955-96821 GCF_000412655.1 Myotis brandtii | reverse complement strand
AGAGGAAGGGACAGGGATAGAGAGTTAGAAACATCGATGAGAGAGAAACATCCATCAGCTGCCTCCTGCACACCCCCTATTGGGGATGTGCCCGCAACCAAGGTGCATACCCTTGACTGGAATCGAACCTGGGACCCTTCAGTCTGCAGGCTGACGCTCTATCCACTGAGCCAAACCGGTTAGGGTTGGCCTCCCATTTAAAGTCAAGTCCTGGGTGCGGGTATCCGGCTCTCTCCTCCCTCCTGTCAGAGCCTGGGCGGGCACCCATGGAGACACAGCATCAAGTCCCTTGGAAACGGGAGACCTAGAGTCAAGTCCCCTCCCACCTGCCAGCGCCTCCCAGTGCACGCAGCCCTGCCCACCCTTGTACTGAAATCATGCTAGACCCAGACCCGCCAGAGCCTGTAGGGATGCAGCATCAAGCCCCTGTCGGCGCCGCTTGGGACTCCCCCGAGTCCTGGAGTCCCGCCCCACAGGGCCGGTGCCATGCAAAACTCTCCAGAGTCCCAGAGTCCCGCCCTGCTGGGCCTCCCCTGATGCACCTCCTGGTCAAGCCCCTGCTGGCACCATGTGAGACTCCCCCCAGTCCCAGAGTCCTGCTAAGCTGGGCCAGCGCTGTGCGGGACTCTCCCAAGTCCCCCCACCCCCCCATGGCCGGTGCCACAGGACTCCCCTGATGCTCCTCCTGGTCAAGTCCCCGCCCACCCGCGTGCACCTTGCCGCACAAGCAGCCCCACCCACCCGAGCATGCCTGCCGTGCACTCAGCCTCCTGGTGACCGGTCTTTACAGCATGAGGGCATCATGACCACAGGCTTTTTATTATATAGATACCAACTCCTCAAATTAGATTGCTATTGCAGTATCATTAGAGTGGTCCAACACATAGCTGAGTGTACAAAACCTAGTTAATGAGCACTTTTTATATGCCATGCTATTTCTGGACTCTAGGAATTTAATAGTAAACAAATTATATTTTTATTTTTTAGATGTTTAATACCCATAGAGAAACTTTGCAAGGGCATTCTACAATAAGTAATAATAATAACCACAGTAGCAGCAGCATCTTCTACCAAGACATAAGAAAGTATAAAATTGGCCAAAAATAAGCAACATTTTAAAGGCCTATAAACTATGAAAATCTTCTTGATATTGCTAATTTAAAATTCTATTAATAGATTGATGCCTACCTGATGGGAACTTTCTACTGGTATTATAGAAAACCCTGTTCTCAAGTTTATTGAACATGTTTACTAATGAGGTGGATGAAGAAGTGAAGGAACTCATTAGCTGTGGATAAGATGGAGTCAGAGAGTTAGAAAAAATGCAGGATGATAGCTCAGTACTCACAAAGCTCTCCATCTATATATATAAAAGCCTAAGTGACTGTTATAACCGAACAACCCTAACGACTTGAACAACTGGTCAACCAGTCACTATGATGCGCACTGACCACCAGGGGGCAGACACTCAATGCAGAAGCTGCCCCCTGGTGGTCAGTGCACTCCCACAGCCAACCTCCTGTGGCTGGCCAACCTCCCCTGACCCTCTCGTTGGCTGGCCAACTTCCCGCGGTCCCTCCCCCGAGCCAGCTGGCCAACCTCTCTCGGTCCCTGCTGGTCCCTCCCCCCCAGCAGGCTGGCTAACCTCCCGTGGTCCCTTCCCCAGGCCGATCAACCTCCCCTAGTTACTCCCCCCATCCCTTTTCGGCTGGCAGGCCCTGATCGGCCTGGCTCCGATCGGCTGGCTACAATTGGGACTGGGCGAGACAGCCCCAATATGCCCTGCTCGCCAGCCAGGCCTAGGGACCCCACCTGTGCACGAATTCATGCACCAGGCCTCTAATAGAAAATAAACAAAAATCAGGCTAGAATAGAGCACATAGCTTAGTAGTAATATGTGTGTGGAACAGGCTTGGAGGTTTTATGTAATTGCTAATTGGATAGAAATAACTGTATCACATGATTAGCAGTAACTCAGTATATTTTTTTGATTCCTTAGGTGGAAAAAATGTAGAATATTAATATGCTCAGGTGACCATAACAAAATATCTCAGACTGAGGGGCTTAGACAACATTAATTAATTAATTAATTAATTAATCATTCTAGATTCAGGGAAGACCAAGATCAAGGTATCAGCCAGTCTGGTTCCTGGTGTGGGCTCTCTCTGGCTTTCAGATGCTGCCTTCTTATTGTGTCCCCAATGGAGGAGAGAGAGAGAGTGCTCTTCTGTATGGTCTTGTAAGGACACTAATCCTGGGAGATCAATGTCCTAGTCTTATTACATCATTTAACCTTAATTAATTCCATAAAGGCCCTATGTCCAAATGTAATCACATTGGGGGTTGGGCTTCAACATATGAATTTGGGGGGATATAAACATCAGTCCATAAGAAGTGTCCAGCCTGAGGGATGTACTAGTCCATGTGATTGCATTACAGGAGATATTATCTCCAGTTTGGGACCTGACATTTAAGATATATGTAGAGAAGCTAGATGTACTACAAGAGCAATTGAGGTGGTGATTATTCTAGAAATAGGAACAAATTTATAGAACAAATGCAGCCAAAGTAATGCTTAGTCCAGAAAAATTACTGAGGAAGAGGAGAAGCCAGTGATCTGATGGGCTGTCATGAGGAAGGACATTTTATTGAATGCTGCCTCATGTTCTAAGAAAATGATGAGTGTGCCAAATGCTTCAGGAGGACAGTTCCACTGAGTATAGAAATGCTTCTTTCTATATGCAGAGCCATCCAAGAAAAGGTGTCCTGCCATGAGAACTATTGGCCTTTCAATGATTTGAGATGCTTGAAAATAAACTGGGTAATTATTTTGTCAGAATAAGATAGTTGGATTTAAATGTTAGAAGATAATTGCTGTATTTTGAGGTTTTGTTTCCTGGTTTTGCTTTGTTATTAATATCTTTTAAATATTATCTGAACTATCTTACTAGATAGCTATATTGCATTTTCAGAGGTCAATAATTACACTCAAAATTAAAATTTTATACTCATCTAGGACACATTATCATGCTAGGTATATTTATATAAGAATATTTCACTCAAAAACTCATTTGTGAATAAATTGAGTTAAATTTCTACTTGATAGTTTAAATAAAAGAAAACAAACTAAGATGATACTTGATCCAATTTGAAAATATTTCAGTTACATTAAGGCCATTTTATTAAGATAATTAAACTCTTTCAAAAGGATGTTCTTCAATATTTTTTTGAAGAATGCTTAACATCAGATTCCTCATAAAATTTGGAGTTGCTCCTTTCAATTTAGATCCTTGCAAAGTTGAAAGTGACAACTTTGATTATTAGTATTTCACTTATCAGACATTTTTTAAAAAGTGATTCAATGAATTAAATAGTTTTATAATTTGAGGTAGAAATAGATTAATGGTTATAATGTCAATTTTTTTCTAGTTCAACCAGGTAAGCCCTCTTAACTGAGGCTGCTGATGATAAAGATTTATATACATAAGAGTCTAAGATTTGAGATTTACTAAATGAACATGAGAGGTGATGTAATCTAATAAAAGAGAAACATGCAAATTGACCATACCTTTGCTACATCACAAGCCACGCCCACCAGCCAATCAGAGTGACTATATGCAAAATAACCCAACCAAGATGGCGGCCGGCAGCCACAAAGCTGGAGCAAGCAGGAGGCTTGGTTGCCCTGGCGATGGAGGAAGCTGAGCTTCCCACCAGCCCTGGCCGGCTGTGGCCTCTGCTAAAGGCAACAAAGTTTCAATTATGGATAATAAATAAATCCCAGATACCTGCTTCCAGCCAGCCTCCACTGGGAGCTTGGGTGGCTGGGGGCCATGGACAGCCTGCAAACAGCCATCAGCCCCTCA
>NW_005372026.1:88823-92553 GCF_000412655.1 Myotis brandtii | reverse complement strand
GTTGGAATCTGCAGCAAGCAAGCCTCATGCTCGCTTCAGTGCCTGGCTGCCGGCCGCCATCTTGGCTGACAGTTAATTTGCATATACTCACTGATTAGCCAATGAAAAGGGTAGCGGTCGTACGCTAATTACCATGTTTCTCTTTTATTAGTGTAGATGGTATACTTTATTTCCAAGTTTATTGAGGAATAATTGAGAAATATAATTTTATATATTTAAAATGTAAAAGTGATAAATATTATCTATCTATATAAAATAGATGCTTTATATAGAGAGTTTACAAACATTTTCTCCCATTCTGTATGTTGCCCTTTCAATTTAATGACTGTTTCCTTTGTTGTTCAAAAGCTTTTTAGTTTGATGTAGTACCACTGGTTTAGTTTAGCTTTTATGCCCTGTGTTTTTTGTGTCATATCCAAAAAACCTACTGACAAGACCAATATCAAGAAGCTATTTACCTACATTCTCTTCTGGGAGTTTTATAGTTTCAAGTCTTTGATCCATTTCAATTTAATTTTTGTAAGAGGTGTAAGATATGTGTCCTATTTCCTTCTTTCGTATGTGGATCTCTAGTTTTCTCAGCATCACTTATTGAAGAAAGTATGTATTTCCTTAGTACCCTTGTGAAGAACATACATGTGTTATGTATGTGGACTATAAATTAACTGTATATGTGTGAGTTTATATTTGGGCTCTCCATTTTGTTCCACTGGTCTATGTTTTTATGCCAATGCCATAGAGTTTTACTTTATAATATAGGTTAAAATCAGAAAGTGTGATGCCTTCAGTTTTGTTGTTCTTTTTTCCAGATTGTTTTGACTACTTAAGGTCTTTGGGGATTTCATATGAATTTTAAAGCAGTTTCATTTTTATTTCTGTGAAAAATGCTATTGGAATTTTGGTAAGACTTGCATTAAATTTATAGATTAGTTTGGGTAATATGGACATTTTCATAATATTAATTCTTTCAATACAAGAACGTGCGATATCTTTCAATTTATTTGTGTCTTCTTCAATTTCTTTAGTAAATGTCTTATAGTTTTTAGTGGGCAGACCTTTTACCTTTTTGGTTAATTTATTCCTAAGTATTTTATTGTTCTCATTGCTATTATAATAAGTTTGCTTTCTTAATTTCTTTTTCAGATAGTTTGTTCTTAATACATAGGGACATAACTGATTTTTGTGTGTTTATTTTGTATCCTGCAATGTTAATAAAATTATCAGTTATTATTAGTTTTAACCTTTTTGTGGAGTTTTTAGGGTTTTATATATAAAAGGTCATGTCACTTGCAAACATAGGTAGCTTTACGTTTCAATTTTGGTGCCTTTTATTTTATTATCTTCTTGCCTGATTGTTATGGCTATGACTTCTAGTAGTATGTTCTATAGAAACGGTAAGAGTGGGCATCCCTGTCTTATTCCCAATTCTTGAGAAAAGGCTGTTAACTTTTCACTGTTGAGTTTCATGTTAACTGTGCAGTTTTTATATAAGGCCTTTATTATGCTGAGATACATTTCCTCTATACCCAATTTGTTGAGGGTTTTTATTATGAAAGGATGTTGTATTTTTGTGAAATGTTTTTTCTGCATCTATTGAGATGATCATATATTTATATTTCCTATTGTTAATGTAGTATATTACATTGGTTGATTTGCCTATATTGATTCATCTTTTCATCAGAAGGTTGAATCCCATTTTATTATGATGTATAATCTTTTTAATGTGCTCTTATATTTTGTTTTCTAGTATTTTATTGAGGATTTATAGATCTATGTTCACCGGGAATATTGGTCTATAATTTTCTTTTCTTGTAGTGTCCTTATCTGGTTTTCTATTAGGGTACTGCTGGCTTTGTAAAATGAATAAGATCTGAAAGCAAAAATTGATAACAATGCAATAACATCAGGGCAGTCAATACCCCATTCTCAACAATGAATAGATCATTGAGACAAAAAAACTGACAAGGAAATAATGGTCTTGAACTACACTTTAGATAAAATAGACCTACTTGACATATACAGAACGTTCCATCCAGCAGCAGAACTCACCTTTTTCTCCAGTACACATGGACCATTCTCCAGGATAGATCTAGATCACAAAACAAGTGTTAACAAATTTAAAGGGCTGAAATAATATCAGTTATCTCTTCAAACAACAATGGTATTAAAGTAGAAACCAATACCAGGAGGGAAACTGGAAAATTCACAAATATGTGGAAATTACCACATTTCTGAACAACCTATGGATCACAAAGGAAAAAAGTGAAATAAAGAAATAGCTTGAGACAAACAAAAATGAAAACACACCAAAATCTGTGGAATGAAGCAAAAAAAATGTTTGAAAGAACGGAGTTTATAATGACAAATGTCTTTGTTAAGAAAAAAGAAAAATCTCAAATAAACAATCTATATTTACATCATAAGAACCTAGGAAAGAAAACATGAACTAGGTCCAAAGTTTGAAGAAAGAAGGAAATAATAAAGATTAGTGCAGATTTAAATGAAATAAAGACCAGAAAAAGCAATAGAAAATATCAACAAAAGTAAGAGCTGGTTTTTGAAAACATAAAATTGTCAAACCTTTAGCTAGATCAGCAATTTTCAACCTTTTGCATCTCATGGCACACATAAACTAACTACTAAAATTCTGCAACACACACACACACACACACACACACACACACACTTTTTTTTGTTGATCTGACTAAAAATAGGTTTAATTTTGATTGACTTAAAAAAATAGTTTTAGTAGTAATTATTTACCTTTTTGCTCCAAAGGACTTTTTAAAATATCAGGTGCCTATTCTTGTATATAAGGATTTCTGTTATTAAGAATTAACCAATTGGATGCAACCTTATTATGTGACATGACAAATAAGGTGCAACTTTATAACATGACCTATATATTTATAGTTCAAGACAGGGCATTCACACCAGATGGCTATTGTTGTGTTAGCTGCTGTCAACTTTTTATCTGACAATCTAAGGGAAAAGAGGTCAGTGCCCCTGACTAAATAGTCTTGTATTGTCTGTTTTTAAAATTCTTGCAGCATACAGGTTGAAAATTACTGAGCTAGATAAGAAAAAAAGAGAGATGATGCAAATGAATAAAATTAACCTATATAATAAAAAAGAAACATGTAAATTGACTGTCCCTCTGCTACGCTCACCAGCCAATCAGGAGTGAGCATGAAAATTAACCCCACAAACATGGCAGGTTAATTTGCATACACAGGCGCCGGGCGGAGAGCGGAGCAGGAGAGCTGGAGGCTTGGGGGGACATGGTTCTCTTTGTCGCTCCCCCCAAGCCGCCTGGTGGAGAGCAGAGTGAGAGAGCCAGCAGAGAGTGGAGCGGCTTGGGGAACTTGGCTCCGCAAGCCACCAAACAGAGAGCAGAGAGGGAGAGCTGGCAGCTTGGAAAACTTGGCAGAGTAGGAGGCCATGAGACGTAGACAGAGCAGGAAGGGAAAACCAAGAGTGTGGGGAGCACCAGGAATTCTGGGAATAGTAGTTCTGGTGGCAGACTGATCTCCTAGACCAGTGATGGAGAACCTTTTGAGCTCGGCATGTCAGAAATTTGAAAAACCCTAACTTAACTCTGGTGCCGTGTCACATATAGAAATTTTTTGATATTTGCAACCATAATAAAACAAAGACTTATATTTTTGATATTTATTTTATATATTTAAATGCCATTTAACAAAGAAAAATCAACCAAAAAAATGAGTTC
>NW_005372026.1:87105-88110 GCF_000412655.1 Myotis brandtii | reverse complement strand
AGTTAGAAACATCGATGAGAGAGAAACATCGATCAGCTGCCTCCTGCACATCTCCCACTGGGGATGTGCCAGCAACCCAGGTACATGCCCTTGACCGGAATCGAACCTGGGACCTTTCAGTCCGCAGGCCGACGCTCTATCCACTGAGCCAAACCGGTTTCGGCTAAAGTCATATACTTTAAATACTTATTTACATATTGGATTAGAAAAAGCATAGTCTATGTGCTAAAATTATCAGCCACTAATAGTAAACTAACATATATTTATGTCTTTCTAAAATCGTGCTCTTATTATTTATGCTTTACTTCATAGTTATTAGCCTAATTCAATTTATTGGAAACTAATTAATAAACTTATTTTATGTTGCTAATAGGAATATAAACTCTAGTAATTTTTGCATCTTTTTATGACATATGTAAGATAGTGTTAGAGTCTGATTGTACTGAAGGTTCATGATTCCATAAGTTATAAAGTGTTATTTGAATGTTTCTATAAGTCATTCAAAATATTTATCAGGAGTCTATTATAATTAGTCCTTATAATACTATAATCCACTTAACAGTGCTATTTCATTTTGGAAACACGTTCAGGAAACATTACTACATGAATTATGAAAGGTCAACATCTTCCATTTCATTAGCATAATATAGATGAGATAAATGTATCATATATGAAAGCAAGTCTTTTAAGAAATAGTTCTCTGGGTCAAATAATTGCAAATTTGAGAATGGGAAATTAAAATAAATAGAGAATCTATATGGATAATAAAACTATATTGCCAAAATAGCAAATATACAAACACATACAAAAAAGTGTTTCATTTTACTAGCAATCCTATCTAATAATAAACAAACGTGGTAATTAACCATACCTCCTACACGCTTCTCATTGGCTAATCAGGGTGATATGCAAAATAACTGCCAACCAAGATGGCGGCCGGCAGCCAGGCAGCTGAAGCGAACAGGAGGCTTGCTTGCTCCAGTGATGGAGGAAGCCAAGGTTCCC
>NW_005372026.1:76823-86814 GCF_000412655.1 Myotis brandtii | reverse complement strand
CTCCCCCTCCCGAGTGCACAAATTTTTGTGCATCGGGCCTCTAGTCCTATATAATAAAAGGCTAATATGCAAATTGTCCCCACGGGCGGGATTGTGATCGACTGGGAGTTAGACGTGCTCTGGCCACCAGGGGGCAGTGCAGAACATGACGGGCATCAGTGATGCGGCGCTGGCAGCGGGCAGCAGTGGAGGCACTGCTGGCCCCCATAGGCACTGAAAAGAGTGGGACTGTGGCATGATGGTGGAGTAGGTGAGTGGGCGGCGCCAGGCCAAGGCAGGTGAGAGCATGGGCCCCAATCACCCTGCTGGTCTTCCCACAGATCGGCCATAATCACCAGCCAGGCCTAGGGACCCTACCCATGCACAAATTTCATGCACCTGGCCTCTAGTAAAAGAAATAAAATTCAAACTCACAAAGTTGTTATCATGCTCATAAAACTAGCATATATTTTAAATTTAGTACTCAATACTGGTTATTTCATGATGAAATAAACATTTAATGATAATATAACCAGTATAAATTTTTAAATTAATCAATTGGTTATTATCATTTGTTTGATCCTTATTCTCTTTTATAGTAAATAAATAATCAAAGTTAACATAACTTATGTGTGAAAATGCTTTCTGCTTTGTGCTAAAAATATTGAAAAAATTACCCCTGTTTAATGGTTAGTGAAATTATTACATGTCAATTCAAGTCAATAATATGAAGCCTTTGAAATTATATTTATGAAGATTCTTAATGATGAAAAAGTAGTTATGATATAATATGAGATTTTTCAAAAAGAGAATTGGAGCCCTGACCAGTATTTCTCAGTTGGTTGGAGCATCATCCATACACCAAAAGGTTGCAAGTTCAATCCCTGGTCCAGGCACATGCAGGAGGCAGCAGATTGATGTTTCTCTCTCTCTCTCTCTCTCTCAAATCAATTTTATAAAGAGAGAAAGAAAATTGGATAGTTAGATCACAAATAAAAGTAAAGTACATAAGAAAAAGAAGGCAGGAAATAAAGGCACCACAGTACTAGAAGAGCTTGGTCTATGTGATGTGGTTATGCGTGTTTATTTTTTAGAGTCTTTAAATTTTTATGTGTTTGCAAGGAAACCCCAAAATATAAACAGGTACTTTATACCAGGTTTATACTTGAAAACAAGCCTCCATTAAGAACAAGGAGATTTCTAAATTCAATCTGAAGACTCAAGTTTTTTTTCTAATCTAATTCAGATAGCACAATTTCTTAAACTAACATAGTAGCTATGTGTAAAAAAAAAGAGAGAAATTAAAAATGTATAAAAAGAAACCTTTCTAAATGCATAAGTTAATTTGTAAATAAATTAACAGATTGGAAGGGATTTTCTAAAAGTATTGAAAAAGATGATCTTTAGACAAGGAATTGTCCTAATTTATTAAACACTGTTCAGAAAGATATTATTTAATTTTGAATAAACAGCTTAAGATTTTAAACAGGAAGGTCTGTCTTGAGGAAACTCTAGCTTTTCTTTCATCAAGAAAGAACCTTGTGATTTACAATTTCTTATTCTGAGATATGTTACTCAACTCAACAGAAAGACGTTCCACCCAGTATTCTTCCAGAATGTATGTTAAACTTCAGAGACACATAGAAAACAATGACATAGTACTTTTTCTTAAGGTGCTGTTAGTCGAGAGAATACAAATGTATAGTTATAAAATATACATAGTATGATGAATGCAATATAGGATGCATGTGTAATACAAGCATAGAAAAGAGGAGAAGTGATTAAATGTGTTTATAGGATATTACCAGGGAATTTTTCAGAAGAGCTGAATTTTAAATTGAATTTTAAAAGAAAATTGGAAGTTTTTCAGAGGTGCGTATTGTGAATGGCAGCCTCTGCCAACAAAATTGATACTTATAGACATGTTTAATCAGCAGAACTTTCAAAGCTGAAAGAAAAAGAATTCTCCTAAGTAGGGTCATTTTATGCAAATGCTCACTGGTAATTAAAGAGTAACGAGAAATAAAACCTTGCCTGAGTAGTCAATTGTTAATCTTAAGAAATATGTAGAAATAGAAATCAAATACAAACTCAAAAATAATTTGTTTTTCTGTCTTTCTGAAAGTGTCACAAGAAATATTTACTTTGCTTACTTGATTAGAGAAAATGGAGTATTTGATGTCACAGACAATATCAGGAGGCATGAAAAGACATGCAAGTTTATAATATTGTATTTAAGAATATTCTTATTAATAAAAAATAAAAAATAGAGCTTTTATCAAAAGTATTCATTATTTTATCATTTTAAATTAATAATGTTGCAGATAAGATGCCAAGCGGCGTGGGAGAACAATCAGCCGGGCACCCAGAGGCTTCAGAAAAGGAGCCTTTAATGCAGAATTGCAGATGCACTAGTGTGGTGACTCAGGGGGATCAGTCTCCAAAGCCTGAGTGATGAATATGGAGGAAGCTTTCCTTTTTATCCCCTTAGTTTCTTTGTCTCCCAAGTATGGACCAGGCTTCCGGACATTTCATGGGTTTTGCAGCCCCCTGTGGGTTGGGGTGGGAGAAGTGAGATCATACCCAAAGGCCTGGCCTGGCTGGTGCCAGCACTGCCAAAACCCTCTGGGGGTTGAGTATGGTTCATGGTTTATGGCTGTAAAATGGAAGTATTCGGGAAACAGGTTCTGCAAGGCCGAACAGCATCACAGGTAAGAATGGGGCTTAATTATACTAGCAAGAATGTGCATCAGGATGCCAGTTACTGGCACAGATTCAGATTGCTAACCCCCCAGTTGTCCTATATTCCCGAAGGGAGAGGGATAGAGAGTTAGAAACATCGATGAGAGAGATCGATCAGTTGCCTCCTTCATGCCCCCCACTGGGGATGTGCCCGCAACCAGGGTACAGGCCCTTGACCGGAATCGAACCCGGGACCCTTGAGTCCGCAGTCTGACACTCTATCCACTGAGCCAAACCGGTTCGGCTTAAAAATATATTTTATCGATTTTTTACAGAGAGGAAAGGAGAGGGATAGAGAGTTAGAAACATCGATGAGAGAGAAACATCAATCAGCTGCCTCCTGCACACCCACTACTGAGGATGTGCCTGTAATCAAGGTACATGCTCTTTACTGGACTCGAACCTGGGACCCTTCAGTCCCCAGGCAGATGCTCTATCCACTGAGCCAAACCGGTCAGTTTTTTCATTTTTAAAACAGCGCTATATTTCTAAGTTGTTCTTTCTTTTCATAAGGATGAAAAACCATTTGGGGCTCTTTCTAGAGGCCCGGTGCTTGAAATTCGTGCATGGGGGGAGGGGTCCCTCAGCCCGGACTGCATCCTCTCACAATCCTGGACCCCTTGAAGGATGTCCAACTGCCGGTTTAGGCCCGATCACTCAGGGATCCCTGTGGGATCAGGCCTAAACCAGCAGTCAACATCCCTCTCACAATCAGGGACCCCAGGCTCCTAACCACTCGCCTGCCTGCCTGATCACCCCTAACTGCTCGCCTACCTGCCTAATCGCCCCTAACTCCTCACCTGCCTGCTTGATCGCTCCTAACCACCTCTTCCTCGGCCCCTGTCACCACGGCCTCATCCAGAAGGATGTCCGGAATGATGTCCGGAAGGTCGTTCAGCTGTCCGGTCTAATTAGCATATTATGCTTTCATTATTATAGATAATAATGTTTCTTGGATTCAACTATGAAAATTTTATTCCTTTCATGTTTTAATTTGTCACATCATAATATTGTACATTTTCAAATACCATATGTAGAAACATTTCAATTTTTATATACCATTTATGTATCAGTTTCATTTATATGCACAAAATAAGATGCAAATATGTTTTAAATATTTTCAAATTTTAATATGGTTTTCTGAATTGAGTTTGTCTGATTTTCCTTCAGTTTTCTTCGTGAATAAAAATTTATAAAGAGGAGAGTTTCAAATATAATATTACATCAGATTTTATAGCAGTATGTTCTTTACCA
Source organism: Myotis brandtii (assembly GCF_000412655.1). NCBI lineage: Eukaryota > Metazoa > Chordata > Mammalia > Chiroptera > Vespertilionidae > Myotis > Myotis brandtii. Next base: position 82,839 of record NW_005372026.1, on the reverse strand, counting down.
AAACCAGGCAGGATAAGACGACTTTGTGACTGAAGATGCAGATATTCTATGTAGTACAACAAAATTATTAGTGATGAGGAGCAAGAAAAAAAATTTTTTTAAATCAAAGAGGTGAACTGATAGAAGGTCCCAGGAAACAAAATGCAATGCTTGGAGGATCTTCCCAGTTTAAAATCTCTGAATTTTAAGTCAGAGGCTGAAAATAATGTAAAGGAAAACTTGAAATTTCTTTTGGCTGAAAAATTCCTGCCCATTCTGTCTTGGAAGAACAAGTGAATGAGAAAACTAAATCCAATGGCTAAATAGGACAGAGTCAAAGGGAAATTTGATGCAAATTCTTGAGGCAAAAATTCTGCTCTTTGCCAAGAAGATCAGGGAATGTACAAGTTTTAGATGAATAAGAATTCCCTTTCTCACCTTGAGTCCTTTGCTTCTCTTCCCAACAGAGTGTAATACAAAGCATCATTGACTTCTCCCAATGGCCTAGGCCAGTGGTCTGCAAACTGTGGCCCCTTGAGTGTGGCTCTTCCACAAAATACCATGTGTGGGCAGGCACGCTTTGCCAAGAAGATCAGGGAATGTACAAGTTTTAGATGAATAAGAATTCCCTTTCTCACCTTGAGTCCTTTGCTTCTCTTCCCAACAGAGTGTAATACAAAGCGTCATTGACTCCTCCCAATGGCCTAGGCCAGTGGTCGGCAAACTGTGGCCCCTTGAGTGTGGCTCTTCCACAAAATACCATGTGTGGGCGGGCACGTCCAGTGTGATTGAAACTTTGTGGCCACACTCAAGAGGCCAAAGAACTGCAGTTTGCCAACCACTGGTAGGCCAGTGGTTCTCGACCTTGGCTGCACATTAGAATCACCTGGGAATCTTTTTAAAATCCTGATTTCTGGGCCTCATCCTCCGGAAATTCTGTTTCTTTGTTATGGGGTGGGGCCACAACATTAGTAACAAAGAAACAATTTCTGGAGGATGAGACCCAGAAATCAGGATTTTAAAAAGATTCCCAGGTGATTCTAATGTGCAGCCAAGGTTGAGAACCACTGGTCTAGGCCAATTCTTATAAATGATGATATCCCAAAGAAAGTTGTCCACCTAAGTTTAGTGTTTTCTTCCTTGAATGTCTCCTCCACTCAACATTAATTCAGTTAGCAAAAATTCTCACATGCTTAGATTGGTCTGGATTCTTTGGTCAAAGAAATAAAAAGCTACATAAAACTTTAGTCCTTACTGTCAAAGTATTTAGAATTTAAACATAATTCAGTGCTTTAAAATAACAAAATCAACAAATAGAAAATAATTAAGTGGAAAAGAAAAATGTAAGTACATGTTTGTGACATTTTACGATATGAAAACAACTTTGTTAACACAAATTTGTGGATATAATCGCAGTGGTAAACATTGCTGGATTTGACTACATGCAAATTTGATACTAAGTAAATTTAGTAAAAGACATTTATAATAGGGTGTTAAAAATAAACATGAATTTCAAAAAGTGAAGTTCTTACTACATAAAAGATTTTTAAAACCCCAAAGAAAATGTCAATTCTGAGTTAAACAAACAAACAAAAAAAAACCCCACAGAAGACAAAGAACTTGTATAGGTAATTTCCATAGAAGAAATAAAAATATACATAAAAATATCAACATTACTAATAAGCAAAGAAATAAAAATTAAAACCATATGATGTAATTATGTAATTATCCAATTAGCAAAAAAAATGCAAAAACAAGGACACAAAACTCATAAATTGCAAGAGCTAATGAAGAAATAAACCTTCTGGGAAGCATTTTAGCAAAGGCTATCAAATCTATATATATTTGATAGCCAGCAGTCCAACATCCCCTGAGGGGTCCTGGATTGTGAGAGGATGCAGGCCAGGCTGAGGGACCCCACTGGTGTATGAATCCATGCACCGGGCCTCTAATATCTAAATAATGTTATTACTTTTGATGTAGTAACCCACTGTCTAGATCTGTACTGAAAAAAATAATTGTAATTAGGTAAACAGTCTTTGTACTAGAATATTACTTATCCTCTTAAAATTAATCAAAATCTTAATGCTGGGAGTTTCCTAATTTCAAAATTAGAAAACTTTCTCTTGTCTGATAGTGTTTTATTTTAAAAATTGACTATAATACATGAGCCCAATTCAGTGTTATGCAGTTCTTTTGGTTATGTTTTAAAGACTATGCAATGACATAATAAAATACTTAGAATATAAGGTGTTGTGCAAAAGCAAGATGCCCAAACAGTTTTAAGTACTGGATTCAAGACCCAAATTGGATAAAAATATGTATGCTTATTTATAAATAAAAGAATGTGAAAGATATACAAAGGACCCAGATGATGAAATTATTGATGACATTTTAAATTCATTTAATGAATGATATTTATTCTTTAATTTTTGGCGGGACATATTTTAATAACTTTTATTTTTAGGAAAGTTTTGAATTTATAGAGAAATTGCGAACATAGTACTGAAAGTTCCCATATGTCTTACACACAGTTTCTCCTATTTCTAGCGGCTTAGATTAGTACACTATATTTGTTACAATTAATGATCTCATAGTAATATGTTATTTTAACTTAAATTTATTCAGATATCATTAGTTTTTTCCTAGTGTCTTTTTCTGTTCCAGGTTATGACATTAGCTTTAGAATTCATTTCTCTTTAAGTTCCTCTTAACTGTGACAGTTTCTCAGGGAGTTTTTTTGTTTGTGATGACCTTAACAATTTTTATGAGTACTTGGCAGGTATGTTTTTGTTTTCTTTTATAATTAGACTAGGGTTATGAGTTTTGGGAGGAAGGTCATAGAAATAAAATGGCTTTTTCATCTTATCATATCAAGGATACATACTATCAATATGATTTATATCTGTTGATGTTGACCTTGATCACATGGGCGAGCTAGTGTTTGCCAGGTAACTCCACCATACAATTACTTCCCTTACCCCCACCTTTCCATACTATTCTTTGAAAAGACATCTCTATGCATAGGCCACTCTAAAGGAGTGAGGCATTAAGTTCCACCCTCTTGAATATAGAGTATTTACATAAAGTATTTGGAACTCTTCTGCATGGGAAATCTGTTTCTTAGTGTATTAAAGTTTTATTTTTTCAATAAGAGAGTCAATTTTTATTCCATGTATTTTCAGGGATGAATTATTTTCTATTAGTTTATTTTCCTTTTTTATTAAAACATGTTCAACTCTTTACTATCATAATCTTCTTCTTTCCCCATATTCAATATTTTTTTTGCTTTGCAATAACTTGGATTTCAAACTACCATCTTTTTTTAAATATTTATTGTTGAAGGTATTATATATGTCCCCTTTTTCATTTTACATGCAAAATGAAATAAAACATAATGTTAATATATTTAAATAATATAACAACAAATAATTTTCTATAAAAATTTTTAATAGCTTATTATGCTCTTTAATTTTTTATAAAGTATACTTTTAAATACTGATATTTGTTAGAATTTTATTTTTTCTGAAAAGAGTAAAAAAATCAGTGTAATATTTTAAAAATTTTTAATTATGAAATAAAACATATTGAGGAAAGAAATAATGTTTCCATTTTTTAAATTTATTTTCTTAGAATTTCCCTTTAGAAAGATAACACAAAGTCTTGCAATTCAAATAAATACTGGGTTTCAAAAAGGACTTGTACACAATATTTAAAGAAAAATAATAGGTAATAAAATTGATATATAAGACCTAATTTTGATATTCTATATTAGACTTGACAGAACTTGACAATTTTTTATACTATAAATTTTTTTTAAAAATACTGATTGAGATTTGAGAGAGAGAGAGAGAGAGAGAGAGAGAGAGAGAAGGAAAGAGAAAGAGAAAGAGAAAGAGAAAGAGAAAGAGAAAGAGAAAGAGAAAGAGAAAGAGAAAGAGAAAGAGAAAGAGAAAGAGAAAGAGAAAGAGAAAGAGAAAGAGAAAGAGAAAGAGAAAGAGAAAGAGAAAGAGAAAGAGAAAGAGAAAGAGAAAGAGAAAGAGAAAAACTTTACTTTGTTGTTCCACCGATTCCTTCATTCATTGGTTGATTATTATATGTGCCTTGACCTGGCATGGAATCCACAACCTTGGCGTATCTGGATGATGCTTTAACCAACTGGGCTAGCCAGCCAGCCAGGGGTTTATACTGAAACAGGAATTGCAGGGGAATATAGGCAGGTTTAGGGAATTTTTAGAATTGGGGACTATGGAAAAAACCTAGGGCTACAGACTGGGAGAAGGTACAACTCCATAACACAAGGAAGCCAGGCGCAGTTACATTTCCATAAGACAAGGAAGGAGCAACAGGTATAATTCCATAAGACAAGGGAACTGCCAAAAAAGGTCTACATTTACAAAATAAAGAAGAAGGAAGAAAGCCCAGAAGGAATAGAAAGATAATGAGGGAAGAGAGCCTCATGAGTTACTAGTAACAAATTCAAAAGGGAATATTTACCAATCAGAGGGGATATCAGGACACAGGGACTGCAGCCTTTATAAGCCATAGGGAAAAGGAACTTAGTGGGACTCTTTCCCTCTCCCCATGTGGGAGTCTGTACTTGTTCTTCAATAACTCTCCACCTTCGCTATACCACCTTCTGTCCATGGGTTTATTCTTCAACTCTGGTGGACAAAGAATCCGGGTTCCAGTCCAAAAATTCTGTTTCAATGCCATACATTATTTTTAAATAAAAAGTTTGGTGACAAAAAGAAATGTTTGGTGATGTGATGTATCCAAGCAGAAATGAAATTATGCTATTAAAAATTGTATTAATCTCAGGTTACACCAAATAAAATATTTATCTTATTATTGTAACAAAATGCATTTAAAATCAAGGGTATTTTTTTTAAAAGTTCCATAGCTATATATAGCAACTCCTCTCCTTACTCACCCCTTCCCTAGGCGATGAATATTTTATATTTATACAATCAACAATTCACAAATAAGATCCAATGTCAATGCAAGTTTAATATGCATGGATAGTTTTTTTTGAATCTGAAAAAAATGGTAATTTTAGTTGTTGTAGGTCACATTACCATTAGCTTTCTTATTAATCTGTAAATATTTTGCCCTTTATTAAGATACTAGAGGCCCGATGCATGAAATTTGTGCAAGGGGCTCAGTCCTCGCAGTTGTGGCAGCTTGCCTCGGCCCTCGTAGTCGCAGCTTCGTTTGGAAGGTCATCCAGAAGGTCATCCAGAAGGTCGTTTGGCTGCCCGGTCTAATTAGCATATTACACTTTTATTATTATAGATGTCTTCTTTGATTGCTTTTTTGCTGGAGAAGAATTCCTGGAATTAGACTGAGGGGCTAAAATCTCAGCTTTCCTGATTCTGTGAGATCTGGACAGATTACTTAACTAACTGGCTTTGATCTCATTTATGGCATGAAAACGTTTCCTCTGTCAAAGACATATAGTTAGAATATATTTAAAGAGAAAAAACAATTTCTGGAATATAGAAACATTCAATGAGTGTTAGGTAGCTAAGATTATGATTATTCCTATTATTACATAATAACCTACAGTCCAAAGATGGTAGATAGCACAATGAAGAAAAGATTTCTTCAGAAATTAATCCAGTTGTGTGTGTATTTTATTATAGCTGTGTAGTTCTATAAATATATGTACATATATAGTATATATGTATATATATATGTATATATCAAATATTGAGAGTTTCTGTAATACACTTTGTCATGTTGAAAAAATCATTGAAATCAAACCCTATTTGTATCAGTAATTCCAGAGACCTCATTGGAAATATTTAGCAAACTTTAAATGATACATATTTTTTCATAGATATGATGTATTTTTGACCATAAAAGCTTTGAATCCTAAAATATTTTATATCCATATACACTGAGTGGCCAGATTATTATGACCACCCCATCAGTACTTCATTAACAGTTACAAAAATACTGAATATTGAAAACTTCCTAAGCAAATACTCTCAAGGTTTTATTATTATTACTAGTGGCTGGGTGCACAAAATTT
>NW_005372026.1:73032-76057 GCF_000412655.1 Myotis brandtii | reverse complement strand
CGGTTTCTGGGGTTTTGTTTAGCTTCTATATTTGCAACATAGTTGCTTAGAGTTGCAGCTGAGAGGCCGGCAAGTCAGGCGGGGAACGTTGGAGTCCGCAGTCACTGGAGCAAGCAAGCCTCCCTGTTCGCTTCAGTGCATGGCTGCTGGCCGCCATCTTGGCTGGCAGTTAATTTGCATGTCGCCCTGATTAGCCAATGGGAAGGGTAGTGGCCGTACGGCTAATTACCATGTTTCTCTTTTATTAGATAGGATTACCTACAGTCCAAAGATGGTAGATAGCACAATGAAGAAAAGATTTCTTCAGAAATTAATGCAGTTGTGTTTGTATTTTATTATAGCTGTGTAGTTCTATAAATATATGTACATAAATAGTATATATGTATATCTATAATATATATGTATATATCAAATATAGAGAGTTTCTGTAATACACTTTGTCATGTTGAAAAAATCATTGAAATCAAACCCTATTTGTATCAGTAATTGCAGAGACCTCATTGGAAATATTTAGCAAACTTTAAATGATATATATTTGTTTCATAGATATGATGTATTTTTGACCATAAAAGCTTTGAATCCTAAAATATTTTATATCCATATACACTGAGTGGCCAGATTATTATGACCACCCCATCAGTACTTCATTGACAGTTACAAAAATACTGAATATTGAAAACTTCCTAAGCAAATACTCTCAAGGTTTTATTATTATTACTAGTGGCCAGGTGCACAAAATTTGTGCATGGAGGGGGGGGGAATCCCTCAGCCTGGCCTGCACCCTCTCCGATCTGGGACCTCTCGGGGGATGTCCGACTGCCTGGGGATGTCCCTGTGGGATCGGACCTAAACCGACAGTTGGACATTCCTCTCGCAATCGAGGACCTCTGGCTCCCGCTCACTTGCCTGCCCGCCTATCACCCCTATCCACTCTGCCTGCTGGCCTGCTCACCCCCAACACTCCGCCGCTGGCCTGATCCCCCCCAACTGCCCTCCCTGGCCAGAGGCCCTCCGCGCTGGGCGTGGAATGCTTGCCTCATCTCTGGGGTGACAACACAGCATCCCCCTGCACCGGCTGCTCTTTGCCTGCTGCCCAGAGGCCCTCCGCGGCCAGGGTGGAACGTTTGCCTCATCGCTGCGGCAACAAAGCAAGCATTCTGCCAGGCCACTCATGCTGCCAGCTCTCAGCGGCCACCCCCCCCCGGGACTGGGGGACTCCAGCGGGGCTAGGAGGACTGGGCGCCGCCATCTTGTGGCTATGTGTACCGCCATCTTTGTGGCGGAGTGGTGGTCAATTTGAATATTCCATCTTTATTAGATAGGATCGCCTATCACCCCTATCCACTCTGCCTGCTGGCCTGCTCGCCCCCAACACTCCCCAGCTGGCCTGATTGCCCCCAACTGCCCTCCCTGGCCAGAGGCCCTCCGCATTGGGAATGGAATGCTTGCCTCATTGCTGGGGTGACAACACAGCATCCCCCTGCACCGGCCGCTCTTTGCCTGCTGCCCAGAGGCCCTCTGTGGCCAGGGTGGAATGCTTGCCTCATCGCTGCGGCAACAAAGCAAGCATTCTGCCAGGCCACTCATGCTGCCAGCTCTCAGCGGCCACCCCCCCCCGGGACTGGGGGACTCCAGCGGGGCTAGGAGGACTGGGCGCCGCCATCTTGTGGCTATGTGTACCGCCATCTTTGTGGCGGAGTGGTGGTCAATTTGAATATTCCATCTTTATTAGATAGGATCATTTGCATAACTAAATCACTTCATTGTACTGATGGGGTGGTCATAATAATCTGGCCATTCAGTGTATATTTAATATACTCATCTAGACATTTATTCTGACCAGCAGTATTTGGGAAATTAACTACTAATCCTTAAATTTATTCAAGGTAGTTATTTTTTTTTATAAAGCAGACTTAATCAAAGAGCGATTTTTATCAATGTTTAACAATATTATAATATATTCTGAAGTGTTGTCATATTTTGTTCATTGCTAATCTTTATTTTATTGTTGTGGAGATTTTACCTTCTCACATTTTCTTTGATTAAATGAGAAAAGAAGATTGGTTATTATTCCTGAGTCATTTTCAAATCATTGAAATCTTATGGGCTTCTCTTTAATTAAAGTTCATTTAGTAGACAAAACATTCTAGTAGGAAAAGCAGGCAATAAGAAATTTTTAACTGTATCTGTATTATCTATCTATTGTCATCATAATCTATAATCATCTGTTTAAATAGATCTATATGACTACTATATTATTCAAGGTAAAAATGAGTACAAAAATGATAAAACTATGTAATACCATTTGCTTAAACCACTTTTTACAAACTTGGTGTCAATATCTACCTTAATTTATACACTCATAATTAACATATTTGAACATTTATTTTGTCCCAGCCACTGTATTATATGATGGGTGTATAATTATGTATAATACAGAAAATATACCTGATTACAAATATATTAAAATATATTAAAGTCCAGTTAAAAATTAGTAATAAAAATATTGTTGAGTGACTAACATGAAGCGAAGATTATATACATATATATAATCTATCCTATATAATAAAAGCCTAGGTGGCATCGTGCGACATCATCACAAGATGGTCACCGACGTTGTCTCAAGATGGCCACCACAAAATGGATGCCCCCATGTTGTCGCAAGATGGCCACCACAAGATGGCTTCCACAAGATGGCCAGCAGGAGGGGGGCAGTTGTGAGTGTTCAGGTCAGCAGGGGAGGGAAGTTGGGTGTGACCAGGCCTGCAGGGGAGGGCAGTGGGGGCGAGATCAGGATGCCAGGGGAGGGCAGTTGGGAGTGATCAGACCAGCAGGGGAGGGCAGTTGGGGGCAATTGGGCCAGCAGGGGAGCAGTTAGGGGGTGATCAGGCAGTAAGACAGGCGAGCGGTTAGGAGCCAGCAAGCCTGGATTGTGAGAGGGCAGTCTGACTGCCAGTTTAGGCCCGATTCCATAGGGGTCAGGCAGTCGGACATCCCTCAAGGGGTCCCAGATTGGAGAGGGTGC
>NW_005372026.1:71341-72916 GCF_000412655.1 Myotis brandtii | reverse complement strand
GCAGGCCTAAGCCAGCAGGTCGTTATCTCCCGAGGGGTCCCAGACTGTGAGAGGGCACAGGCCGGGCTGGGGGCCCCCCCTCCCCACCCCCCCGAGTGCACAAATTTTTGTGCACCGGGCCTCTAGTTATGTATAATACAGAAAATATACCTGAATACAAATATGTAAAAATATATTAAAGTCCAGTTAAAAATTAGTAATAAAAATATTGTTGAGTGACTAACATGAAGCGAAGATTATATACATATATATAATCTATCCTATATAATAAAAGCCTAGGTGGCATCATGCGACGTCATCACAAGATGGTCACCGTGACGTTGTCACAAGATGGCCACCACAAAATGGATGCCCCCATGTTGTCGCAAGATGGCCACCACAAGATGGCCTCCACAAGATGGCCAGCACAAGGGGGGCAGTTGTGAGTGATCAGGTCAGCAGGGGAGGGAAGTTGGGTGCGACCAGGCTTGAAGGGGAGGACAGTTGGGGGTGAGACCAGGATGCCAGGGGAGGGCAGTTGGGAGCGATCAGGCTGGCAGGGGAGGCCAGTTGGGGGCATTTGGTCCAGCAGGGGAGCAGTTAGGGGGTGATCAGGCAGGAAGACAGGCGAGCGATTAGGAGCCAGCAAGCCTGGATTGTGAGAGGGCAGTCTGACTGCCAGTTTAGGCCCGATTCCATAGCGGTCAGGCAGTCGGACATCCCTCAAGGGGTCCCAGATTGGAGAGGGTGCCGGCTGGGCTGAGGCACAACCCCCCCATGCATGAATTTCCTGCACCAGGCCTCTAGTCCTATCTAATAAAAGACAAAGGTGCAAATTGACCGTACCTTTGCTACGCCCACCAGCCAATCAGAGTGATATGCAAATTAACCGCCAACAAACATGATAGCTAATTTGCATACTACAGGCAGGGCAGGACAGCGTGAGCTGGCAGCTAATTTGCATACTGCAGGCAGGGCAGGACAGTGTGAGCTGCCATCCAGGCCCCCATGTGTGCCCCGGGCAGCGGGGCTCAGGTGGCGCAATCAGTGAAGTGGGACTGGGGATTGGCGAATGGGCGCAAGGCAGACCTCCTGGTCCCTCCCCCCAGCTGGCAGGCTCCTATCAATCTTCAGTTTCTGCTGAAAGGAATGTGGCGCCTCCACCATGCAGCCTCCCAGGACTCGGACTCGCAGGCCCTGGAGTGGAGACTTCAACAAGGACTTCAGCGCCTGCTCAGGAGAAAAACTACCACTTCCCTAATCCACAGCTGCTTCTGTGTCTGCAAGAAACTGCACATGCTCCTCCCTGTGAGATGGGCGGGGCCAGGGCCTGAGTTGAGTGGTTCCATGATAGTGATAGCAGCTGGACCAGTGTAGGGATGGAGGGAGGGAGGGCGGGAAAGGAGCAAGGGGGAAGCCCTGGTTCCCTGCTCCTCCTCCCACAGGCATGGCCCTGGCTGCTGTTATGATAAAGGGAGTTGTGTTTTTCTAACTCTGTCTGGGTAAAGGAAACAAGTGTCTGTTGACTTCTGATCTTATTCTCAGAGCTGCCAGTTAATCCCTCTGGATGCATCATATCCAACCTCCAAAGGATCC
>NW_005372026.1:37861-70756 GCF_000412655.1 Myotis brandtii | reverse complement strand
GGGCAGGGGGTGTAGTTGGGGGTGAGCACACTGGTAAGGGAGGCAGTTGGGGGTGATCAGGCTGGCAGGGGGGGCATTTGAGGGTGAGTAGGCTGGCGGCGGGGGGAAGTTGGGGGCAAGCAGGCTGGCAGGCAGAGTGGTTAGGGGCAATCAGGCGGGTAGGCAGGTGAGTGGTTAGGAGCCAGCAATCCCAGATTGTGAGAGGGATGTCCGACTGCCAGTTTAGGCCCGATCCCTGTAAACTGGCAGTAGGACATTCTTCCAGGGGTCCCAGATTGGAGAGGGTGCAGGCCGGGCTGAGGGACACTCCTCCCCCCCTCCAGTGCACAAATTTTTGTTCACCAGGCCACTAGTATGTATATAAAACCTTAATATGCAAACAGACTGAACGGCAGAACAATGGAACAACCGAACAACTGGTCACTATGACGTGCACTGACCACCAGGGGGCGCACGCAGAACATGGCCGGTGATGGCAGCAGGAGGCAGAGCGCAGAACATGGTGTGGCATCAGCCGCGGTGGGATGGTGGAGCAGGTGAGTGGGAGTGCCAAACCCAAAGTGGGGCACTGGTTGCTGTCATTGGGGTGAGCCTCTGGTGGTTACTGAAAATTCTTTGCTCCCGCATGCTGTGGTCCCGCCCGGCACTCGCACCCACTGCCGACGCTGACCCCACTCACACCCTTTTCCGGTGCCCAGTGTCAGTCCCAATTGCTTGGCGCCATCAGGGGGTGCAAGCAGCAACTGCCAGCCCCGATTGCCCTTGAGGGCTTTTCCACCTCCTTCTGGTCCTGAGGGGTGATCAGGGCAGCAGCCGCCGCTTGCACCCATTGATGGCCCCGGCCCTGCTCACATCCACTGCTGGGGCCGGCCCCAATCACTCCGCACTGTCAGCGGGTATGAGTGGGGCAGCGCCATCAGCGTGTGGGAGTGACAGCGGCAGGAGCAGGGCTGCCAGCAGAGAGGGGACCAGGGGCTGTGATGGGAGGTGCCAGGCGAGGAAGTGGAGGATGGGCTGAGAACCTCCCCTGTGCCCACCGCAGCCTTGTGGCCCACAGTTCCTTCAAGGTGCACGAATTCATGCACTGGGCCCCTAGTATCATAATAAAAGATCATGTATTCTCATAAAAAGGTTTAAAAAGTCAAATTCAGCCCTGGTCCAATTCTGCTCAATGGTTAGAGCATCGGCCTTGCACCGAAGGGTTGTGGGTTCGATTTCTGGTCAAAGGCATGTAGGTAGGTTGCCACTTCACCACTCCCACCACCAGTCTTCATCCCCCTCCCTACCCTCCCCCATCAGAAAGCAATTTGTCTCTCACATCCCTGTCTCTCTCTTTCTCTCCCCCTCCCTCACTCCCTTTTTTCCACTTTCTCTGAAGAGTAATGGAAAAAATATCCTCTGGTGAGGATTAGGAAAAAAAAGTTAAATTCAAAATACTTGGGCTGATAATAGTTACTGAGGAATCTATAGATTAAAATATTTCCCTACTTAGCTACACCCTAATTGTATTTCAGATGGAGAAGCATCTCATCTAGTTGTTCAGACTCTGGTTAATACAATAAAAGTAATCTGAACTCCTGAAAATCCTCAGGACTATATGTTCCTAATAGCTTCTAAAATTAAGACTAAAACATACTGAAAGTTTTACGATTTTACTTTCAACTTATCCACCCCATTTTTTTCTCTTACCTTTTTGTTCCTTTTGATTCTCTATAGGAAAATCAGGTATTTGCATTTTATTTTATTTTTTAAAGGGCAGAAGGTTCTCAAAATACTTGTAAGAAAATTATCCCAAGTGTAGTAAAAAACAGTTAATTTCAAATGTTTGAGTTTTGGTCCCATGTGAATTTAGAAAAATTCCAACTGCAATTAGCTCAGAATATACAAATACCTGATTGCAAACAAACGCTGTCTGTAGGCCATCTCAGAGGAAATCTCAATGGGGGAGCAATATGAGACTTTACCTTCCTGAAGAAAAGTGGCTCATGCTTTTTCTCCATTTTTGTGTTTTATTCTGCAGATGTAGAGTCCTGAACCCAGGAGATTCCCATTTCTCCAACTCTGGACTTCCATATTCTGTATTCCAAGTAACATTTCTTCACTGTACTCACAGTGTACTTTCCCACAGAAATAGTGCTTGGGTCTATTTTAAAGTAGAAATGTAAGAAAGCAAATGCACTAATTAAATATTATATGTATATAAAATCTGTCATATATTTTGTTTTCAACAAATTTTATTTTTTCTTAATTTGCTTTAATCTTTTTATAAAATATTTTTTAAATAGATTTTTAGAGTGAGAGGAAGGCAGAGGGAGAGCGAGAGAGAGAGAAACATGGATGTTAATGCTCCCTGACCCAGACTTGGGAATCGAACCCACAACCTTTTAGTGCATGGAATGACAGTCATTCAACTGAGCCACACCAGCCAGGGTACTTTAATCTTACTTAATGACCTAACCATTATTTATCACATTCTTTGTTTAAGACATATTTTTACAGTCCAAACATTTGATTTATAGTGTTATTTAAAATTTAATGTTTTAATGCATTCTTTGGAGGGTTTAAAATACTACTAACCTAACACACATAGAAACACACAAATGCATATTTTTATTTAAGATGGTAATTATAGATTACTACATACATAGGTACACACCTTGCGTGTGAGCATAGCCATTGTATGAATTTTGAGATTGATTTTTATATCTGAAAGATGTACAATGCTGGAGCCGGTAGAGGTCAAAGTCTTCTGGGAAATTTTTCTCTGATGTTCTACAATTCACACACCCAAAAACTGTATCTGAAAGGGAGGAAGAAAAGAGCACATATGCTACCTCCCTGTTGATCTTAAGCACCAAAGTCAATACGCCTCAAGAATCAAGATTCCTAACTTCTTCTGTGTGTCTGTATCTGTTCCAGTCTTTTGTCCATGTTTCTTTGCTTGTTTTTAATTGGGATTCTGTTTTTTAATTTCATGTTGAACTTTTTTCTTAGTCTTTGGAACTTTTATTCTAATTTTGAAATTTGTTACTTTGATTTATTTATATATTGTAGCAATATGTATTACTTTACATAAATGATTACCCTTGTAGCAATATCTATTACATTACATAATTGTAGCATAATATTTATTGTCTATATTAATTATACCGTGCAATAGATCACTGCGGCTTACTTACTACTCATTGCAAATTTGTATCCTTAAGCAACACCAATCCTTTCCCTTCACTCCACATCATCTGACAAAACCATCATTTTTCTCTGTTTTTCACAAGTTTGACTTTTCTAGATTCCACATATAAGTGATACCATACAGTATTTATCTCTACTTTATTCAATTACCATAATGTGCTCAAGGTCCAACCACATTGTCTCAAATGGTAGTCCTTTATACAAGTTTGAACTTTTATATGTTTATATGTTTAACTTTTTAAGAAGCTGCCAAACTGTTTTCAAAAGTGGATGTTCCATTCCGCATTCTCACAGGTAAGGAAAGAATGTTCCAGTTTTTATGTATCCTTGGTAACTACTTGGTATTATCAAACTTTTGATTACAGCCATTTAGTGATAAGGCATTATAATCTCAAGTTGTATTTATCATTTGTCTACTGATGATGACCCTCTTTTTATGTGTATATTAACTATGTGTATATACATTTTTTTAAAAAATATTTTATTTTTTTTTTTACTGAGAGGAAGGGAGAGGGAGAGAGAGTTAGAAACATCGATGAGAGAGAAACATCAATCAGCTGCCTCCTGCACACCCCCTACTGGGGATGTGCCCACAAGCAAGGTACATGCCCTTGACCGGAATAGAACCTGAGACCCTTCAGTCCGCAGGCTGATGCTCTATCCACTGAGCCAAACCGGTTAGGGCTACATTTTTATAAAATGTCTATTTAAAACGTTTGGCCATTAAAAAATTGGATTGTTGTCTTCACATTGCATTGTCTGTATATAAGTATTTTATTTGCTTGTTTGTTGCTTTTAATCCTCATCTGAGGATATTTTTTTATTGATCTTTAGAGAGTGAAAGAGAGAGGGAAAGACAGAGAGAAATATTGATGGGAGAGAAACACATTGATTGGTTGCCTCCTGCATGAGCCCTGCCACATGCCCTTGACCGGAATCGAACCTGGGACCTTTCAGTCTGCAGGCTGATGCACTATCCAATGAGCCAAGCTGACCAGGGCTATATTTTAAAAGATAGGTGACTTGAAAATATTTTCTCCAAGTCTGTAATTTATCTTTTCATTTTATTAATAGCATCTTTTAAAAACAAGAACTTTTCATCTAAAAGAAGTGTAATCAATTATTATACTTTGATATTGTACTATTGTTGTTATCTCTAAGAAATCATCACTGAACCTAAAGTTACAGACATTTTCTTCTGTAATTTCTTCTAGACATTTTATCATTTTATTTTATGTAATTATGTCTATGCTTTATTTTGAGTTAATTTTGTATTGTATGAAGTAATTGTGTATAGTATGAGATCATTTTTTAAAAGTTTGTTTGAAATGTACACTTGAGAATTTTATAGGTTGATGTTGGGGAGCACATGCAAATTGGTTGGAAAGTTTGTAAGGAAGACATAGCAAAAAAAGGGAAGTGTGTGGTGGGCCGCCTGTCCTGTTTATCGGAATTCAGACTTAGGGGAGTGCTGAAGGCGGTGCCCCTAATTGTTCCTTGACCTTTTCCAAACAAGTCTGTGCACAGCAGACCCCCCGGTGTTTACTGGAATCCTTATGCTTAATCTGTAGGTGTCCTTGCTTAAAGGACACTACAAACACATGTGTCCTCCCAAAATTATGTCCCCTACTGACTATATCTAAAAGATAAACTTTATCTCAAACTGCTGCTACAATAAAAGCCTAACGAGGCAGGCAATCAAGGCTGCCTGGCTCCTTTAGCCTGGCAGTCCCTTAGCCCTCTCTTTCACAGCAAACAGTTGTGTCAGAGTAATCATTCATTCATCGCTCAGGGGCTGCTGGTCAGCCCCAGCAGGTTGATATATTTTTTTTCACCAAATATTATGTAAATAGAAATGCTGTTAAAATGTTATTTGTTCTAAATTTCTTATCAAAAATACCTGTGCTGATATATTTTATAAGTAATATTTATTTAATTGTTTAGTTTTCTTAAACAATCAAGTGCCACACCATTTGCAATCACTGATTACTCTGTAAAAAGCTAAATAAAATTAAATACTTTTATTTTTGAAGAAGGCAAATATGTAATCATCAGCTTTAAGTTTTTGGCCCAGATAATCAGCAAATATTTATGTGGCATAAAACAACTTTTAGTTAGTACTTACCTTGTTACAAATATTTGTTACAATTCTCCTATTTTAAATAATATTAAAAACTAGGGGCCTGGTGCACGAGATTTGTGCACTGTACTGCTTAGGGAGAGGGCCTAAGCCATCACTTGGACATCCTTAGTGCTGCCATGGAGGCAGGAGAGGCTCCCACCAGTGCTGCTGCGCTCACCAGCCTTGAGCCTTGCTTCTGGCTGAGCAGCACTCCCCCTATGGGAGCACACTGACCACCAGGGAGCAGCTCCTGCATTGAGCATCTGCTCCCTGGTGGCCAGTGCACATCATAGCGACCAGTTGTTCCATTGTTTGGTCGATTTGCATATTAGCCTTTTATTATACAGGATAAGTCAGAGGGAAGGTGGGGATGAGTGAGTAGGTGGGAAGAGATCAACCAAAGAACTTGCATGCATATATGCATAACCCATGGATATAGAAAAAAAGTCAGATTGTCTTCTTTTTTTAAAAAATAGATTTTTTATTGATTTTAGAGAGGAAGGGAAAGAGAGAGAGCCTGTGGATTGAGCCTGGACCTAGGCATGTGCCCTGATTGGGAATTGAACAGTGACCTCCTGGTTCATAGGTCATTGCTCAACCTCTGAGCAACACTGGCCAGGCAGAATATCTTAACAGACAACACAGTAACTAATTCATTTTCAAAGGATTGAAGTAGATGTTGAAATAAAAAGTATTTACAGGTACTAAATTTCTTTTTATTTGGCTTAAACATCAGAAATTTATTTACTTACATTTCTCTTTTTAGAAATATATTTTTAAAATTTTTCAATTGCAGTTGACATATTAATTTCAGTTACAAGCTAGTGATTAGACATTGTAAAATTACTAAATGATCACCCCCATAAATCTAATATCCATCTGACACCATACATAGTTATACTATTAATGACTATATCCCCCATGCTGGACTTTACATCCCATGACAATTCTGTAACTACCAATTTTTACTTCTTAATCCATCATGTTTTTCACCGTTCCCCTGAACACACCTTCCATCTGGCAACTGTCAAAATGTTCTCTGTTTCTGTTCCATTTGTTCATTTATGTTGTTGTTTAGTTTTTATGTATAAGGGAAATCATATGGTAATTTTCTTATTCTGTCTGACTTATTTCACTCATCTCAATACCCTCTAGGTCAGCAGTTCTCAACCTGTGGGTCACCAACCTGTGGGTCGCGACCCCTTTGGGGGTCGAACCACCCTTTCACAGGGGTCGCCTAAGACCATCGGAAAACACATATATAATTACATATTGTTTTTGTGATTAATCACTATGCTTTAATTATATTCAATTTGTAACAATGAAAATACATCCTGCATATCAGATATTTACATTAGGATTCATAGCAGTAGCAAAATTACAGTTATGAAGTAGCAACGAAAATAATTTTATGGTTGGGGTCACCACAACATGAGGAACTGTATTAAAAGGTTGCGACATTAGGAAGGTTGAGAACCACTGCTCTAGGTCCATTCATGTTGTTGCAGATGGCAAGATTTCATTCTTTTTTTGTTTGTGTTTTTTTGTTTGTTTGACTTTTTTTTTCTGAGTCATATTCCATTGTATATATCATCATTTCTTTTTCCATTCATCTGTGGATGGACACTTAGATTGCTTCCAAATATTGGCTATTGTAAATAATGCTGAAATAATCATATGAATGTATATGTCTTTTTGATTTAGTTAGTGTTTTAGGTTTCTTCAGATAAATGACCAGCAGAATTGCTGGATTCTTCTTTGTCTCTTGTCATATAGCCTTTGTTTTAAGTCTGTTTTATCTGATATAAGTATTGCTACCCCAACTTTTGTTTGTTTCTTTGTTCCCATGTATCATGAAATATCTTTTTCCATCCCTTTACTTTTGGTCTGTGTATGTCTTTTTAAAAAATATATATTTTTATTGATTTCAGAGAGGAAAGGAGAGGGAGAGAGAGATAGAAACATCAATGATGAGAGAGAATCTTTGATTGGCTGCCTCCTGCATGCCCCCTACTGGGGGTTGAGACCACAACCCGGGTATGTGCCCTCAACTGGACTCGAACCCAGGACCCTTCAGTCCACAGGCCGACACTGTATCCACTGAGCCAAACAGCTAGGGCCTGTGTGTGTGTTTTTATCTGAAGTAAGTCTCTTGTAGACAGCATATGTAAGGATCTTGTTCTGTTATTCATTCAGCCTCCAGATGTCTTTTGATTGAAGCGTTTAACCCATTTGCATTCAAAGTAATGGTTGATTGATAGTTACTTATTGCCATTTTATTATTCATATTTTATTTTGTTTCTCTTCTTCTTCTCCTTCTTCTTCTTCTTCTTCACGCTCTAGCCACTGAGCCAAACTGGTCAGGGCTTCTTCTTCTTCTTCTTCTTCTTCTTCTTCTTCTTCTTCTTCGTCTTCGTCTTCGTCTTCGTCTTCGTCTTCGTCTTCTTCTTTCTTCTTTTTCATCTTCTTTGAGACCCTTTAACATTTCTTGTAATACTATTTGGTGGTGTGAACTCCTTTATCTTTTCTTGTCTGAGAAGCTATTTATCTGTCCTTGGATTCTAAATGATAGTTGTTCAGGGTAGAGTAATCTTGGTTGTAGGTCCTTGCTTTTCATCACTTTGACTATTTCTTGCCAATCCCTTCTGGCCTGCAAAGTTGCTGTTGAGAAATTAGCTGGCAGTCTTATGGGATCTCTCTTGTAGGTAACTCACTATTTTAATCTTGCTGCTTTTAAGATTCTGTCTTTGTCTTTAACCTTTGGCATTTTGATATTGATGTGTCTTGGTGTGGGCCTCTTTGGGTTCATTTTGTTTGGGACTCTCTATGCTTCCTGGACTTATATGTCTAGTTCCATTCCAAGTCAGGGAAGTATTTCATCATTATTTTTTCACATAAGATTTCAATTCCTTACTCTCTCCTGCTTCCAGTATCTCCATGATATGAATGGTGGTATGCTTGAAAGTTGTTGCAGAGACTGCTTATACTATCCTAATTTTTTTAATTCCCTTTTCCTCTTGCTGTTCTGATTGAGTGTTTTTTGCTTCCTTATCTTCCAAATCTCTGATCCTCTGCTTCATCTACTCCACTGTTGATTACCTGTAATGTATTCTTCATTTCAGTTAGTGTATTCTTTATTTCTGACTGGTTCTTTTCTATGTTTTATGGTTGTGTTTTTAGTTTCCTATCTCTTTGTTGAAGTTCACACTAAATTCCTCTATTCCTCCCCTAAGTTTATTGAACATCCTTGTAACCAGTGCTTTGAACTCTGCATCAGGTAGATTGCTTGTCTCCATTTTGTTTAGTTTTTTGTTGTTGTTGGTTTTTGTTTTTGTTTTTTTAGATTCATTCTGTTCTTTCATGTGGGAGATGTTTCTTTGTCTCCTCATTGGCTGCTCCCCTGTGTTTGTTTCTATGTATTAGGTAGAGCTGCTATGTCTCCCATGCTTGGTAGAGTGGCTTATATCATAGGTGTCTTGTGGCACAGACCCCTGGATCACCAGAACCTAGCACTTCATGTGTAACCCCTGTGTAGGCTGTGTCCTTCCTCATATTGCTGTTGAGGCTTTATTGCTGTTGGCACCTCAATTGGAGGGATTTACCCCAAGGCTGACTGGCTGCAAAACTGGCTGCAACCATCATGGAAGATCAACAGTGCAGGGGCTGACCCCAGGGAGCTGGACTTACTTCAGGAAGGCATTGGTGCCTGTGAGTTTGTCCCTTGAGTGTTCTGCTTGTGGAGGGATGTTGTGTGTTGCTTCAACATGGTTGGAAGCTGTCCAGCACTTGCACTGGCTCTGGAGCCTCCAGGGAGGTATAGGCTAAGATTAGTTTCTACCTGTGCTCTGCACAGGGACACCAGGAATGAGCTATAAAGTGATCTGCAGATGGCTGCTACATGTACTGGGCTTAGATGTGCTCAGGAGAGGCCAAGATGAGAATAAAGGCACGCTGCTGCTAATGCCAATCCTGGGGCCACTTCACAAGATGTATGGGCCACTTTGAGGCCAGATGCTGCTTGTTTGAGATAGTTTAGAAAAGTCTGAAGCATGAGCCAAGACCGCCATTTCTATGGAAAAGCTACTGGAAATAGATTGGGTGGGTCCTGAAGTTGGGTGGGTCAGGTCAGAGGGAATCACCAGGGTGGGGTCAATAGTGTTAGCCAGGTTGATGGAAAGTTAGATACAGCATCAGCCTGTTTGCTCTGTGCGGAGAGGGCCTAGAAAAGGAACAATGGGCTCTGCCAACACTTCTGTCTGGGAGAAAACTGCCCCCTCCCCCAATTTTCATCTCATTGCCAGATTACTCAGTTCCTTCTCATCTGTTGAGCTGCTGCCCCAATGCTGGAGCTCAGAGCCAGTGAATTTGAGGAAGTTTGTGTGGGGGCCCTTTAATAGGAATGCCTAGGACTCTAGCAGCCTCCAACTCACTCAGTCACAATTCGCATTGGTTTTTATAGCCAGAAGTTATGGGGATTTTTCCTCCTGCCACTGGAACATTGGGCTGGATGGCCTTGTGTGTGGGTGAGACCACTGGCTCCACACAATGGACCTCCAGAGACAAGATATCATCCTGATTTTTAGCCACCAGAGATGAGTGTGGGACCAGCATTTTCTGCATCTTCGCCCCTCCTATCACTCTCCATGTGGCTCTTTTAATATCCTCAGTTGTAAGATTTCTTTCCAGCTAGATTTCAGGTGATTCTGAATAATGTTTGTTCTATACTTTAGTTGCAATTTTGATGTGATTAGGGAAGATGCAAATCTTGTTTGTATTTACCTTTGCCAGAACCCTAAGTTTCTTGGAGAGCCGATTTCGGCTCAATCACTGCAGGCCAGGACAAGAGACCCCACCTGCTGGAGGAACCCCGCTCACTACACAGATGCCCTCCAAGCCACGGCACCGCCTCAGGTGCAGCAAGCCAGCCAGGGAGGAACCACGGGACGTTGGCTCCAGGGCGTGTCCGGCCATCTCACCCAGTCTGGCCCCACCAGCTACCTTCTAATTAATTTCTCTTCAATGTGCATGAATCCGTGCACTAGGGCACTAGTATCTCAATAAAGATGGATTTTTTAAAGACACCTGGCAGGATGGTGTATTGAACTGGGAGTTGTAACCCTTAAATTTGCAATCAGATTGTGTTCTGATCTTTAGTTAAACAGGTCATAACCATAGAAAGTCTCAGAAATCTGTACAATTTTCTTATCAAATTTGAGTAATATTTGACACAACTTGCTCAGTGCTATTCTCATTATCAAAGAACATTATTGATTGCAATTTTGACACCATAGGTAGAACTTTGGGGTTTGAAGGGAGTTATTTTAACTGTAATTGTAACAATTATTAGTATTACTTTATACGGTGTTCTTAAAATTCAAAGGTAGGTTCACCTATATTATCTTACCTAATCTTCATAAATGTTCAATGAGATAAATATTGGTATTTCATTTTTATAGATGAGGGAATTTTGCCTCAAGTCGGTTATATTTATATCCAAGATCCCATAGAAGTCCTTTAGTTTCAAATTTTTGCTTTCTTACATTATTTTATAGTTGCTTACTCAGGATGAAATAATGCTTCCATGTTGTGGGAAACATATTCCTGTGTGTCCCTGGGAGTGCTGCTTTAATGACTAGAGTGATTATTGCAAACAAATAGCTGCAGAGAAGGTAAGTGTATATTCTTTTGAATATGTAAGTGATCGATAGAGAAATTATTCATTTTTTGCTGCAGTGTTATGCATAGTGCTATGTCCCAAAATAGACTATGCAAGACATCAATGACTCAGATTTGTCCTGAGTTATAACCTTTTTTTGGTAGGTCAAACGCTTTTATTTTATTTTACTTTTATTATTTGTTTTTTGTTAATCCTCACCCAAGGATATTTTTTCCATTGATTTTATTTTAGAGAGAGTAGAAGGGAGGGTGAGAGAAGAGAGAGAAATGTCAATGTGAGAGGGACACATTAATAGGCTGTTTCTAGCAAGCACCCCTACTGGGGCCGGGGATTGAGCCTGCAACCAAGGTATGTGCCCTTGCCTGGAATCAAACCAGGAAACTTTTAGTATAAGTAACGATGCTCTGTCCCTGAGCCAAACTGGCTAGTGTTGCAGTTTTAAAAGATGCAAATGCATTTTTATATTTACATAAATTCTGTGGTTTTGTGTCTTGCATAGCATTTCAATTTGTGTTTTGAGCCTTCACCAGAACTGATGTGCCATGAAATTGTGAAATAAGCACTATTTGATTTGAGATTGTTTAAAGGAATGTATTATAATGTCTTTTGTTAAAAAGCCATATAAATAAGAAATTTGTTATTTTAATGTATTTAGATTTTTATCAATTAATAAAGCATTATATCTGATTTTTTTCTTTCTTCTTTTTAAATATATTTTTTATTGATTTGAGAGATGAAGGGAGAGGGAGAGAGAGATAGAAACGTCAATGATGAGAGAGAATCTTTGATCAGCTGCCTCCTGTATGCCCCACAGTGTGGATGAAGCCACAACCCGGGCAAGTGCCCTGACCGAAAATTGAACCTTGACCTCCTGGTTCAGAGGTCAATGCTCAACCACTGAGCCATGCTGGCTGGGTTCTTTCTTTTTTTTATAAACATTCCTACAGTAATCTTTTTAGATCCTGAGAAAGCCTTTTGGTACAGAATTGGTCATTATATTTAAGTATGATTGTTGGCTTACCTAATTTATTGGCAGATTTGCCTCTTATTTGTCTAGTAGATTTGTAAACAAGACATATAAGTAAATAATACTTTAAAATATTAACACATAATTTCAAAAGCACACATAGATGTATATGTAATCTAATTATAGAATGTCTTTGTCCTAAAATTATTCTAATAATTAATTTTCCTTTTTGTATGTGTTCCACCTCATAAAATTTTCCCAAGATTCCAAGAAAGGAAGTCACACACACAAGAGTAGTGAGGAAAAGAGGCGGTAGAAGTGAATTCTGACAAAATTTCTCTGCTAAAGTGTTCTCTGACCCACAGTGGTATGTCCTCCAATTCTCTAAATTATAATGCAAGGTAAGACTTTTGTGAAAAATTTGTAGTCATCACCCAACTTGTCCCTCAAATTCTGGGAACGCAGAAGTTATAAAAAATGAAAGGAGACATTTAATCTGCTTCTACTGTTTTTTTTTTCCCCCAGAAACTCCCAAGTTTGGACATCTAGCAATTGTTAATGCAATTAAAAGCATTCAGAAAATCAACCTCTTTACTTCTTAGTGCTCTAAATTTGCCCACTACCTCTGTTTGTTCAAGAACAATTACTTGCTTTTTAAAACGGGCTAACTTACTTCTATGGTTTGGTTTTCAAAATCTCAGCGTTTTCACTCTTAATAAAACATCAATAATTCTTATATTTAGGAAAGAGAGGATGCATGTTTTTAAATATTTCCCCTGAAAACTTTAAAGTGGGCATGTAGGTAGGATAAAGCATTTCAGCTTATGTCACCAGTTATATAAATTCACATTCAAAGGTGCTCTTCTCAGGAAAGTGTGTCACTTATGAAAGAAACTGTTGCTGTTTGAAATAAAGCAAATGCTGTTATTCGTGGGCGGATTCTCTTTTGGTCGCTTATTACTAGGCCACTATGCTGCCCCTTTACAGCTGGCCTTACTTTCAACCACTTTGATGGGAAGTTCCTTGGCAGTTCTATTTCTTTATTACAAAGTTCACTGTTTTTGATTGCTACACTTACATTAACCTCAGCATTGCAGGAAAAGAACCATTAGAAGAAACTTATCCCAAAATGAACAGAGGTCACCACGGTACTGAAATTTTTGAGGTCACTATACATATCTGAGTTCCAAATTTAACTTTAGAAAATAGAAATGGGAAATACCCTATTTCAGCTTCCAGTTCACCACCTCCCACAGTCTGCACTATTTCTTTCTTCACTTTGCATTAAAAGAGTTTATTTTAATCATGAACACAACTTATTTTTGATACTGTTTAACATCCATTAATTACCTTAATGGTAGATATTAAGATAATTCCTAAGGAAAAAATAGAACACTGCATCTTTTCAGGGCAGAGGAAAGCAATAGTTCTATATTGTATCATATTTTGATTGAGATATCATAACAGTGGCATGCCTTAATCGTTAACTTTCAAGATTTTCTTCCTATCAATTAAAATTGTATCATAAGAAAATAATTTCACCAAAGTCAACATTTAAAATTTTTTACATCCTCCAACAAAATAATTTTAAAGATTTTAAATTATTATAATAAAATATACTTGACATTATTTTATTTTAGATACATTCTTATTATGCAGTATGGACTGATTTAAAGGTAGTCTGTTTAAGCTACTGGCCACCTTTTTATAGCACAGAAATCTGCATTATGATGTCACTTTGGTGAACCCAGGTAATTTGGAGGTTAAGGGAATTGGGGGGTCTTGCTAGTGTTTTCGGCCAGCTTCCCCTTCCCATCTTCCTCCTCTGCTGCTTGTGCTCCCGTAAGTAATAACTTAAACCCAGACAATTACAGCAACAAACAGCTTTATTTTTCCTCTAGCCTATGAGCTCTGGATGAAAGGGAACTTGCTTTCTCTGGGGCACAGAGTTGCTACAAATTTAACCCAGCATAAAATAGAGAGCCTGTTACTCCTAGATGTTATAAACCATACTATACATCTACCCCTGTATTCAGAGTCTATCTTCAAATCAGCCCATGGCAGAAACAAACAGCATGCTCTCTCTTATGAGATACACGATGCAATCAAGCACAGTCTTCCTGCAGCAAGCTCAGCTCTAGAACCTGCAGGGGTTGACTTAAGTGAGCCCCTTGCTCTTCTGGGGAGAAGTCTAGAATGTAGCAAGTATAAAAAGTTGAGGAATCCTTCAATGTGTGTAAAGTTTCAGGTGTATGAGAAGAATAAGATCTAAAGACCTGCTGTGCAATGTAGTGCCTATGTTTGACAATATAATGTTGGGCAATTAAAAACTAAAGAGGCTAATTTTTTTTAAGAACACAACCTCTTTATTTCTTTTGGAGACAAAATGCTCAATTTGGATGATGAAGATATGGTAAGCACTAAAGACAATGGCTAGCTCTTCCATTTATTCTAATGAATTCCAGTGGAGGAAGAGGAACTAGAACCTAGGCTGTCTTGGATCTATTAACATTCATCTTATCATATCTACGACTTGGTACTTCTTGAGCAGGACTGCCCCAATAAGGCCAGATGTGATAACAGTTGAAGATGGAGATGACAAATACGGAGAATTCAACATGTATATGCAGTTTAGTCCGATGTCCCCATACAGTCTCTAAAATTCCACGTTTGGTCAGAGCTGGCTGTCTTTGCTCCACTGTGTCTTGGATTCTGCTCCACTGCTTCTGAGGGAGAATAGATTCGGACATGTGGGCCATTTCCTCGGCAGCTTGCTGGGCAATCCAGTACGTCTACCTCTTGGTCTGGGGCCTCTCACAGTTCACCACAGACATAGGTACCCTGACAGTGTCAAGCCCATTTCCCCTCACCTCACACCAACACTCGCCCATCCTGTGATGCAGTAACTTTACTGCATGTGGGGCTACCACACCACCAAGACTTTTTAGAAAATGGCCGTCAACTATTTCAGTTTTTGGCTCACCTTTGACATTGTTCTCCATCCCCAGCTCCAGGTGACAGCTTTTCAGAAATTTCCCTGTAGCCTCGCCGGCCTTGGTCTGAATCTTTTCTAATTTTCCTTCTTGTCTTAGCAATTTCTCCTCTTCAAACAAATCTTGTTTTCTGGGGAGGCCTTTACAGCCAGTGCTTGAGGAAGGAGTGGATTAGGTCCATAGATTTCTTCTCTAAAACCAGGTCACGCGGACTTCAAGCGCCTCCACCGACTGTGTGAGGGTGAGCTCCAGGTGGTCTTTGGGCCGGTGCTTCATGTCCTTGCCCAGCTTGTAGATGCCGGGCTCTCCTGGCTAGCGGCTCCTCCCACCCACGACTCCTTCCACCCGCGGCTGCAGGATGACCGCTGTGGTGTGAGAGGCTGAAGCCGTGCCCTTGGCTCAGGTGCCCCCTTTCAGTTGGGGCCTGAGCAGGGTCCCTACTCGTCCTCCCAGCAGCTGAGCCATGCCTGGGGCTGCTACCTAGGCTAATTCTTATATTAAGTGTCCTTATCACCAAAAAAAGAAGCCAGAACACACACACACACACACACACACACACACAAAAGCCAAGGACACAAGAAGTCTTTTGAAGATGATAGACATGTTCAGTGCCTTGACTGTTGTGATGGTACTAAAGGTGTATGCACACACCCCAACTCATCAAAATGTGTACTTAAATATGTGCAATTTTTGTATAGTAATTATACAATGACAATCATATATGTGTGTCAAATTCACATGTGGTACCCCTTAAATTCACACACTCTTATATGTCAAATATATTTCTTTAACAAAAAATACATATTAGAAAAATAGTAATAAACTATCCTATATAATCAAAGCCTAATATGCACATTGTCCCCTTTGGCAGTCGTTCGACTGGGAGACAGGGAGTTAGACTGCTCGCTAGGGGGCGGTGTGGCACTAGCAGCAGGCGGCAGTGGAGGCGCTGCCGGCCCTGATGGGCCCCAACAAGAGTGGAACTGTGGTGGGATGGTGGAGCAGGTGAGTGGGCAGCACCAGGCCAAGGCCAGTGCAAGCGGGGCCCGATTGCCCCGCTGATCGCTGGTTAGAAATAAGTTAGAAAGAGGTTGGAAAGAGGCTTGTCAAATATACTTTTAGAATAAGAATCTATAAACTGAGAAGAAAAATAAACTCTAAATAAACCTTGAATATTTAAATATTAATGAATGAATTGGTTAGAATGCTTCTTTAAGAGAGGAGAAATGTCCCATGAAAAGTTGTGGTAATGAAGAAGTACAAGGAAGTTTGGGCAGAAAATGTTAGTAGTTTTGTCTGAAAAATGAGTGTATATTGGTCTATCACAAATCTATTTTCTACTAAGAACAAATTTAGGTCAAACACACTTTACTAATGTATTATACATATGTTTGTGTTTTTCTGTAATCTGCCACCAGGCTATAGGCTTTAATAGAAACAATAATACTTTTCATCTCTATATCCTTTCCTGGAGGCAATAGGGGTTTGTTTATAGGAGGTTTTAAGAAGGAAAGAAATAAGCTGATATCAATATTTAGGAAATATAATTTTGTGAGTAATCAGAAGGACAGAAAGCATACAGACTGGAGGCAAAAGTCCAGCTAGGAGGTTTCTGTAGTCAAAATATTTTATGTGGTAGGAACAGAGAGGAAGAATGAGACTCCATGGAAGAAGAACTGACACAACTCAGTCAACTGACTGTGGAAAACCAAGAAAAGAGGGAAGGACCTTCCAGTCTGTACGAATGGAAGAATACTGATTTTATTTGTAGAAACTGACAAGAAGCACTTTGTACCATGTGATACCACAGTGCTCTGATTTTTCCACCTTCATACTCTGTATTACAATTCATAATCAGTTCTGCACTCTCTATGGTTTAACATCCACCCCAACATGGCACTTGCACAGATTTCTCTATCTCTGGTGGATGACCCTGTACTCTCATAGTATCTACAGCCAATGACACAATTTTCAGTAATTACGATCTGGTGGCATTTTGTTTGTTATTGTGTTAAATGAATGGTTTACGTATTTTTCCAAATAGACTATAGGTTTCTGAATGCTAGGAAAGTGTTGTCTAAATTCTGAGTGCTAAATTTAATCTTTGATATACTCTATTGGGCTGAAATGAATCTTAATCAAGATTCATTAATCAATGAATATAAATAAATAAATAAATAATGTTGTCATCACCATACCATGATACAGGTATTTCTAGAGTTCCTTTAAAAAAATGTATTGATCTTTAGAGAGAGAAGGAGAGGGAGAGAGAAGTACAAGGAAAAAAAAAAAAAAAAAAAAAAAAGAAAAAAAAAATAAAGTAAAAATTAAGCTTAAAAAAAAAAAATAAAAAATAAAAAAATGTTTTGATCTTTAGAGAGAGAAGGAGAGGGAGAGAGAAACGTCGGTATGAGAACAGAACAGCTGCCTCCTGCACACCGCTTACCAGGGATGGAGTCTGCAACCCGGGCATGCGCCCTGACCAAGCATTGAACCTTTCAGTGCACTGAAGACACCCAGCCAACTGAGCCACACCGGCCAGAGCTAGAATTTCTTAACTGTTAAGAAACTAAAATGACATAAACACTTAGAAATGTTAGCTTTACTGAATTTTCCAAGTGTGCTTTAAATTCCTAATTATAGCTAATCTTCACTTCCATCATTCAATTTGTTTTCTGCTTCAGCTAACAAATTTATTCTCTAGAGTGCTTGCAGTTTGAGTAGCCTTTTCACTGAAATATAAAGGTCAAAGAAAAGGGAACATATGTAATACTTTCAAAAATAAAGATTTTTAAAAATACGTATAATAAAAGCCCATCTGAAATTGGGTTAAATAATGTGGAAGTTTTTATGTGACATTTGCTGATGTCACACTTAATAAGATAATAGCCAAATTAAACAAGAAGTGCTGTCTCTTTTGTTAGGAGTGAGGACTCCTTTTAGAGGCATCTTGTCAGAGATGTCCTTATGTCTTATTGAACAAAATCACATACTTAGCCCTGAATCAATTACTTCGAAGTGCAGTAGGATCGCCATGATTGTCTTAGAATCATTGTGATCTACCATCTATTGTTTCAAATGGCATCCTTTCTCCCTTATGCATGTAGAGCGCAGGGTGGATAGTGAATAAATCTCGGTGATTTTAGAAAGCAGAAGGGAAAACATAGATTTGTGGTAGCTAACCAACAGGGGAAACTCTAGAAGTTCTATACTGCTGATTGATCACAAGGAACAATTTTCTTTTGTTAAAAGTATTAAGTAATTTTTGTGCAAAAAATTAGATTTGTTATTTCTGTACAGCATATGTAGTAAGATTTTATATAATAAAGTTAAGAAACAATATAAATCATTAAACTTTTCTTAAGAATATCACAGACATCACAAAAGATCAATTCTCACATATAATAAATGCAGAGGCCTGTTAAGATATTACATGGTATCCCAGAGTATTCTCTAAAAAAATGCAATTTTGCACACATTGTTTATAATGTTATATGATGACAGTTGTAGGAATGTTGCAGGAAGGCCTGAGAGATGTCAAGGCTTTATTGACTAACTTAGAATGATTTTTTATGTTAACATGTAAAAATACATAATACCTTTTTTGTCCTTAGATCCAGAGACAGAGGAGCATTGATCAGACTGTCAAACCTCAGAGGGAAGGTAGGAGAGGGGCAGTGAGGGGGAGAGATCAACCAAAGGACTTGTATGCATGCATATAAGCCTAACCAATGGATACAGACACCAGGGAGGTGAGGGCATGAGTGGGGGTGGGGTGGGGGGGAAGTTGGGAGAAGGACATATATGTAATACCTTAATCAATAAAGAAAAAAAGAAACATTTTCAAAAATGAAATAAAAAATATTATCATTGTCAAAAAAATGTAATTTCATTAAACTGACCAGGCTGATGAACTTTTTTCCCCTCAATTTTCATTTTACCTGAACTTTCTACAGCATTTGACTCATTACTCCCTTTTATTTGAAACTTTCATCCTTTGTTTTCTGTGACATTAACCTCCATGATTTCTAAGATTGTTCATGAGGGGTGACATTTGTCACTTGATAAAATGATAATAATTACATCAACATGCAAATTTGTTTTGGAAATTCTTTAAGATTATTTATTAATGACTACAAAGAAAAAAGTTCCAAGTATTTCAGCAATTATCTATCTATCTATCTACTATTGTTTCTATATATTAATCTTGTAATCATAGCAAATACATGCAGTCATTTTAGGTTCTAAATTCAGTCTATATTTTTCCACTTATTTTTTCCCTTCTATTCTTCTTTTATAAGAGAAGATAAACATCCCTAAATTTTTGAAGCTAAGCAGAGATTCTTGGGAAATACTTTGGTGGACAGTCATCCCTCACACAACCCTTTTATTCAGCAGCATCACCCTTTTACTTGGGACCTACTTATTAGCTCTCTTATCTTTGATAATACAGAAGGTCTCTGACTTATTGTGATTCACCTTAGGATTTTTTAACTTTATGATGTTGCAAAAACAATACACATTTAGTAGAAATTATACTTGATATTTTGAATTTTGATATTTTCCTGGGCTAGATACACAGCATGATACACTCGTGATCCTGGGCAATAGGAGTGATCCACAGCTCCAAGTAAGCCATGTGATCATGAGGTTAAACAATTGATACTCTACAGGAAACTGTGCTACCAGCATTTTTTGAATATTATATTTGTATTTTCATATCCCATCACGTCTGCAAAACATCCATCTTTGTATTCTATTTCTGATGAAAAGAGGAAGAAATCACCCTTGGGATGAAACTCAAGATAATTGTCCAACTGTAGACTATTGTGAGTATTCTGAGCACGTTCAAGGCAAGCTATGTTAAGCTATGATGTTCAATAGATTAAGTGTATAAAAGGCATTTGTGACTCACATTATTTTCAATTTAAGGTGGGATTATTGGGATGCAACCTCATTGTAAGTCGAAGAGCAACTATATTGATTCTTTGTTATATTAGAACTAGAGGCCTGGCCTGCGGGATTGGGCTAAAACCGGCTCTCCGACATCCCCCAAGGGGTCCCAGATTGCGAGAGGGTGCAGGCCAGGCTGAGGGACCCCACCAGTGCATGATTGGGGCTGGGGAGGGATGCGGGAGGTTGACCAGCCCGGAAGGGACCGCGGGAGGGCTCCAGGGTGTGTCCAGCCCATCTCGCTCAGTCCTGATCAGCCGGACCCCAGCAGCAAGCTAACCTACTGGTTGGAGTGTCTTCCCCCTAGTGGTCAGTGCATGTCATAGTGACTGGTTGACTGGTCAACTGCACCCTGGTGGTCAGTGCATGTCAGAGCTAGTGGTTGGGTGGCCTTAGCATATCATTAGGATATTATGCTTTGATTGGTTGAACCACCAACTGGATGACTGAACACTTAGCATATTAAACTTTTATTATATAAGATTAGGCACCAAGTGGGTTCCTTCCTCTATGGTGGACATAGAAAATGGCTTCTTGGTCTTCCTGGTTTTTTGAAAGTCAGCTTCAGTTTTGATAATGGGAATTGTCTGAGGTATGTGAGAAATGATAAGCAATCCCTCTGGGAAACTCTGCCAAGTTTTGCATTCACTTGTAGGGTTTGGCCTTGCTGTATGGCTTGGATGGGATCTGTATCAGCAAATCCTTCGTTTATGGATAGAAAATGAGGGCCTTCATTCTAGGCTGCTTTAATTTCTGCATTTCTTTTCTTGCCATTGTGAAAGCAGTAGCAGTTTGTGGTTGTGGTGTTGGTGTGGAGAGATGGTTGAAGATTTTTTCCTATAGAGATTAGAGACTTATACTAAGGGTAGCTGACATGCTAAATGTCTACGCATTGGAACAGTGGTTACTAGAAATTCCAAGGGCTAACATGACCACCAAGTCTGAACAGTTGGATGAGAAATACCATCTTGTCAGCAGATGACTGGTAATTGCCATCAAGTCTGACTGTAGTTTATGTGAGGATAAGCTAATCATCTTGACATCCAAGCTCCTGGTAAGGGAAGGAGAGTCAGCTTAAGCAATGAGAGTAAGTGAAATCAGATGCTTACAGTTTTATGGCAGCAATTGGTCATTCATCATAATTAATGAAAAAACCCAATGATTGTTCCACTGTATGAAAAATGCAGTGGATGTTCCTGTTTCTGACAGACCTGACCGCCATCAGCATCATCACATCCACAAAGGCCCAAATTGAGTTGGTTGGAAGGAAGAGAGACAACTGCAAGGTACATCTACAGAGGGAATAGAGAGATTCCGAAACCAGGCATAAAATATGTACACGTACTTTGAAAAATATCTGTTATATGTATTCCAACCCAGCATTGAAAACTAATTTTTAAATAATTTAAAATTTGATAATATTTCCTGAGTCTATTATGTATAGCGCTGAATTAAGAAACCTGGGACACCTTCCTGTCCTTGACCAAATCATAATAGTAGCTACAATTCATTGAGAACTTACTGGCAATCACTATGCTGAAAGATTGACATTTATCATTTCATTTATACTTTAAACAACCCTATGAGGTATATACTATAATTATCCCCATTTTACATAGGAAAAGCCAAGGCTCAGAGGGCTTAAGAAACTTGTCAAAGAAATTTGCCAAGATGCATAGCTAGAATTCTTATCCATGTCTAACTCCAGAGCCCACACACTTAACGAGTTTGCTACATTGCTCAAATGGTTTGAGAAAATAATGTTAAAATCAAGTCAGATTTGTTTTTTTCTAGCACATAAACTGTTTTCTCTTTCAACTCCTATGCAAATTCTCTAATAAGCTCCTAAATATCTGCATGTAAGTGGAATTTAGATTCAAAGGTAATCACTGGTCAAGGTACTTGACAGCAATCTTGCCAATTAAGCAGCAGTCCCAACTGTAAGAATGTTGTACTGCGCAAAAACCCGTGCTGTATTCTCAATGAGCTTGCAGCTGCTGGCATGGGCATCATTAGAATCTAGGGAAACGACTGTTTCCTAGCGAACAGCAACAAAATGCAAAGCATGGTATGTCAGGAAGTGAAGACATTTGAAAGAAAGTTAGCGAATAGGAAAGCAGTTGGTGATAAAACAAGTGGAATCCTGCCTGAGGCTCAGTGTCACAGTTGCTTCTGAAAAAGAAGTTGGGTCTTTGGGGAAATAAATGAACAGAAGTTTCAAATAAGATCCCTATTTTACTTTGGTCTCTTGCTTGTTTTAGTGTGTGTGTGTGTGTGTGTGTGTGTGTGTGTGTGTGTGTGTATTTGCACGATAGAATTCTCTGCTTCATGGCTCTTTCTGACTTCCCTTAGGTAATATGTCACTTAAGCACGTGCCTAAGCTTTTATTTTTCTCAAAGCAAGACTATAATAGTTCTTCCCTGAATTACAAGGGTTGTAGGTTTTATAACCTGAGTCCAGTAGAGAAAAAAAAAGTATTGATTTTTTAAAAAGTTTAGTGCCCATTTAAACTTAAATACCTCTTTTTCTCCCTTCTTATTCCTTCATTTTTGCTGTGAATACTATGCAGGCACTAAATGATTTCAATAGAGTTAATATTTACAGTTAATCTCCTTCTGCTGATATTTATTCCAGCAAAGAAAACATGCTACATCCCTCTCTTCTTTTCTTCCCCCCACATCCCTCCGCCACCATGATTTATCTGACAAAGTTCAGTCAGGTTTCCTGTGATTGGTGGTAAAGATCTTAGTCACTTCCTACCGCGGAACTTAATGCAGACTGTAAATAACCCGATTCACTTTTTATTCTTTCTCTTTAAACACCCTCAGGTCACTCTGTGGAAACCTGTTTTGGGTCCACACCTCTGTGTCAAGCTCCTGGCTGTCCTTTCCCCTTTAACACAGCAGCCCTTCTAATGACCTTCCTTTCTCTCCCTTTCTGTTTGTCAGCCAAAGTCTTGAGGAGCAGGAGGCTCTCATGGGCTCCACTGCCTCTGCTTCCATTCATTCCTCAGCCTCCTGCAGTTTGATTTCCCCCCCAACCACGCAGGTGAAGCAGCTCATCGAAGCTCAACAATGGGTTCCACCCAGTGAAAACTTTCCAATATTTATAATTTCTGGATTCTATACATTACATTCTGTTGAAAATATATTTTTTTTCAAAATTTCTATTTGCTGATGTCAATATCTCTGTGCTTCTATACTTCCGACCAGTTATTCTGTTCTCTTGGTGAGATTCTCCTCCTCTTCACGCTCTGTTATTCCTTTTGCATTGTTATCCTTAATCTATATTTGTCACTCTACATATTCCCTTTGTATAATCTTATCTATTTTCATGATTTAGCTAATATATATAAGTAATAGATGCTCCACAACGCACA
This sequence comes from Myotis brandtii, assembly GCF_000412655.1. Classification (NCBI taxonomy): domain Eukaryota; kingdom Metazoa; phylum Chordata; class Mammalia; order Chiroptera; family Vespertilionidae; genus Myotis; species Myotis brandtii. The sequence continues at coordinate 47,473 of NW_005372026.1, read as the reverse complement.
GTGTGGTCTTCCTATCAACCACGTCACACATACACAGCTCTTATTATATGCACAGTCTGCCAAGAAAGTCCAATTTGGGACTGCTTACTATATTAATCCCTTTAAGTCTTTACCACTGCCCTCCAAGACAGGGTCATCATTTCTTTTAAAAAAACCCAACCTCAAAAAATGCAAGTGCATTTTCTAGATAATATTGTTAGATAATATTGTTAGATATTGCCAAGACAAGGTTGAGGATGAGGTTTTTCTGATTCCAAAATCCGTAATCTTTCATGATCAGTTTTACCTTCCTAGTCTTTATGCTCAAAAGGCTTGCATTCTTGCTGAGTAAGTGGAACATACAAAAGACTGGCATTCTAAGGCTTCTTGAGTCATAAACTTCCCTTCACTGATCCTAGCACCCTGCTGTCCATTACAACTTTCAAACTTTTTTTTTCTTTTTGCCATGGAAATGGTAAAGAATTATTCAATGTTTACAAAATCTTAAGTCAGCTCATGTGTCCATTATGTCATAAACCCTTCTCTGGGTCTTCCTGCTAATATTTAGTGTCCTTTCCCAATTCTGAACTATGATGACCATTTGTTTTCATCCCAAGTTCTAGAATGGTCTATTTTGTGACTCCATTATTTCTTATTTTGCTGGTAGAAGTAAAATTAGAAGCTTGAGGTAGTTAAAGACTTAGGCTTTCTTGCAATACATTGAAAGGTATTAGCAGAGAACTACTGCTCCATAAATATATTCTTAATTTTGTTGAATTTAAAATTGAACTAAATTGCTTTTTGACCTCCTTTAATGTTGAAAAATGGGAGAAAAGGCTTAGTAATGTAAAACTATAATACTTATGCGCACTGGAAAGCAACAAATGATTGATTATATAAGTCTGAAAGAGGAAGTGTTTTCGCAGCTATTCCTAGCTCAGTAAATCAAAAATAGCTTGCCAGATGTGACTCCCAGTTTTCTATAAAATTCATCATTTTCTATTTGCATTCACAAAGCAGAGAAAAATTTTATAGATAGCAACATCCAAAGAAAATTATGCCTGCCTTGGTTCCTTCCTTCCCTCCTTATGTCTCCCCCTCCCTCCTATTTATCTATCTCTGTTGCAATATCCATCTGTCTTTATGTTAGTACTAGAGGCCCGGTGCACAAGATTCGTTCACTCAAGAGGGTCCCTCAGCCCGGCCTGTGCCCTCTCGCAGTCTGGGAGCCCTCGGTAGATGTCCCACTGATGGCTTAGGCCCACTCCTAAGCCGGCAGCTGGACATTTTTAGCGCTGCCATGGAGGCAGGAGAGGCTCCCGCAACTGCTGCTGTGCTCACCAACCTTGAGCCCGGCTTCTGGCTGAGCAGCGCTACCCCTGTGGGAGCGCACTGACCACTAGGGAGCAGCTCCTGCATTGAGCATCTGCCCCCTGGTGGTCAGTATGTGTCATAGTGACCGGTTATTCCACCATTAGGTCGATTTGCATATTGGCCTTTTATTATATAGGATAAAACACACAAGAGTATGGACATTGAGCTGACTTAGATATAAAAATTATTTTTATGCCGATTCAATAACAAAGTGTTGAACCTGGTGACTTTTGAGGTCTTTTCCAGCTTTAAGATTCTGTAATTTTGTTAATATAGCATTGTTAATAACCATATGCTGAATATTCAACAAAATTTAACTCCAGTTTAAACTTAATGGCTCTCAGAAGTAGCAAGCTCAGCTTTGCAGTTAGCCTGTCTTCTCATTGCCCCTATACTATGAACATTTACTTAGTCCTTAGGTGATAGCCCCTCTATCCCTACACAGTCCCTTGCCCAAACCTCTACTTTGCTTTTGTTACAAGAATACATATCTCCAAAATAATATTTTCATTTCAAAATCATCCATAAAACTATTTCGGCTATTTACATTATCTTAGAAACCTGACCATACAAATCATAATTTAACACACAACCTGCTTGCTTATGCTCGCAGACATGGTCCACAGCTATATTTTATTACAGTGAATTTCAGAACTTTGTGTTTGTAACATTTATGAGACACTTGAAAAATACAGGTTTCTAGTCTCCATCCCAAAAATTCTTGTCTAATAGTTTTTGGGGAAAGCTGAGGTGTGTGAATTTTTATTAAGCACTCCATGTGGTTCTGATGCTGGTGATATGGTTTTCTCTGGAACAGACTTTGAGAAACTCTAGTTCTTACCATTTATTCTTGATAACTTTTTTATACTGTACCTTAAATAATTTAACTTTAAACACAAAAAATATCAAATATCACTGAAGTAATTATAAATTTAGAAATTGATTTGTGTGTAGCGACATGATACTCTTCTGAATATATATTTCAACCCCAAATTACATGTTGAAATTTGCATTGAGAAATCACATTGAAATACTTGTAAAATGGTTCACAGTCTTTTTGATGTTAAGGTCTTAATTGATAAGGTAACTGTAATCATTATATTACATAATTACTAATAAATGTGCTTGTTAAAAATGGATCTCTCTGGAACCCTTATGTAAACAGCCATGAGAACATATTCTAGGATTCCACCTTCCAAGATAAAGTGCCTTTAACAACATCATTTGGGCAATTCTGGTTCTAAATGCTACCGACTGGGATCCAAGAGAGATCTGTCTTATTGCAAACATTGGCCCATAGAAAATCATACTACAGCATGTTTCTGTTTTACTTTAAGGCTAAGATGTGGTGTATTTATTTCAAATAGCTCAATATATCAAAACATAAATTCATTAAAAAACGATAAAAATAACTTTTATCAGGTAAGATTAAATTAATACAATCTTCAAATTAGAAATAACCTTGGAGGGTATCTGGTCTCATCTGTTTTACAAGCTAGGGATTTCCCCTCTGTAATCATCTATTCTCTAAATTTTCCCAGATACAGGAAGATATTTTTTTTAAGTGATCTTTTCTTCTAGTGGACGTCAATAATTATCATAACTACTTTTCTTATATTTAACCAAAATGAACATTCTTATACTTTTCTAGCTTGAATTTATTCTGAAATAATCCTGCTCGCCATTTCATATGACAGCAGAGGAAGAGGTGGGGTTTGAGAGTGGGTTGAACTAACTTACATTTTTTCTTCTGTGCTAGATGTTTGAAATGTATTAGAAATTCTTCCCATTTAATCCCCATGAGAAAGGTATTATCTCCTTTTCTCTCATTTTATAGAAACAGAGACTGAGTCTTGGAGAAGTTAAGCAACTTGTCCAGGGTTACAATTTATAGGAATGGCAGTCAGACTGGAGCCTAAATTTACGGTCCAGGTCATCCTTTTAACAACCTAAGTTTTCTAATGTATTGACTGCTGTCATTCAACCTCAACTTTATGTACATGGATTGTGTGCCAGACATACTACTAGTAAGTACTGAATATATAGTGATGAACAAATCACATGGTTTCTGATCTCAAAAAAGAAAATGTTGGTGATGCAGATGTATCGTTTCTGACTTAGTCAGAACCACCTTAGGAAAGAGCTTGCCTACTCAAATCAAGCAGACAGCGTGAGATAGTTTGAGTTATGTCTTCCAATTGAGCCCTGGGGTTCCCATCTATTTGAAAGCCAAGCAGTGATTGTGGTGCACAGAGTTTACTGTCTGGCTGCATAAATCCTCCCCCACTGCATATGTGCGCTCTTCGTCTGTGAGCTGTTTCCCTGATGAACTGCTGTTCTTCCAACAGCTCGGGTTTCTCAAGCAATTATTTCACTCAACAATTGGCTTTTTAAGCTCAATGATTCTCATTTCCACAGCATGTGTTTGATGAAAACAAAACACTCGCACACCACATCTTTCTAGCAACATTGTGTCAGTCAGCCGTCTTGGTCAGCACATATGTTAGATACTCGTTTGGCAGAGGGCACAGCCCACGCATATGCTGAACTGTCACTTGCTTTGGCGTGCGTTTTGCAATGTATTCTACACTTCTAGCATCTTTTTGCTTGCTGGTGTGCCAGCCACAATACAAGATTTTAATTATTCAAGATATTATGCATTTCAGAATAATCATGACAGTCAAGGAATAAATGTTGACATGCAACTTTCCACTTAAATGTAAATAAAGTTTGTTACAATTTGATCTTGAATTTGAAATATATTACAGATAAAATACCATTGATGTATTAAGAAACTAGAGGCCTGATGCACAAAATTTGTGCAAGGGGCTCAGCCCTCGCAGCTGTGGTGGCTTGCCTCGGCCCTTTCAGCCCCGGATTCATCTGGAAGTTTGTCTGGAAGGACATCCGGAAGGTCGTTCAGCTGTCTGGTCTAATTAGCATATTATGCTTTTATTATTATAGATAGATACAGTTTCTCACTTATACACAGTGTAGACTTGGATAAATTACTTATTCTTTTGGGCCAGCATTTTCCTAATTTATTAAATAAGAATTTAAGAAAAGTTTGTTTAGAATTTTAGAAAAGTTTTTATTATATTATAGATTTTATCTAAGGTATTCAAAATGAAGTATATAAATTATATTCCATATTAAAGTTGTATAATTAATATTAAATTATTTCATAAGGTAAGTTTTTTTTTTCTAAAATTATATATAGGAGGACAAGAGTGATGTTTTCTATTAAAGTGTGTTAATGGTTATATATTTCAGTGTAATAATGACGGTAAATATTTATATAGCACTTAATATATCCTAGGCATTGCTTTAAGTGCTTTTCACGAATTAACTCTAAACCATCATATGATCTCCATAACGAAGTTACTAATATTAACCCCCTGTAATAATGAGAAAACTGAACCAGAGAACTAAAGTAACTTTTTAATGATCACAACCAGAATTATTAACCTAAATGCTTGGCCCCTGACTCTATGTTTAACCTCTCTACTATGTTGCATTGCGGCAAAATTTACTAATAAAGTAGCAGAGAGTGCAGCATGATTTGGTTACAAAGCAATTTAAGATTTACTGAGATCTATTCTCTTGAACATAGGGGATCTTGGAGGAGGGCCTAAAATATCTCAAAATCAAAACGTTGGAATAAAAATAATTCATTTTTATTTGGAAACAGCCTAAGTGCCCATCAGCAGATGAGTGGATTAAAAAACTGTGATACATCTACACAATGGAATACTATGCTGAGGTAAAAAAGAAGGAACTCTTGCCATTTGCAACAGCATGGATGGAACTGGAGAGCATTATGCTAAGTGAAATAAGCCAGTCAGAGAAAGATAAATACCACATGATCTCACTCATTTGTGGAATATAGAGAACAACATAGACTGATGAACAGGGACAGATCCAAAGACAGAGAAATAGCAATCAGACTATCAATCCCCAGAGGGAAAGTAGGGGAGGGTGGGGGTAAGGGGAAGAGATCAACTAAAGGACTTGTATGCATGCATATAAGCCAAACCAATGGACACAGACAACAGGGGGATGAGAGCATGAGTGTGGTGAGGGGGAGGTTGGGGGTTAATGGAGGGATGAGGACACATTTGTAATATCCTAACCAATAAAGAAATTAAAGATAAAATAATAATAATAATAATAATTCATTTTTTACCCATGCTCTCAGAAAATGGCTGGTATTCTAAGTTTAGGTACTTGTAATTGAGTAATTAAGATCTATTCTACTTTATTGAAATGGATAAAATGTCCTTCTTTTGCAATTCTGCAGTTATAAATACTAGAATCTAAGATCAGATGAATATATTTGAACTCATTATCAAATATTTATTTTAACTTAATGTTTTGATGTTATCCAAAGAGCATTAAAGCTTCTATATGCTGGTATCTTTAACAAGATTAAAAACTGAACTAGGTAGTTTTCAAGTCTCCTTCTAACTTTTTGGTAGTGTATGAACATGGCTCCCATGTGAACTATACCTCTAAGAAATTATGTAGCCCTCCCCCATTAATTTTGAGATGATCACTTTTGATAAATTAAATGTTGCCCAAGTAAGCTTGTATGACCACTTAGACTAGATCAGTTATCCAGCAATTTCTGCCTTGGCCTCTTATATACTTACTCTTGGATCCTTTAGATATTGTACAAGAAGTCGAATTCTGCCTTAGCCAGTTTGGCTCAGTAGATAGAGCTTCAGCCTGTGGACGAAAAGGTCCTGGGTTCAATTTCAGTCAAGGGCATGTGCCTTGGTTGCAGCCTCCTACCGGCCGCAGCCCTGGTTGGTGCTCATGCAGGAGTCAACCAATCAATATGGTTCTCTCACATCAATGTTTCTCTCTGTCTTTCCCTCTGTCTTCCAATCTCTATAAAAATCAATGGAAAGAGAGGGAAGCAACAGTGACCAGGAGCACAGCCACACCAATACAAAGACTAGCCTCAGACACTACCCCGGACTCATGCAGGGAGCTGCTTGCCAGCTGTAACATGTGTGGGGCTACCACCGTACCCTGGAATTGAGTGGCACGATACTTCACCAAGGGCTCCCAGATATCTGTAGTGAGAACCCACCAGAGACACATTCCCCACTGCACTTCCTAACCTGCAGGCTGGGACCCAGCATCTAAGAGGTTCACAGTGAGTGCACGCTAGAGAGACATCCCACACCTCAAATTCTCACTGGGAGCCCGGAACCAGCATCCCAGGATCCTGTGCTGACAGGGCTGCTGTAGTGACATAGAGCCGCCTGGAGACCACCCTGACTCCAGCCCGTGGTCAGTGCTGCCTTAGCAACTGGGAGTCTCATGGAAACCACCCCAACCCTGGCCCCAGGTCAATGCTGCCCGTGAGACCCTGAGTGAAATGCAGGCCAGAGAGGACTGGGCCCTGACAGGGAGTCACACACCAGAGAAACTGTGCATGTGCCTCCACTAACCCCAGACATCTGAAGCAGACAAAGGAGGGACCAGATCCATGAGAGAAGGGGGTACAACCCAGAGCAGAGTCAATAAAGGTATGAGACTCAAGACAGACTCAGCTTATGGGCTAACGAGTCCAGAACCACTCGACTGCTAGAGACTTCAACCTCTCAGACCCCAATCAGGGTGCCCAGGGCCAGAAAGAAACTGCAAAAATGGGGTGACAAATAAATAACACCCCACCCCTTGAAAGAAAAGGAGGAATATCCATAAAAGGAACTAAAGGAAATGGAGGCAAGCAATATGACAGAGAAAGAATTTAGAGTAATGATTATAAAAATGCTCAACCATCTGGATGGGAAATTCACCAACATATATAAGAATCAAGAGGAAATGAAGAATGATATAGCAGCAATAAAGAACATAATGGAAGGTTTCAATAGTAGAGTAGAAGAAGCTGAGGACTGAATCAGTGAGTTAGAAGACAGGGTAGAAAACACCCAGCACTGAACAGGAATTGGAAAAAAAATTAAAAAGCAGGAGGAGAGTATAAGGGAGCTTTGAGACAACATGAAACTAAGCAACATATGCATATAGGGGTTCTAGAAGAACAAGAAGAGGAGCAATGAATAGAAAATCTATTTGAAGAAATAATGACAGAAAACTTCCCTGACTTGGTGAAAAAAAGTCATACAAGCACAGAGAGTCCCATACAGGATGAAAAAAGACCCACAATTAATAACAATGGCAAATGTTAATGACAAAGACACGTTGTAATTACAATGGCAAGCATTAAGGACAAAGAAAGAATCTTAAGGGCTTCAAGAGAGAGACAGAGCATTACCATTCAGGGATCTCCTATTAGATTATCAAATGATTTCTCCACAGAAACACATCAGGCCAGAAGGGAATGGAATGAAGTATACAAAGTGATTCAAAGCAGGGGGTAGAATCCAAGAGTAGTCTATCCATCAAGGCTAACATTCAATTTGAGGGTGAAATCAGGAGCTTTGCAGACAAAAAAAGGCTAAGGTAGACTTCAAAATGAAGATAATAACAAGAGATAAGGAAGGCCACTTCATAATACTAAAGAGATCTATACAACAAGAGGATATAACTCTGGTAAACATATATGCACCCAATACAGGAGCACCCAAATACATAAATAAACAAACAAACAAAAAACCTTCTGGAAGATATCAAGGGAGAGATCGAAAGCAATACATTATAGGGAATTTAATACTTCATTGACATCAATGGATGTATGTAATGACATCAATAATAAATAATTAAAAAAATTAAAATGTGAACATTCTGGTTACATAGCTATCCTCAAGTTGCTTAGCCAGTTAAGGACAAAATGAGCTGTTTTTAAAAAACACATTTATTGGAGTGACATTGGTTAATAAAACTATATAATTTTGAGTGTAAAAAAATTCTGAAAACACTAGACTAAATAAAGTTTAACACAATTCACAAAAAATAAATAAATAAAATAAATAAATATAATAATCAATGGAAAAATATACTGGGATGGCAGGGCTGGGGGGGGGGGGCGGGGGGGAAGCCCGATTCTTTTCCTGAAAAGAACTTGTGAAAGCTAGAAGATGAGGGTCTGAGGTCAGACTTCTAGTTGACCCCAGTAAGATTCTAGACATGTGAAGGAAGCTTCTTGGACTCTCCAGACCAGACCAACTCTCAGCTAAATACTACTGAGTCAATATTAGTCATTTGAGTGCCTCCCAAATCATGATATATAATACAATGGTTGTTAATTTAAGCCCCTAGATTTTGTGGTAGTTACCAAAATAAGAAATATATAATTGAGAATTTGAAAAATAAATGATTCAATGCATTATAGAGTCATCACTTTGTTATTAGATTGCATTTCAGCGTATTCAACAATGGGCCCTGGTCAACGTGGCAATGCTGTTGAAGTCCAGTAAAGGTTTCCAGTGATACAGTGAAAACCCAGCAGTGAGTCTGCAGTCAGCAGTAATTCCAACCTCAGCAGCCAGTAAACAGACTTTGTGACAAATCACTCTTTGAACATGATCAATAATATGGGACTAATATTACCTCTCTCATAAAGGATTGGATATCACATTAAACACATATGAGATCACTGTTACTAACAGTTGTTATGGGTTGAATTGTGCCCCCCTCCCAATTGTTATGCTGAATTCTTAACTCTCCCTTAAAATGTGACTTTAATTGGAAATAGGGTTGTTGCAGATGCATTTACTTAAAACGAAGCTTATTGAATTAGGGCTGGCTCCTAATTAAATATGACCGATGCCTTATAAAAAGGGAAAATTTGAAGATAGACACACATAGAGAGGAGCTTAAATAAGAGGATAAGGAAATCATTGCCATCTACAACCCCAGGAGAAAGCCCTGAAACAGGTCCTTCTAGCAAAGGCCTCAGAAATAGCCAGTGCTGTCAACAACTTGATTTTTGATTTCTAACCAGTTCTGTGAGACAATGGTCTGTAAGTCACCTAGCTTGTGGTACTTTACTAAGGCAGCCTTAACAAACTAATGCAGTAGTATTACCATGCCCATATCTAAACTCACAGTGACAACCTTTCCCACAAGTATCCAATGATTCATACAATCTGAAATGCTCATTTCAGAAAAATGGTCTGTGTGTTACTAATTTTTACCAAGCTGTAACCTACTTTAAGAAAATTTGCATCATAAAACGATAATGTAGAAAACATTATTTTAAAGAATTGTCAACATCAGAGGGTTGTTGATATATATATTAGAGGCCTGGTGCACAAAAATTTGTGCACTCGGGGGGGGGGGGGC
>NW_005372026.1:31950-37119 GCF_000412655.1 Myotis brandtii | reverse complement strand
AAAAAAACTATAAAATACTACAGCATATTATATGTACCCTTCACCCAATTTCTTAGGTGTTAATAATTTAAACATAACCATTATACAACTAACAAAATTTGGAATATATTTTTCTTATAATCTCTTTAATGTTACTTAATCCATTTACTTTGTTTTTGTTAATCTTCACCCAAGGATATTTTTCCATTGAATTTTAGAGAGAGTGAAGGGAAAGGGAGAGACACATTGATTGGTTGCCTCCTGCACATGCTCTGATAGGGACTGGGGATCAAGCCAGCAACTGAGGTACATGCCCTTGACTGGAATCAAACCTGGGACCCTTCAGTCCATGGGCTAATGCTCTATCCACTGAGCAAAACAGGCTGCAGCTTAATTCATTTACTTTTAATTTATATGTGTCTTTATATATAAAGTGGGTTTTGTTTTTGATTCACCCTCGAGTCCCACAGCAGCAAGGCATGGCCGGCTGCTCGGGGCTTCAGGGGTGGGTGTGCCTTCCCTGGTGGCCGGCCTGCCCTGGATGGCGGCGCGCTGGTGGTTGGTGCTGTCCTGCCCTGCCTGCAGTATGCAAATTAGCCTCCATCTTTGTTGGCGGTTTATTTGCATATTGCGCTGATTAGCCAATGGGGGGCGTATCGAAGGTATGGTCAATTACCATGTTTGTCTATTATTAGATTAGATATATATATTTGGAAGAGAGATCCTTGGTATCACTTAATTAATTCAAGTTACAATATGTGGACAATACTGGGGTTTTAATCAGTACCTCATTTTATAAAGGAGCATTTCAGGCTAAGTTTGCAGGGCAAAGCAATCTTTTTAAAAATATATAATTGATGCTAGCATTTAATATAAAACATGTCTAGTAGGAATAGACCAGGGAACAAATTAATTCCAAACAAAAAAATAATCCAATTTGTCACTAATTGTAAAAACAATTGACAGAAAGATTGTACAGCCTGCTATTCTCATACAAACAGTGAAATTGCCATGGTTATGACAACTCAATGACATGAAAACAGTAGCTTGATTTAGCAGTTTTACATCCATGCATTAAGGAAAACCCTGAGAACAATTGAATACTTTAATAAGGTGCATTTTCATTCACTCTTGTTTTAAATTATCAAGCACTGTATATAATAGCTTCATTGTCACATTAGGTTTTGGGGAAAAGTCAAAATACATATACCATGTGACAAGACTTTGAAAACCTCATTTTATCAGCTAAGAAGCACACAAGCAGACTTCTGATTTAGGGATGAACGTATGCAGAGATTCCACAATGGCTTTCAGCAACCAATTCTGGTGTTTTTCATTTTGAAGTTCATCTACTAGATCTTAACCTAAGTAACTTTCTTTTTCTTGCCCTTTCAGAATGGAAACAATTAAATTTATAACACAAAACCATCATTTTTTGCCAGGAAATGAACTTAAACTTTCGATCTATAGACTTCTATTTATAAGATTAAAATGACCAATACAACTTAATTAATTTATTCAACATATATGGTGAAGTATTGAGGTATAGGTTGGTGTTCAGAGAAAGCCTCTGGACAGACATGGATGATATAAAGGAACCCACCATGTAGTTCTAGGTAGTGAACTTTGCAGGTGAAGAGAATCTATACTAATAAAAGGGTAATATACTAATTCGACCGGGTCGACCAGACATCTTCTGGTCATCCAGTCCTCCTTCTGGACAAAGCCATGGTGGCCAGGGCCGAGGTAGAGGCAGTTAGGGGTCATCAGGACAATGAGGGAGGGTGGTTAGGGTCAATCAAGCAGGCAGGCAAGTGAGCGGTTAGAAGCCAGCGGTCCTGGATTGTGAGAGGGATGTCCAACTGCTGGTTTAGGCCCGATTCCTGCATGCCCAATCCTTAAACCAGTAGTCAGACATCCCCTGAGGGGTCCCGTATTGGAGAGGGTGCAGGCCTGGCTGAGCAACCCTTTCTCTGTGCACAAATTTTGTGCACCAGGCCTCTAGTATTAAATATAAAGTCTATGAGGTGAAAAATGCTTAGATATTTGAAAATGAACATGATGGGAAGTTTTTGGCTGGAGAATGATTGAGGGTGATAATGTCATGGGGGGACATCAGAGACATGGACTGAGTCCAGATCATGCATCCGACCTCATCCTGCATCATTGACCTAATTATTATATTTATTTAACAACTAGGATACAGGCATTTTCTAATATTTATCAGCTGTTAACATTGCAAAGATAGGAAAGATCCCTAGTACTCCAAAGGACAAAATAATGCATTATTATTTAATAAGAAACCTCTTATGAGATCATTTCAGTTGTGCCACTAATTTTATACTAGTGGGCAGCAGCTCAGTTAACACATACTGAATTCATTGTCTCTATCTTTTGAATAGGGGGTTGGATTACATTATTGTACATATTTTTCAACTCTGGAAATTGATTAATACAGATAACGATCCTTCTGTGGTTTGAAACAATAATCTAAATCCAACAAGAAGAAGTATAGGAGGAATAAGTGGAGCCACAGTGGTCTTTACATTTTTAAATTACATATAAGTTGAGGGAGTGTTAAAATACTCTGAAAATACCTGGAAGTTGTAACTACTGTTAGGTTTCAGAAAATAGTATGTTCATGAAAAAGAAAATCACATATCACAGATATCTCGTACTCTCTGATTGAAGGCGTTAAGGCTCAGTTTGTATCTAACTTTTCAATTTCTCTAATGCAGTGAATTTCTTTATGACATTCTCAAATATTTCATTTATTAAAATACACTGTAGCCCTATTATTTTTTAAAGTTATAATTCATGTGCTATAAAATTTAACCTTTTAAGTTTAAAATTCAGTGGTTTTAGTATATTTACAAAGTTGTGCAACCATTACCACTACCTAATTTCAGAATATTTTCATCCACTCAAAAAGAAACCTTATGCCTATTAGCAGTCACTTCTATTCCCCCTGTACCCCATCCCTAGGCAAACATTAATCTGATTTTTGTTTCTATAAATTTTCCTACTATGGACATTTCATATAAAAGGAATCAAATAATATGTGGCAATGCTTTTATTTAGTTCCTTTCACTTGGCATGGTTTTCAAGGTTCATCCATGTTGTAGCATATATCAGTAATACATTCTTTTTTAGCTGAATAATATTCCATTGTATGGCTATCATGCATTTTGTTTATCCATTTTCCAGTTCATGAACATTTGCATTGCATCTACTTTTTGGCTATCTACACTAATAAAAGAGAAAGATGCAAATTGACCGTACCTTTGCAACACCCACCAGCCAATCAGGAGTGAGTATGCAAATTAACCCAACAAATATGGCGGATTAATTTGCATACACAGGCACCTAGCGGCCAGGGGTGGGGCAGGATACTTGAGTCATCGCCATGGCCACAACGCAGGTGTTCTGCACCACTGCAGCTGCTCTGGGCCTCTGGGCAGTGTGGGAAGGCAGAAAGGCGGCTCTGGGCCAGAGCAAAGGCAGTGCCAGCAGCCAGGGGAAGGGAGGCCCATTCTTGAAAGAATCTTCATGCATCAGGCCTCTAGTTATAAATAATAATATAAACACTTATATACAAGTTTTTGTGTAGACAGGTGTTTTATAGGAGTAGGATTACTGAATCACATGCTAACTCTATATTTAGGTTTTGAGGAACTGCCAAACTGTTTCCAAAGCACCTGCACCATTTACTTTCCCACCAGCAACATCTGAGGGTTCTGATGTTGCCACATCTTTGCCAACACTCTAGAGTATTTCTGAATTAATTAGACTTGTTTTGGAAGAGAGGAGAGGTGAAAATTTTTCAGGTCACACGATATTGGAATTTGAATGTAAAGAAATTTTAAATGAACTATTTTTTAAATTTTTATTGAATTTATTTGGGTGACACTGGTTAACAGAATTATACAGGTTTCAGGTGCAAAATTTTATAACACATCACCCTTACACTATATTGTGTGTTCACCACACTAGTACCTGGTAAATGCTCTTTAGTCTAGCTGTTTATAAAGTAAGTCTCCTTTAAGATAAGTGCAAAGAAGAAAGGCATATGAATTTTATTATAGATTCTTATCATAGCATATTTTTATTTGTAATATATTCAGAATACCACTTTATACCTTTTTTAATAATTCAGAGACATTTTATGTATCTGATATCCTATCCCAGGGAAAGACAATTTACAGCTGATACCTATCCTTTCTCAGAATGAATGGACATGACATGATTGTGTAAATATAAAATGATGAAACAGAACAAGATTGGCACCTAGTGCTAGACTCAAAGCAGGAGTGAGAATGTAGGTTAGGCTTGACTGCCGAATGGCATTACTATGTCCTTAGCAGTGGTTCTCAACTTCTGGCCCTTTAAATACAGTTCCTCATGTTGTGACCCAACCATAAAATTATTTTCATTGCTACTTCATAACTGTAATGTTGCTACTGTTATGAATCGTAATGTAAATATCTGATATGCAGGATGGTCTTAGGCGACCCCTGTGAAAGTCGTTCGACTGCCAAAGGAGTCGCGACCCACAGGTTGAGAACCGCAGCCTTAGAGTATTATACTCTTTTCTTTCTCAGGTATATGATGAGCATCATGAAGAGAAAAACCTACCAAGAAGCTTTCACAAGAGTGAATGACCCTGAAAAGGCAATCATACAATACTCAAAACTCCAGAAAATAGTTTTGGGGACATTTGAAAAATAGGTAACTAGCTCCTTGGGATGAAATAAGAATTTCCTTCAGTGTTTCAATCCCAGGTGGGGAGGGGAGGGGGTGTGTGCAAGAGGCAGCCTATCAATGATTCCCTCTCATCATTGATGTTTCTATCTCTCCCCTTCTTCCTTCCTCTCTGAAATCAATAAATACTAATTAAAAACTTAAAATGTGAAGTGTTGTTTGCTTCAGCCAAGTTTTAATGCCCCAATGGAGCTGGTTCTGTTCTGTTCTGTTTGCAAATTCTGGGCTTTCTGTTAGGTATTTAGGTGCTAACTACTGTCAGGCACTGTGTTTTTGGCTTTTAACACCCTGCATGAAGCTCCAAGTGATCTACCAGTCCTTTGCTTGTGTTTGTCTCTACAGGCCTTCCCTGCAAGCAGGTGGGGTCAATCTGCCCTCTCTTCCTAGCTGGTTTGGCTCAATGGATAGAGCATTGGCCTATGGACTGAA
>NW_005372026.1:28657-31411 GCF_000412655.1 Myotis brandtii | reverse complement strand
AGAACAAAGGACTCACACAGACTGAAAGGGAAGGAAACAAATTTTTTAGGCAAATGGAAATGAAAAGAAAGCTGGGGTAGCAATACTTATATCTAACAAAATAGACCTCAAAGTGAAGGCCATGACAAGAGATAAGGAAGGCCACTCGTAATACTAAAGGGATTGTACAACAAGAGGCCGTAACTGGTAAACATATATGTACCCAGAACAGGAGCATCCAAATATATATGGAGGATCTCAAGGGAGATATTGACAGAAATACAATCATAGTAGGGGACTTTAACACTCCACTGACACACTGACATCAGTGGATAAATCTTCTAGACATAAAATCAGCAAGGAAAAAGCAATCCTAAATGATGCTCTAGAACAAATGGGAAGAATTGACATCTTCAGAATATTCCACCCCAAAGCTACAGAATATACATTCTTCTCAAGTTCACATGGGACACTTTCAAAGATAGACCACATGTTAGGAAACAAGCAAAGTCTCTATAAATATAAAAAGACTGAAATCATAGCAAGCTTCTTCTCAGACCATAATGGCATGAAATTAGAAATAAGTTACTATAAAAATGCTCAAAAACAATAAAATACATGGAGGCTAAATGGGATGCTATAGAACAATGAATGGGTTACCAAAGAGATCAAAGAAGAAATTAAAAAAAGCATTTTGGAAACAAATGAAAATGAACACACAACAATCAAAAATCTTTGGGACACAGTGAAAGCAGTCCTGAGAGGGCAGTTCATAGCACTACAGACTACATCACAAAACAAGAAAAACTGATAAGTTATTAAGCACTACACTTTAAAGAATTAGAACGAGAACAACAAGAAAAGCCCAGAACAAGTACAAGGAAGGAAATAATAAAGATCAGAGTGGAAATAAATGACATAGAGATGCCCCTCCCCCCCAAAAAAAACAAAACAAAAACAAAAACGATTAATAAAACCAAAAGCTGCTTCTTCAAAAGGATAAACAAGATTGATGAACCTCTAGCCAGGCTCACCAGGAAACAAAAAGAGAGGACCCAAATAAACAAAATCAGAAACAAAAGAGGTGAAGTAAAACTGACCCCACAGAAATACAAAGGATTGTATTAAAGTACAATGAATGACTTTATTCCAACAAATGGGAAACCTGAATTAAATGGACATATTCCTAGAAAAATACAACCTCCCAAAACTCAATCAGGAGGAATCATAAAACCTGAATAGGCCAATAACTACTCAAGAAATTGAAGTAGTAATAAAAAAAATCAGAGCAAACAAAAGACCTGGTCCAGTTGGATTCACAGGGAAGTTTTACCAAATTTATTTTGGGGATGCAAGGCTGGTACAATATTTGCAAATCAATGAATGTGATACAGCACATAAACAGATTGCAAGACAAAAATCACGTGATCATACCAATCCATGCAGAAAAATCATTTGACAAAATCTAACACCCTTTTTGATAAAAACTCTCACCAAAGTGGCAATAGAGAAAACATACCTCAACATATAAAGGCCATATATGACAAACAGTCCACATCATACTCATTGAGCAAAAACTACTAGTAAAACTGTTTTCCCTAAGAACAGGAACAAAATTGGGAAACCCTCTTTCACTACTTCTGTTTAACATGGTGCTGGAAGTCCTAGCCATAGTGATCTAACAAGAAGAATCAATAAAAGGCCTCAAAATTGGAAAGGAGGAAGTAAAACTCTCATTATTTGCAGATGACATGATAATGTACATAGAAAACCCTAAAGACTCCATAAAAAACTACTAGATTTAATAAATGAATTTGAAAATGTAGCATGATACAAAACTAACACCCCCAAACCCACAGTATTTTTATACACCAATAGTGAATGCTCAGAATGAGAAACTAAAAAATAAATCCCATTTACCATTGCAGCAAGAAAGTTAAGATACTTAAGAATAAACTTAACCAAGGAGGTAAAAGACCTATCCTCTGCAAACTATAGGATGTTCACAAAAGAGATAGAGGAAGATATAAACAAGTGGAAGAATATAACATGTTCATGGGTTGGTAGAATCAACACCATTAAACTGTCCATATTACCCAAAGCAATCTATAGATTCAATCCAATCCCCATTTAAATATCAATGGCATATTTCACAGACCTAGAACAAACACTTCAAAAATTTATATGGAACAAAAGAAGACCCCAAACAGCTGCAGCAATATTGAGCAAGAAGAACAAAGTTGGAGGAATCACAGATTCCATGATACCAGATATCAAGTTATACTACAAAGCCAATGTAATCTAAACAGCCTGGTACTGGCACAGGAACTGGCATATAGATCAATGGAACAGAACAGGGAACCCAGAAATCAACCCAAGCCACTATAATCAATTAAAATTTGACAAAGGTGGCAAGAGTACACATTGGAGCAGAGACAGTCTCTTCAATAAATGGTGCTGGGAAAATTGGACAGATACATACAAAAAAAATAAAACTAGACCACCAACTTACACCATACACAAAAAATAAACTCAAAATGGATAAATGACTTAAATATATGACAGGAAACCATAAAAGTACTAGAAGAAAACCACAGGAACCAAAATCTCAGACAACTCCTAGTGAAGCAGGGGGTCCCTCGGGGGTGAGGACGACGGAGCCACAATGCGCTAGGGCGTCTGCATGCACGACTCCGGAGACCAGGTTCAGTGACGCAGATCCATTTTATTGTGGAACTACAGGGGTATATATAGCATGAGGGGACCAATCAGAGG
>NW_005372026.1:10404-27323 GCF_000412655.1 Myotis brandtii | reverse complement strand
GGCGTTGCTACTTCCTGGTGTGCCGAGGAAGCATGTCATGGTGGAGTGTGCTCACACCATTGCATCAGCCCCAGCGCTGAGACATACTTCCCAAGCTCTACGTACATCCTAGGACAGTGGAAACTAAGGAGAAATAAACAAATTGGACTATCCTATCTAATAATAGACAAACATGGTAATTGACCATACCTTCGCTACGCCTCCCATGGGCTAATCAGCGTGATATACAAATTAACCGCCAACAAAGATGGCGGCTAATTTGCATACTGCAGGCAGGGCGGGACAGCACCATCCTGCCTACCCTGCTGCCATCCAGGCCTGCTATCTGCAATCCTGGGCGGGAGGGGGGTACAGTATGCAACCGGACCCAGGGCGGCCTGGCGGGGTAGCAGCGATCCGCTGGCCTGCCCGGGAGTCTCGTGTGCGACCCAGGGCGGGGCCCCAACACCTGGATCCACCCTGCCCTGTGCACAACAGGGGCCACGCCACAACCCCCAGATTGGCCCTGCCCTGTGCATGACCAGGGGTGGCACCCCAACCCCCGGATTGGCCCTGCCCTGTGCGCAATTGGGGGTGGTGCCCCAACACCCTGATTGGCCCTGCCGACTACGCGACCGGGGATGGCACCCCAACTCCCTGATCGGCCCTGCCCTGTGTGGGACCAGGGGCGGAGCCCCAACCCCCCAATCAACCCTGCCCTGTGCGGGACCCAGGGAGGCAGGGCAGGCACCTAGGGATCGGCCTGCCATCTGCCACCCGGGGAACGGGCCTAAGTCAGCAGGTGGTTATCTCCCAAGGGGTCCCAGACTGTGAGAGGGCACAAGTGGGGCTGAGGGACACCCCTCCCCACCCCCTCTGCTAGTGCACAAATTTTTGTGCGCCGGGCCTCTAGTATGACAATAAAAAGTTTCTGTACTGAAAAAGGAACCATCATCAAAATAACAAGGGAGCCCATTACATGGGAAACCATATTTGCTAATGAAACATCTGATAAGGGGTTAATCTCCATAATATACAGGGAACTTATACAACTTAACAAAAGGAAGACAAATAATCCAATTAAAAAGGGCGAAGGACCAAAATAGACACTTCTCCTAAGTAGACATACAGAGAGCCAAGAGAAATATGGAAACATGCTCAGTCACTAATCATCTGAGAGCTGCATGTAAATGTAGCCAGCAGCAGAAGGAAGTGGAGATGGAAGCTGACTGATATCATTTCTTCTACCAGGAGACTAAGCTCTGGAAATTAAAATAAATTTGAATCAGAAAAATGCACTTACATTTCCTGCTCATTTGAATTTGTAGGTAAAATTGTAAAGACCATGTATATTTTCATTTTTCAAAGAATATTTCATTAGCAATTTTTAGCTTTTAAACTTAAATTTTAATACTTATTGGAGTTTATAGTATTTTGTTGCTTCTTCCTCAAATTGCAATTCATGTATTGGCTTAGGTCAAAATTTCAGGGCTGAAAAAGTTAGAGTGCTAAAAAAACCAATAGCTGCTAATTATGTCTTTGTCATCAAAGATCTTATGATTACATGTCAGTGTATTACAAATGGCAGAAATAAAACAGATTTTTTTCAAAGGGAAGCAAGACATTTCATATGCATTTGGCCAATTAATGTAGCCTATCTAGGGAATATTAGGAGAAGGGAAAAGTGACCGTGGTCTTTAGGACAACACATGCCAGACACAATTCATACACAGTGTCCGTAGTACCAATTTTAGATTATCAGTGTAGATTAAAAAAACAATTTATGCAATGACTAAATCCTTCCCTTAGAACTAGTGACATTTGGAGGTATTTTTGATTGAAGAGTTTTAAATCTTACCAAACAAATGCTAGATTAAAATGTAAGCCAAGGTCTATGATTAACCTTAACTGACTCCCGCATCTTTTTCATTTCTTACAGAGTTGTAATGTTCTTTAACTGCTTACAGTGATTAATCAATGAAAGAATAAGAAAACCGAGTAAAATCAGTTACTTATGCAGTGTTCAACATTGGAATTTATATGTAAGCTGCAGTTCTATTTTTGTGGTAAAGGAACATAAGTGTGCAATTTGTTTTCATTTCGTAACCTTACAGAAATGTCATAGTACATTCAATATAACTTCATGAAAGGAATTTTAAATCAAGAATTATTCAACCATATTTTATTTGGGGAATTAAAAGAGTGTCACAGATTGCTGGTTCAATTATGTTGAAGATATAATTATTTTTTAGTACATCAAAAGGGTAATCTACAACTTAAATATTTAAAAACTACCCAAAACTAAAATTTCTGACATGTAGTTTCATAGGGCACCTTAAATACAGATAAATTTAAGGTAAAAAGGCTCCTTCCATCTTTTGAAAGCTATAATACTCTTTTCTGAAACATCAAATGCTTTCTTAAAATTATAAAATACTTAAAATATAAAAATGTATAATGATTAACATTACAAATCTTTGTGTACTCACAAGCTGGTTTGTCACATTTGCTTCAGTGACCCTTTTTGAAATAAAACAATGTAAGGGATTTAAAGTTCTGCTTGTAACATTTCCTATTTTATTTATCTTCCTCCTGCTTCCACTGTGATTACCATTAGCCTGAAGTAAGTGCTGTGGCAGACTGTATCTTTACAAAAATGGTCACAATAATATCATGCATCACACAGGTGATTCTCCAAGTGGCTGCTTAAACCCTGCAGTGTATGTGGAGTTTAATCGGGGCAAGCTCTGAGACTGTGTTCATTGATGGTGTTCACCAGTGTGACGCTGGGTCAGCTCTGGGCAAAGTCTTCAACTGATGGTAATTTTTCTTATTGACTCTTGAAAGCCAGGCATCATGTAAAATGTATGACATCATTGAGACTGTCATATTGTGGGAAGCCTAAGCCCCAGAGTAAGGCCCCAGAGAGTGAGCCACAATGTGTAAAAAGAGACCAAGGGGGACCAGGCAAGAACTTTCTAGTGGCTCCAACCCTGTAGAAAAAATCCAGACATAATCCAACCAAATGAGCCCTGTCAGCTCACAGAAAATGACAGAAAATAATAAATTTTTGCTTCAAGCCATTACATATTAAGGTGATTCTTTTTACATAGCACTAAAAAACTGAAAGGCAAAAAGGGGGTTGTATAATCTTGCTCACTTTTTCATATAGTTATACGTACAGATGGTACCTGACTTACAAGTTTTTGACTTTACAATGGAAGAAAAGTGATACACATTCCGTAGAAACTGTACTTTGAATTTGGATCTTTTCTTGGGCTAGTGTTCTAAGATATAGTGTTCTTTTCAAATGCTGGGCAGAGGCAGGGACCCACAGCTCCCAGTGAGCCATGCGATTATGAGGGTAAACAACCGATACTCTGTATTGCCAGTTGTTTTTGGATATTGTGTTTTTGTATCCCATTATGTCTGCACAATAGCCATCTATGTCTCTTGCTTATGGTGAGAAGAAGACAATGCAAGATAATTACCCAACTGTAGGTTATGTAAGTATTCTGAGCATGTTTAAGGTTGGTTAGGCTAAGCTATGATGGGTGGTAGGTTAGGTGTATTAAATGCATTTTTGAATTATGATATTTTCAACTTATTGGAATGTAACCCCAACATAAGTCAAAGAGTATCTGTATTAAAAAAATACAGTATTTTTACTTTCTTTTAAATCTCCAGAAATTATGTTTATTGGTTTCCATAATTTATTTTATTATAAAATACTAGAGGCCCAGTGCACGAATTCATGCACCAGTGGGGTCCCTTGGCCTGGCCTGCAGGATCGGGCTGAAACCGGCTCTCCAACAACCCACAATGGGTCCTGGATTTCTAGAGGGTGCAAGCCAGGTCAAGGGACCCACTGGTGCATGATTGGGGCCAGAGCGGGATGCGGGAGGTTGGCCAGCTGAGGAGGGACTGCGGGAGGGCTCCAGGGCATGTCCGGCCCTTCTCATTTAGTCCCGATCGGCTGGACCCCAGCAGCAAGCAAACCTACCAGTCGGAACGTCTGCCCCCTGGTGGTCAGTGCACATCATAGTGAACAGTTGAGCGGCCTTAGCATATCATTAGCATATTACACTTGGATTGGTTGAATGGATGACCAGACACTTAGCATATTAGGCTTTTATTGTATAAGATTACATCTATTAAAGAATGGCTATACTTAAGATGAAAATCAAATTTCAGATAATAATAGTAACAAAATGAGCATGCTTGAACCTACCACCTAGTTTCAAGATTAGAAGTTGAACAATGCCATGGAAGCTTTCCTGTGCATCCCTATTGAGTCTACTAGTTGCCATAACTCTTCCACATAGAGGTAAGCACTATGCTTAATACTTTTTTTATCATTCTTTTTTTTAAATTTAATTTGTACCACTTGTATGGTATCTAAAGTGGTCATTTTTGTTCTTTTAATATTTTACATAGATGAAGTTAAACTGTTGAACTAAATGTGTTCTTAGTAACTCGCCTTCTTCCCCCTGAATATTTGTGAAATTTTATATAACTTTCATTCATTTATTTTCAATGTTTTGTATTATTCTATCGTAAAAATATTTATTGATCCATTATCTTGGTGATAGACAATTAGACTGTTGAGAATATTTCTGCAAATAATAAAATCTGCTATGAATATTTTATATAATAAAAATTTTAATAGGAAATAAACTAATGAGTATCAAATATAATGATAATATAGACTAAATCAGTTAAGAAAAGCAGAAATGAGAAAAAAGAAAGAAAAATGATGGATTAGTTTAAGTGAATAGCAAGACACTGAGTTAAATCCAATTATATGAGAGTGATTTAAACACTAGTCAAAAAACTAAATCATGTGCATTGATTTATAATAAATATTTGCTTTATGAAGATTGATATTTTTATTTAAAAATTTTAAGAAATATTTTCTAGCAATAGTTATATACATTACATTCTTATTTTTATATTAGATTTTTAATTTTATTAATAAAGTTAGGAATATTTACTTTTGTTAAATATATGAAATCATGCATTTATATTTATTTAAGTACGTTATATGATCTTAATAGCATATTTAAATATTTCATAATCTGAAATAATAAATATTATTTTAGAATCACTAGTAGATTCTTTTATTACAATACCATAAGAAAGTTGGGAGAGCTGAGAGAATTACTGAATGTATCTTAGGTTGTTTCAGGCTCAACTCTTATTACTTTGAGCATTACATTTATATTTTGTTGATGTGGTTGTCTCCAAGATATGTTGTAGTTTCTGTTTCCAGTCAAGATGGCTTCATAGGTATACATGGTTCTTTTACCCTCCATGAACCACATCAAAATTACAAGTAAACTACAGAACAACTATCATTGAGAAGTACTGAAATGTAGCTGAACAGAAGTCTTATAAATAAGAATATGCAGAAGCAGCCACACCAAGACTAGTAGGCCCTAGCAGGTTTGGCTCAGTGGATAGAGCGTCGGCCTGCAGACTCAAGGGTCCCAGGTTCAATTCTGGTCAAGGGCATGTACCTTGGTTGCGGGCACATCCTCAGTGGGGAGTGTACAGGAGGCAGCTGATCAATGTTTCTCTCATCGATGTTTCTGACTTTCTATCCCTCGCCCTTTGTCTCTGTAAAAAATCAATAAAAAATATATATTAAAAAAAAGACTAGTAGGAAGGGCAGAAACACAGAATGGGCTGGTCCCACACCCACATGTGGTGTTTAAAAATCTGGAGGGACCCTGGATGGGTAGCTCAGTGGTTAGAGTGTTATCCCAAATCTCTGGTCAGGACACATACAAGAATCAACCAATGAGTGCATAAGTAAGTGAAATAAGAAATCTCTCTCTCTCTCTCCCTCTCTTCCCCTCTCTCAAAAATCAATTAAAAAATCAGGAGGGATATTTCAGCTGCAGAGGTCCCGCTGAGGAATAAAGGGTATAAATCCTATACCAAGCTCCCCAGCCCAGGGTTCCAATGCCAGGAAGAGAAGTTCTCATAACTTCCAGCTGTAAGAACCAGCAGGAAGTGTGGCTGAGTGAGACTGAGGCTGCTGGAGTCCCAGGTGTTCCTCTTGAAGGGTCCACACATTGATTTACTTGGACTCACTCCCTCTGAGCTCCAGCACTGGGGCGATAGCTTGAAATTGCCAGGGACGTACGCTGAGAAAATGAATTATCTGGGAGAGGGCTGAGGGGGCAGCTTTCTCCCAGACAGAAGTGTGGGCAGAGGCCATCGTTCCTTTGCTGAGCCCTTCACCCACAGAGCCAGCAGGCAGGCGCCATATCTGAGTCTCCATCAACCTGGCTGGCTGTGTTCACCCCATCCTGATGATTTCCTGCGACCCCACCCCACCTACTAGTATTTTGTGGACCCACTCAGGCTGTTTCCATTGTTTTGCTTACCACAGTAACCAAAATGATCAATTTTAAAAAAATATATATTTTATTGATTTTCCACAGAGAGGAAGGGAGAGCGATAGAGAGCCAGAAATATCAATGGAGTGAAACATCGATCAGCTGCCTCTTGCACACCCCCTACTGGGGATGTGCCCGCAACCCAGGTACATGCCCTTGACCGGAATCGAACCTGGGACCCTTCAGTCCGCAGGCCGAAGCTCCATCCACCGAGCCAAAATGATCAATTTTAAACAAGTTAGATTATATCACTCCTCTCTTAAAAACCCCTGGGATGATTGCATTTCGTTCATGGTAAAAGCCAAAATCTTTACAAGAACCTTTAAAGCCCTCCATAAGATGACCCCCCCTTTCATTTTAACCTCATCTTCTATTATTCTTTTCTTCTCATTCACTCTAAAACAGCCACATTAGCTTTCTTCTTACTGCCTTAAATATTAAGATTGCTCCCTTGTTAAGACCTTCACTCTGTCTCTTCTTATGCCTGGAACATTTTTCCCTCCACCTGTATGCTCTCCCATCCCATCTCTGCATGGCTAATTCTCTCAAGTTTTATTCAAATAACCTTAGCTATCTCATTAAAAATGGCAACTGTCACCTAGTACTCATCTAGATTATCCTAATATTCTTTCATGTTCTATTTCTATTCTTCAGAGTACATCACCTTCCAACATACTACATAATTTACTTACTTAGCATATTCATTATTGGTTTGCCTTCCCCTCCTATAATTTAAGCTCCATGAGGGCAGGGATGATTGTATTAGTCACAGGCATATTAAAAATATTTAGTTCTGGGCTCATTGTACATGTTCAACAAATACCCTTAAAATGACATGAGAAATGAATGACAGTCTAAGGTGGCACTTGGGACACTGGCAGTTGTATTAGAGTTTTTCTTGTTGCCTGTCAAGTGCCTGTGGTGCTTTCATATAATGTTGAATTCAAGGATTGTTAACGGCTAATAGCACCAGTTGTTAGACCTTGCTCCTTGAATTTTGGCTAAGAAGGAATTCAGAGCCAAGACTCAAATATAAGCACATGTTTATTTAGAAAGTCACATATGTAGAAGAGGTGAGCTGTGGAAGAAGTGAGCCAGCTGTGTGGGCTCAAGAAATAAGTTACAGAGGCAAAAGAAGGGTTCTTGGAACTCGGGAGAAAGAGCAAAGGCAGGCACCGTGTGTGTGTGTGTGTGTGTGTGTGTGTGTGTGTGTGTGTGTGTGTGTGTGTATGTGTATGTATGTATGAGGAAGAGAAAGAGAGAGAGAGAGAAAGAGAGAGAGAGAGAGAGAGAGAGAGAGCACACTGGGCCCTTTGTCTTATGGGCTTTTATCTGGATGTCTCAGGGAAGGATCTCAATAGAATATTCATCACCTTTCCAGATGTGTCTTCTCAGGGCCATGGCCTCCACTGATTGGTCAGTGCCAGGACAGGGGGTCATTAGTCATGGCGGCTGATCCTGATGTCATCCATGATGTTGCCCCACCTGCTTTGCTGCTTTTCTGGGCCTGGAGATGAAACACAACTGAGACCTTGATGTTATCTCTAGTTTGACCAACACTCTATCTCTGAGGTTAACAGACCCAAGGCTTTGTTCCCAAGATTATTTGATGCTGATCAGAACCTCATTGTCTTGAGGGCTTGATGCTTAAAGGAGTGGTCATGCAAGGGTTTGTATGGGAATCCTTTCTACAGCCCCCTAGTTTCTCCTCTAAGGGGTCCACATGCTAGGGAAGAAAAGGTCAGGGGAGAGTCTGAACCACATGACCAGTGATACAAAAGGACAGGGGGTCTAAACTGAGTGACCAGGGACATGCTAGGGGAGGAAAGGTCATCCTGAGGTGAGGTCTCACCCTACAATTGTTAATTGCTATGTACCTGGGGCTTTCCACACTTGGTGACCTCTTGTACTTGTCCTATCATTCCTATTCTGCTCATGTCGGTCTAACTGCCTGCTATATCAGTATGATTACTACATAAAGAGGAAATCATGATACTATAACACACCAACTCAAATTTTCAAACTGAATTATCAGCATAAACTTGGAGA
The DNA here is from genome assembly GCF_000412655.1 of Myotis brandtii. Taxonomy (NCBI): domain Eukaryota; kingdom Metazoa; phylum Chordata; class Mammalia; order Chiroptera; family Vespertilionidae; genus Myotis; species Myotis brandtii. The sequence goes on along the minus strand of NW_005372026.1, from coordinate 18,888 downwards.
AATTATATTTTTTGCATTCCTCATCATCTTAATAGAGAATACATTTGCTTTGGGTACTTTGTATAATGGGTTTTACAGAGTCTTTCTTCAGGAAATTGAAATTGTGCTGATCTTGGTCTTCATGTGAGAATAAGCTCTTAATGTGTACTACACATATTTTAATTATCTGGTCCTTGCTAACCTCTGCAACATTTCTTACAAGGATGTCCTATCAAATGTGTGATTTAAAAAAGTAGACTTCAGCAACTATGTATTTAAACTCCTTTATTTGACCTTATTTTGTGTTGACTCAAGGATTCTACACACCCCATTTCTTCTGCCAGTAACCTTTCCTCCTGACCCCTTCACCCAGCAAACTTGTACTTATTCACTTGATTTCAACTCTAGAACACTTTGCAGGGATGCCTTTTCTAACTATGGATGTCTGGGTCAAATGCCTTTTTATCTGCTCCTATAAGCCTCCTATAATCCTTACATTTACCCAGGAATTCTATTTATTAACACTATTATTTTATTTTCTGGATCCCCTCACTAGACCAAAATCTCCTCATGAACAGGGAACATGACTCACTTACTCACCAATATATACCCAGCACTATCAAAGTATCTGAAACATAGATAATCAATACATGTGTGCCATGTATTGAAAGCAATACATATCTCTCTTTCTCTCTCTCTCTCTCTCTCTCTCTCTCTCTCTCTCTCTCTCCCACTTTCTCTTGTCTTTCTCTCCCATGTGAAGACATGAGACATTTTGCAGCACAGAAAAGAGCTCCTACCAGAATCTAACCATACTGTCATGCCATTCTTGGATTTCTAGCCTCTGGAAATATGGGAAGATATGATTCTGCTTTTAAGCCACTCAGTGTATGGTATTTGGTATGATAGCCCAAACTGACCAATGAAATGAAAGACAGTAAACAAATTAATTACTGAGTGATTATTTGATAATATTTATCTATGAGCCTAGTCACCATACCTCAGTTGGCCTGGAATCTTGAAGTCTATAGGTATTATATTTTTACTAGAGGCCCGGTGCACAAAAATTTGTGCACTGAGGAGTGGGGGTGGTCCCTCAGCCCGGCCTGTGCCCTCTTGCAGTCTGAGACCCCTCGGGGGATGACCACCTGCTGGCATAGGCCCGCTCCCGGGGGGATTGGGCCTAAGCTGGCAATCAGACATCCCTCTGGCAGCCCAGGAGCCCTGAGGGATGTCCACTTGCCAGAGGGGAGCAGGCCTAAGCTGCAGTCAGACATCCTTAGCGCTGCTGAGGAGGCGGGAGAGGCTCCCACCACCACCGCTGTATTGGCAGCCTGGCTTGTGGCTGAGCAGAGCTCCCCCTGTGGGAGCGCATTGACTACCAGGAGGCAGCTCCTGCATTAAGCATCTGCCCCCTGGTGGTCAGTTTGTGTCATAGTGACCAGTCATTCCCAGTTATTCTGCTGTTAGGGTCAGTTTGCATATTACCCTTTTATTATATAGGATAGAGGCCTGGTGAATGGGTGGGGGCCAGCTGGTTTTCCCTGAAGGTTGTCCCGGATCAGAGTGGGGATCCCCACTGGGGTGCCTGGCCAGCCTGGGTGATGGGCTGATGGCTGTTTGCAGGCTGGTTACACCCCTTCAGGGTGGGAGTCCCCACTGGGGTGCCTGGTCAGCCTGGGTGAGGGGCTGATGGCTGTTTGCAGGCTGGTCACACCCCCTTCAGGGTGGGGGTCCCCACTGGGGTGCCTGGCCTGTCTGGGTGAGGGGGTGAGGGCCGTTTTCAGGCTGGCCAAGCCCCCCCCCCGGCGATGGAAGCTCCCACCCTCTCCTTTTTTTCTTTTCTTTTTTATTCTGGGATTTATTTACCTTCTATAATTGAAACTTTGTAGCCTTGAGAGGAGCTCAGAGCTGGCCAGGGCGGGGGAGAGGGAAGCTTGGCTTCTTCCATCGCCAAGGCAACCCACGCCTCCTGCTCGCTCCAGCTCCGTGGCCACGGCTGGCTTAAAGCAGGTATCTGGGGTTCGTTTCCCTTCTATAATTGAAACTTTGTTGCTTTGAGTGGAGCTCAGAGCCGCCGCGGCAGGCGGGTAGCTCGGCTTCCTCCATCATTGGGGTAAGTAAGCCTCCTGCTCGCTCCAGCTCTGTGGCTGCCGGCTGCCATCTTGGTTGGGTTAATTTGCATATAGTCACTCTGATTGGCTGGTGGGCGTGGCTTAAGGTGTAGTGAAGGTATGGTCAATTTGCATGTTTGTCTTTTATTAGTGTAGATTAATTTTTCTTTTTTTATGTATCTCTTTTTAAACAATATGATATAATGACTCTCACCTCCAGGTCTTCTATTTTATTGCAAAGCTTTGGTTTTATGTGAGGAAGGTATTTTCTTGACATAGAAAACGGTATGCCCTTGGCTATAAAAGTATTGGTATTACCAAACCCAGCATATTCATCCTTTTGAGTATTTAGAAACTACTTCTATAATTATATTAATTAAAAAAAATAATCTCTAACCCAGAAAAAAACTGATATGAGAAGATAAGGTATTTCATACACATAACATAAAGTCATGAAAGAAATAGAACATTTGCATTATGTATGTCAATAAAATGTATTTGTGAAAAATTGAACAGAGATTATTTTTTGTTCTTGTTTAGTTTTAAGAGAGAGGAAGCTTCTTAAGGGATGCCTGCTTCCCCCCCGCGCCCACCACCTTTTTTTGTATGTTTAGGAATTACTTCTTTAAGGAATTACACTTCTTTTCTTGAGATGTCACTGTGCTGTTAAGTGAAAATAATTTGTCTGCTTTTCAGAAGACCAAAGGTTTGGTTGCACAGTTAATATATGATGATTTATTAATTGATTTAAACTCTATGAGGTTGTTCTTTCTCTGTCAAAATACATATCTGCAGTAGACAACTTATGTGGTTGGAATGAATAATACTGTTTCTCATGTCAGGCAAAGTAATCTAGACTTTGCTGGGCTCATCTGAGATGGGTGGTTCTTTCTTCCATGACATGTACTGTCCCATTTTCCAAAATGAGCAGAAGGAGGCAACCCCATCTGTAGCATTCTACTATGAAGGCCAGAGATACTCTGAAGGCAAGTTGAAACATGCAATACTCTGCTCACAGGTGACACACTGACTCTTGTACACACACTCCATTGATCAAGTAAGTCACATGGGCCAACTAAAAGTCTGCGGTTGATGATATACTGCACCTTGGCTGCTGGAAGAAACGAAATTGATGGTAACAGTAATTTAATATAGCACACTACCTCATCCAGTTGTTGAGAAAATTAAATGTATATATTATGCTTTTCATAAACAATAATGATTAAGTATAATTATTAGTATGAGAAATAAAATGACGCAACTTTAGCCAATGAGGCATTATTGTAGACATTAGTAATGGGTAAAGAAGGCTAAGAGGCAGGGAAAGAAGAATAAAAAATAAGATCTTTAAACTTAATAGAATAATTAAACTTAAAAACTTATAAGAATTAAAGAGAAGAAATTAAATAGTTTGTAGGAATTTGGTAAAAATTTTTAAAGAAGAAAAAGATACTTTTTCATAAACATTATCTTGTTTGGTGTGAGTTGGTACAGAGTTTTACTAAAGTAATGCTTAATTTTAAATAATTTATGTCAAGGAAAATTATATAGTATATTCTAAGTCAGCCTTTAGAAGAATATTTTGTTGTCAAACTTTAGATGTATTTTAGATTTAATCATTTTTTTTAATAAGCAGGAGGCAAGCACTGTGTGATTCTGTGCTCACTGAGCATTTAATTTAATATTAGGGTTCTTTGATCCCAGCCTCTAGATACCTGGTGATGCTTACTATACATATAGGCTAGATCTTTGACTTTATTTTTTTCAGTTGTCTCCCTCAATCCAGTACAGTCTATTTTCTGCCTCTGTAGGCCCATTTAAATTATTAGGACAATGTTGCTAATGATGTCCTAATATCAGATATAATGGAAACTTTTCTATATTTTTATTTTGACCCTATGATAGTCAATACTTTGAGACACTCTCCTTTAATGTTCCCTTCCTTTGGTTATAGTAACATCTAACCATTGTGGCACTTTTCACTTCAAACCCACTCTATCTTAGTCTTTATTGACTGTTCAATGTCATCCTCCTGAGATGTAGTGGTGCTTCAAAGATTCATTTCCGGATCTTTGTAAGTTTTATATATACCCTTTTATACATATCCCAGATCTGATGACCATATGAGACTGACATATCTCGTCTAAAGCTGTTTCTGAGCTCTAGATTCATTCCTTTACTTACTTGATCTTCCCTTTGCCAAAATGAAGCTCAAATGGAAGAGTTAAAATGAAATTACTATTCTCAATGCTCTTCTTTCCTCCTCTTTTCCCTTCTATGTTTTAGATCTCAGTTAATGATGATATTTAGAAGGAGCTCAGTCTTATATGTTAAATGGGAGCAATATATAACTTTGGCCTGAACATGTAGTATGGTTAAGATGATTATTTTTCATTATATTTTAAAGCCAGTGGAACTAGATTCAAATTGACATAGTTTCTGTTGAACAAATATTAATTTTCCATTGGGATTATATGATTATTACTTTTGGAAAAGTGATTATATTCACTTTTCAAAGTGACTTTATACCTAAAAGAGTCAGTCAGTCTATATTTATTATACATTATATGGTATGAAACAACTTCAGTATATGTATCTTCTTGGACCTTAAACTATTAAACAGAATTATACCAAACAATTACAAAAACTCACATAAACATTCAAGGAAAAGAAACTTAATATTACCTTCCAGGGAATTTGTGTGGCAAAACAAACTTACAGGATTTAAATCAGAAGAGGATAAGTTATTTTTGGCTATGGCCTATGACTCTGAAATTCATGGCCATGGGGTGATGGATGAGATCAATGAAGTAATTTAATGAAATTAATGGGAATGAGGAAATAAGATAGATTAGAAATAAACATAGGAAAAGAAAAGGAGAATTACCAAAGTCTTTGAAATACAGAAATAAATATTTTACGGTTTCATGGAATTAGAATTCTCTAAAATACTCTAAAAAGGGAAGAATGACCTTTGCTTTGCCTTTCATGCTAAAATCATAATTTTTACTTGTTTCTGTTCCTCTAAATATGCCATTTTAGATTTAATTCTACTTGCCCATAGAATATGGGATACTAATAAATTACTAATGTGTGCCTTGTAAAATAAGTGTACCTTAGCTTCTTGAACAAAACTGAATTAGTAAAATTACTTAAAACTAGAAAACAGCAACTGTGAAGCTTCTGGCAAAGAAGCTTTCAACTTTAGAAATTCTAAAGCAGGAGAAAAAACATGTAAACCTTATGAGACATAGAAGAAATGCTCTTTCAATCTAACAGAATAAAGGAATAGTGTATTAGAATATAGTTGAAAAGCATGGGAGAGAAAATGTCATTGCCTTGCTCTTCCTTGGAACTCATAGGCTACTTACTTGACTCTAGAGAGGACCATTGTTTTCACAGCCTATTGCTCATGATGTCTGGGAAACATGCTCCCCTGTAATGGGGCAGCTCTTCCTTGGAATTCATAGGCTACTTACTTGACTCTAGAGAGGACCATTGTTTTCACAGCCTATTGCTCATGATGTCTGGGAAACATGCTCCCCTGTAACGGGGCAATTATAACTGTAATTTCTCTCCCCACAAGGATTACTCTGAAATGGTCAGGAGGGCCAAGAATGCAAGGAAAAAGTAGAAATCCATGAGTAGCTGGTTGACTTTATTACCTATTAGTCCCCGAGGACTTAATTTTTAGCTTAGGGAAGTAATTTCAGGTTTTTGTATTTGAATTGTAACATTTTGAAGTGTATGTCTCAATTTAAGGCAGCAGTTCACAAAAGCAAACTAATAATTGTGTCTCTTTTTCTAACAAGTACATTTCCAAATGATGAAAAATAGTTGCGGCTTTATGTTGACATTTCCCCAAAACTCATGGTCTTTAAGAAATATTTCAAATAAGTAACAAAGTATTAGAGAAAACAATAGCATGTTATTTTAAATTCTGATTTTTTTTAATAGGAAGATTTTTGAAATTAATTGCCTTATTCATATGTTGTTTTTATTATTTTATTAATGTTTAAAAGCTCTCTCTAAAAGTAATTCATGCTTAATAAAAGTCTTTTGAAAACAAATTAGTTGATAAACATCATTTTAGATTCTCTGCTCTCTTTTTCTCTACAAACACACAAAGACACACCACAATTATACTGATACTAGAGGCCTGGTGCATGAAATTCGTGCACTAGGGTTGTGGGGGGCTGTTCCTCAGCCCAGTCTGCACCCTCTTCAATCTGGGACCCCTCGGGGAATGTCTGACTGCCAGTTTAGGCCCAATCCCTGTGGCTCCTACTCACTCGCCTGCCTGCCTGCCTGATTGCCCCAAACCGCTTCTGCCTGACAACTGCTCCCCTGCCGGCCTGGTCACCCCCAACTGCCCTCTACCACTGGCCTGTTCACCCCAAGAGTGAAAAGGCAAGCCACAAAGGAAGAGATATTTGCAATACATATTCAACAAAGGAGTCATATCCGGGATATATACAGAAGTTCCACAACTTAATAAGAAAATGATAGACAATCCAAATGAAAAAGGGCAAACACTGCAGGTTTTAATGAAAGAATATAACCAAAAAGAAAATAAATATATAAAAACTAGAGGCCTGGTGCATGAAATTCATGCACGGGGGGGGGGGGGGGGGGGGGGGTGTCCCTCAGCTTGGCCTGAACCCTCTCCAATCTGGGATCCATCTTGCAATCCGGGACCACTGGCTCCTAAACATTCACCTGCCTGCCTGCCTGATCACCCCTAACCACTCTGCCTGCCAGCCTGCTCGCCCCCAACTGCCACCCCAGCTGGCCTGCTCGCCCCCAACTACCCCCCATGCCTTCCTGCTTGCCCCCAACTGCCCTCCCCTGCTGGCCTGATCGCCCCTAACTGCCTCTGCCTCAGTCCCGCCACCATGGCTTTCTCTGGAAGGATGTCTGGAAGGTGTCCCGGTCTAATTAGCATATTACCCTTTATTAGTATAGATGTGTTCTTAGGGATTGTTCTCACGAATGGAAATTTCTGTACCATAATCTATCAATGTAATATGGTTGCTGATAACATCAGATATTAGATGATATTAGATTTGTATGCTAATATATGAGAGTATCATTTTTATTTGTCTCTTAGAGGCATTGGGTAGCTTATAAATATTTCCTAATTTAAATTTTGAAAATACTATATTAAGATTTTAAATTTATCATTATATTACAAAGGAAATAAATATTTTTCTATAAATTTACATTAATTTACTAATCCTTTTGTGAATTTTTAATTTATTCCTGTTGTTCATTCCTATATATATATTCCTATATATATAGGAATATATAGGAATTGGACCATTATTCTTAAAATTTTATGCTCTCTTTGTTCCTTCTTTTAGAAAAAAAATATTAATAATTTAGACCAATGAATTAAACCTATGGAAATTCGTTGTGTTATTTGTTTTTACATTTATTGTAAATACATTCTTAATTTGTTTTTGTTAATATAACATCACATTATCATACATAGTAGAAGATTTTAGTTGACTAGAATATAGACATATCATATTGTCCTTTTAAATACTTCCCTTGTTTTTAAACTTAGAAACCTTTCTCTTCTTCACAGTTTTGATCACTATTTATATATATGTGCAAATCCCATGGTTCTCGTTTCATAAAATTTAACTTTTCAAACCATCTGTGATTTATGCTAGCCTCTTTCAAAGTAAAAAATACTTTTTGGTTGGTTGTATCAAAATTATGTATTAAATATAATCATGCTCTTTTTTAAAAAATTCAGTTTTATTATCAGTATAAAAATGGTGATTCATTTTAAATTTAATAGTTATATAGAGTATATTTTTTATAAATTGTTTTAGGCTCTGATGAAAAATTGATAAATAGTTCTCTGAAGGATTGAATTAATTCATGTTTAACACTTACTTATGACCATGACTGTTCTTATTATTATTTACATTGTTTTGATGAAATGTTTAACAATTCTTTGTTCAGGAAAATTGTAAAAATTTTTAATAGTTTGTATAAAGTTTTTTATATGACATTATATTTGGTTAAAATAATTTTTTTAGTATTTGAAAAATGTCTGAATTAAATTTTTTGGCTAAATATTTTGATTACGCAGTACTAGGTACAGAATAGGTACTCAATAATTATTAAATTTTTTTAACTAAGTTTCAAAAATATATATAAAAAATTATGATATACTGGTCACAGCCACAAAAGAGAAGTCCCTAAGAACAGGGTATTAAAACACATGGCCCTAGGTCAGTGGTCGGCAAACTGCGGCCCCTTGAGTGTGGCTCTTCCACAAAATACCACGTGTGGGCACGCACGTACAGTGCAATTGAAATTTCGTGGCCCATGCGCAAAAGTTGGTATTTTGTGGAAGAGCCACACTCAAGGGGCC
>NW_005372026.1:5885-10324 GCF_000412655.1 Myotis brandtii | reverse complement strand
CACACACACACACACACACACACACACACACACACACACACACACACCATCTATGCTACCAGGTAAAACTAGATCCTTAGCTCCAGATGATTTAATCAGGATTGTATACTTTGCCCAAGCTGGGCCAATTATATATTCTGTCTGGTACTTAGAATTTAGGCCGATCAAGAATGGGACTTTTGATTTGGAGATTTTAAAGTCACATGAAATCAGTCTTCTAGTTATCACTATTGTGAGAATGCTAAAGACAGAAAAGAATCGGTAGGAGTAGGTAGATGGTAAAAAATGGAAATAGTGAGTACAAAGTACTATTTTCTAAGAAATTAAATTTTAAGTAGTTACAACAAAACTATCATCAATTTTATTTTATTCAGATTACCCAATGTTCTCCATTTTATTTACAATCATTTTTTTTGTTTATTACTTTAAAAAAATATATTTTTATTGATTTTAGAGGGGAAGGGTGAGAGATAGAAACATCAATGATGAGAGAGAATAATTGATTGGTTGCTTCCTGCACACTCCCCACTGAGGACTGAACCCCAAATCTGGGCATGTACCTGACTGGGAATTGAACCATGATCTCCTAGTTCATAGGTCGACATTCAACCACTGAGCAACACTGGTCAGGCTTTTTGCTTATTAGTTTTTTAAAAATTCCAGCTTTATTGAGTTATATTTGATATAACATTGTACATGTTTAAGGTGTACAACCAGAATGATTACCACAAGAAGGTTAGTTAACATATTTAATACTTCACATAGTTAACATTTGTGTGTGTGTGATGAGAACACTTAATATCAACCTTTAATAACTCTCAAGCATATAATACAGTATCCCCCATCTTATAAATGGAACTTTGAACCCTTTGACCAACTTCTCATTTCCTTCACCTCCATGCCCCTGGCAACCACCTTTCTATTCTGTTTCGATGAGTATATATTAGATTTCACATACAGTGAGATCATACAGTGCTTGTCTTTCACTAGCTGACTTATGTCACATACCATAATGTCCCCAAGGCCCATCTATATTGTATCAAATTGTAGGATTTTCTTTATTTTAATAGCTGAATAGTATTCCATTGTAAATGTATATCACATTATCTTCCTGTATTCATCCATCCTATAGACAGATTGCTTCTATGTCTTGACTATTTTGAATAATGTCACAAGAAATATAGTGGTACAAAAACCTTTTTGAGGTGGTGATTTTATTTTCTTCAGATATATACCTAAAAATGAAATTGCTGGATCATATGTTAGTTCTACTTTTAATGTTTTGAAGAATCCATACTATTTTTCATAATGGCTGTGCCAATCATAATGAACTCTTTGAATGAATGGGTCTAAAGCAAGATTCATGCACAAGATTAGTGTGTAATCCATATGAACAGAATCTCTGTTATGGGTTGGTTGTATGCTTCCAAAATTCATATGTCAAAGTACCTCCCAGTACCTCAGAATGTGCCTTTATTTGGAAATAAGGTTGTTGCATATGTAATTATTTAAGATGAGGTCATACTGGAGTAAGGTAGACTCCTAATCCAATAGCACTGGTGTCCTTATACAAAAGTGAAGTTTGTACACAACACACACACACACACACACACACACACACACACACACACACACACACACACACAGGGAGAACTCCATATAAACATGAAATAAACATCTCTTAATGGTTATTTATAATCATACTTTGTAACAAATGCATAAGAGATGAGATGCTATTTTAAATTAGGCTAATTTTTTCCCTTGACATTTTAAGATTTGTCTGACTTCTTCAAGCTACTTTAATTATTTCTTATTATTTTCAACCTTTGCTAATTTACATCTCCTAATATATCCAGCCAACCACAGGAAATTAGGATAAAGGCATAGAACAGAATCTCCCTTACAAACTTCAGAGGGAACCAACTCTGCCAACACCTTCATCTCAGACTTCTAGCCTCCAGAACTGTGAGACAATACATATTTGCTGTTTAAGTCAACCAAAGTTGTGGTGCTTTGTTATGCAAGTCCTAGCACACGGATAGAGAACAGCTGGACTGAATCTATGATCTGAATTTTATTTTCAAATATAGATACCAGAATGGGACACGTTGAGAAAAAAAGTGCAGGTATTAAAATAGAATATATTACTTTTTTTTCCCTGAAAAAAAAGGAGAAGCTGTAAACAACAGCATCCCTGTGTGTCTGTTGGATGTTCAAAGGGAGAGCTGAGACAGTTTCAGTGGGATTTTTGACTTTTCCCTTGACTATAACAATTTCCTATAGTTATTTATGAGTCCTGGGCCCCCATGCTTGACAAGATGTATTAAAATATCCAAAGCAAATATAATCTAGACCCAGAGTCAGCCACACGGGATTTCAGCTTCCTTGGGATTTTAGCTTACGTGGGACATTTAAGGTCTCTTGATATCTGCTGCCTTGACCCATCTCTGCCATCTCCTGCTAAATGTCTACATGTTGTATCTTCAGCTTTCATCCATTCAGTCAGAACTGAAATTGTGTAACATCCATTTCAAGGACTTGGGATCCAGATCTCTGGCTGTTCTTGACCTGCAGCAGTCCTTAACCGTTAGCTGGCTCCTCTCCAGCCTGAGCTTCTGCCGCTTGACTCCTCCTAACCAGCTTAACCCACCTGCTCTTCACTCTTGGGTATAAACGTGAAATTGAATTTTTATGCTCACGTCAAACACAAGAATTGACTCTTGCTTCTTCTTAATTGGGGTGAAGAATCCCCAAGGCCCATTCTTTTGGTACATTGTCTGAGGCTGAGCCTTCAAAGGAATGTATGTTACATGGTCGGGAATCAAATTTACTCTTTACATAAACAGTAGACTAAAGAGCATACAGATTAATGGTTATTTATAATTATACTTTGTAACAAATGCATAAGAGATGAGATGCTATTTTAAATTAGGCTAATTTTTTCCCTTGACATTTTAAGATTTGTCTGACTTCTTCAAAGCTACTTTAATTACTTCTTATTATTTTCAACCTTTGCTAATAAAATGTTGCAAAGCTACTACTATTTATGTCTGAAGCTTTATACTCATTGTGGATACTCTGTCTTAATAGTGAAGCACTACTTCTTTCTTTCTTTCTTTCTTTCTTTCTTTCTTTCTTTCTTTCTTTCTTTCTTTCTTTTTTTTTGAAATGTCCAATTATAGTTGCGCAAGAAAAAACCCTCATTACTTTGGATCATACTTCAAAAAAATATTCCTGGCTGTTATACCAACACAGGTGTTTGGGGGCAAGGTCTTTCTCTCAGTGTTTACTCACCTTTTGTTTTCCCAGTAATCTTTCTGTGGCTATTCATATACTTCTGCCCTCCATGACAATTCATTTCATGTTAGCATTTAATGGAACCCCTCTACTTTAACTAAACCGTAGGTGATTTTGCTTTCTCCTAGTTTTTTTAAAAGACATTTGAAATAGCAATTTCTTATTGTTTGAGTACCCTAACATATTTTTATACAGAGCGTATTTATTTTTGAATATATATTTGATAACATTTATATAGTAAAGCTAGGAAAACACAAAATTAAAGCATAAGAAAAGAGTAAAGGAGTAAGAGGAAGACTTAATCTATAATGATATATAGCTCTCTATTAGAAAAGAGAACTAGCAAGGGAGAGCAGAACAATAATGATATTGGAGGATGATGCCTAGTCCCAACTCCTTCGCTTCCCATGGGGAAGGATTTCCTAGGGCAACCCTTACTTCTCTCCCTCAGCCCTTTCAGTTCACACTCCATTGTGTAGAGAGATACATTTATGTAACTAATGAATTTGAAAAAAAATGAATTCTTTATTTTTACCCATTGCTGCTGGGCTTTTTTTTTCTACATGCCATAAGTTTTAAAGGCACATCCAACTTGGAGAAACTCTGGGGTATTTCAGCATGGTCAGTGACTAGGTGGATAAATTTCATTCTGGAGTACAGCACTAATAAATCCACTGTTGCTATAGAGCTAACCCAAGCTCCCCAGTCAGCCTTGCCTGCTATGAAGCTGGCAATTAGACCTCTATTTGTGTATCTCCTGGGTCAATCTCTCCATTATTTCTACATTTGCCAAGAAAATAAAGTCATTTATTGATCTCATAAAAATTCCAGAAGTAAAGAGTGGAATGTTTTATGGGGAGTTTTTTATTTTCATCCAACTTTCCTTAGTTAGGTGGTAGAGCCATCAATGGGGACTTCCAACTTTTCACCCTAGCAAGTGAACTGCTCCATTCAGCCTCATTGGAGAGACAGTATTTTCTTTGCCATGTGTTATATCACATGATCTACCCCTCTGACACCATGCAATTGGACTGATTTGGGTTCTATCTTGCAGCCAGATTTGGTAATCTGCTTTGATATAGGCAGTAGTCAAATGCTGTAGGCCAGTGGTCGGCAAACCGCGGCTCGTGAGCCACATGTGG
>NW_005372026.1:0-3899 GCF_000412655.1 Myotis brandtii | reverse complement strand
CTCTCCTTGCATTTGCTGTTTTTCAAGCATCTGCAGGTCAAGATCGTCAATATAACAACATGGCATATGTTGGGGTGGTCTGTTCTCTGACCTTCAGAATAAACCCAACAAAAGCTTGTTTCCTCTCTTAGATAATTTGCCACAGTAGCGTTATTCCCTGGAAACAGTATTCTGACCAGTATTCTGATCACTTCCTGGGAGTGATCATAACATACGCTGTGCTTGTAGAAAGGTGTGGGCCATATCACTAATAAATCAGGATCAGTTTTCTCATCTTGTGGAAAGGGAGATAAAGTTATGATAGTTTATCTCCCTTTCCACAGGTTTCCTGCCAGTTTGTGTCTCTGCTGCAGCCCCAGTGGCCCCAGCACCTCTGTGGCCTTGAGGCTAGGGTTTGCTGGGGGCCAGGCCGCCCATACAGGCTGTGTCTCTGCTCTTCCAGCCCCAGCGCACCCTTGGGGCTTGGGGCTGCTGGGTGCTGGGCCCCGCTGCAGGCTTGTGTCTCTGCTCCTCTGGCCCAAGCATCCCAGCACCCCCAGCAGCCCCAGAGCCTCCTTGGCCACAGGGCTTGGGGCTGCCTGGTGCTGCCCCCCCTGCAGGATGTGTCTCTGCTCCTCTGACCCCAGTGCCAAGGCAGGGCTTGAGGTGGCTGGGTGCCCACCCCGCTGCGGGCTCTGTCTCTGCTCCTCTGACCCCAGCAGCTCCAGCCCTGCCGCGGCTGTGGTGCTTAGGGCAGCTGGGTGCCGGCCCCCCTGTGGTCTGTGTCTCTGCTACTCTGACCCCAGTGGCCCCAGCGCCTCCAGGGCCATGGGGCTTGGGGTTGCTGGTGCCAGCTCCCCTGCAGGCTGTGTCTCTGCTTCTCCGGGCCCAGCTGCCCCAGCACCGCCACGGCTGAGGGGCTTGGAGCTGCTGGGTACTGGGCCTCCTTGAAGGCTTGTGTCTCTGCTCCTCCAACCCCAAAACGGAGGCAGGGCTTGGGACTGCTGGGTGCCGGCCCCCCTGAGGGCTGTGTCTCTGCTCCTCCATCTCGGCAGCAGCGCTGACCAAGCAGGCCCACAGGCCCTCCACCAGCGGGTTGGTGCAGAATGCCTGCGTCCTCGCCAGGCTTCGCTCTGCCACTTGGAGCCTATGTATGCAAATTAGCCGCCATCTCTGTTGGCGGTTAATTTGCATATTGTGCTGATTAGCCAATGGAGGCGTAGCGGAAGGTATGGTCAATTACAATGTTTGTCTCTTATTAGATAGGATACTATCGTTATTAAGTATGATATCAAGTTTTATTCAACGTACCTATAGTTTAACTAAGACTTAAAACTTTAAGTAAAGTTTACTAAGTTAATTTCAGTGAACGTTGTGGAGTGAAAGAAGATGTAGTGTCGAGGATTGAGAAAGGTATGTTGAGATGGTTTGGACATATAGAGAGGATGATGGAAAGGAAATAGATGAAACAAGTATACAAGACGAGTGTGGATGGGAGAGTTGGAAGGGGTCGACCTCAGCGAACGTACCTCAATCAGATTGAGGATGTTTTTAGCAAAGGCCAGCTTAGGAGTACCCTAATTAAGTTAATAACAATGTACCTACCTATATAGTTTAAGTTTAAAAAATTTGGCTCTCAAAAGAAATTTCAATCGTTGTACTGTTGATATTTGGCTCTGTTGACTAATGAGTTTGCCGACCACTGCCATGGGCTATCTGTAAAAGGAGTTCCCTATAGTAAGCTAATATGGAACCAAAACAATGTCAAATACTAAGTCCCGAATTTGTGATATTTATTATTTGATCACTATATAACAGATTTTCCAAAATATATAATTCTCAGAGATTACAAAGATTATGTAGATGGAAAACACTGGTCTTCATGATGTATAGAAATTCTTAAAAAATGTATTAACCACTAATAAATATTGTTAATATTATTTATGTATGATGTTTTAGGATATTAATATTTTATTCAAAATGTTGTCTTTTTTTAAAAGAACTGATGTTGTGAGTTTATATTTGTCCTCTTTAATATGATCACACCATATGCACTGCTTTCTCTTTATAAACTCCTAGAATTTTTTGTGTTTCCAATTGAAAAATTTTATTTGGCATTAATCACTGTCACTGCTGAGGAGTACTAGTCTATCTGTAGTAAAGATGTTCAGTTTCATATGCAATAAAACAGATGAAACTATGAAAAAGAATGTTAGGAAACATAATTTATAGTGTTAAGAATGGAGTATCAACATAAAAAAAATAGGTATTGATTGATCCATTCACTAAATATTTATAAAGCAACTGATACTGTGCCAGGCTTAAGCCACCTGTGGGGATATGCTTATGACATGATTAAAAAGGATGCTATTCCTATTCTATCCTAGTGGTAGGATATAGAAAATAAATACCTCACGACATTTTTCTTTAAAAAGTAACATCCATTAATACATACATGGCCACTCTTATGGAAATTAACTTGGTGGCTACTGAGTCTTTAGGATATTTAATTCAGGGCAATGCTTATTAGGGCCTCAAAGCCCCAACTACTTGTTTCCAAAAGACAGCAGTGTTTAAGATAGTAGCTTTGAGAGAGAACAATGTATGTTAACATCCAGTTTCCTGTCAGGCTTCCTGTTTGGAGGACCTCACTTTCTGCCACCCCATTTACCTTTCTGGTTACTCACCTGGTTAGTCCTTCAGGCCGACTCTTCCGCCATCTTACCCACTGGGCTTTTTGTCCTCTGTTTCATATCAGCTATTTAACTCTGGTTTTGACACTGGACTCTGCCATGGCCATGTCTATATCTATTTGCTGCTGACTCCATGCTGGTCTCTTGTGCCCTTGACTTCTGTCTTACTATGTCCATTTTGGAGCTTTCATATGACAATTACTGTGAATAAGTTTTGGATATACTATCTTTATTTCAGCCCACTTTACCTACCTATTTCTCACTTCCTTAATAATAAAGAAATGTACTGTCACTTGCTTAGAGTATAAGATCTGAGAGCTATGAAATTGTGGTGTTTTTGTTTGTTTGTTCGTTTGCTAGCATATTGCTATTGTAATCATATGTAAATTTTAGGGAAATAATCTTTTGTATTTGTGTTTCAACAGCCTTCTGCTAATAAAAAACAAAAAAACCACTCTTGCCAACCCGAAGTTAGAGTTTAAAGCATTGGACATGTGGCACTGGTTTGAAAAATGATTTCAGTGGGATGAAATCCAAGTTTACTAAGCATCTATTGTTTACACATTTACTTTCAAAAACTTGGTTTGGGAACTAAATGTTGTTGAAATTGAGTGATTTGCTGATTCAATTTTACCTCTACTCCTATTTGAAGCATTTTGGGGGGGTTTTGTTTCTTTGTTTTTTGTTTTTGCTATCACTTTTTTTTCCAATTAAATTCCACAGTTATTCTTTCCAAAAAGAAATGCTGTCAATGTAATAATGAGTTAGACTAAAGGGAAAAAGTTGTCTTTTCTAAGAGGAAGGTTGTCACAAAACTTGACGTCCTGGAAAACAGAGCCTTTGTAAGTGCTGTTTATGAGATGTTGTTCTTTGGGCCAAAAAGTCAGAAGCTGGTAAATGAGCCAGATTGTCCCCAGTGCCCAAGTCACTTAGGAAGCTCAGCACAACCAGCTGGGTTCAGCCAACCTTGATGAACACTGGAGAAGTCCCCTGTGGTGAGCCGGAGCAGGGAATTGAAACAAAGAAGCGAAAGGTTGGCTTCGGTCTTATGAGTCAAATTCACCCTCTTCATACATTGATGCCACTAAAGAGAAAAACTATTAATGAATAGTCTAATTGCTTTCAACCAGTCATACTAACATCAGAACCACAGTAGACAAAATAAAATAAAGCAATTAAAAATACAAACAATGTGGATGCCCCAATTAGACAATCAAATGCAGTTTT
>NW_005372025.1:62676-69333 GCF_000412655.1 Myotis brandtii | reverse complement strand
CTATGGCTGATCCTCAGTCCTACTCTAAGAGGCCCCGGATCTCAGTGTCCTGTGGTAATTGCTGCAGGCGCCTCTGAGAGAAAGCTGCCCTCGAGTTCTGACCGGTGCCAGACAGTCCAGTTTCTCCCCGTATGAGTCTGGGTCCCCAGAGACTCGCCTGGAATTGGAGTTCAGAGCAGTCGGTAGCTTGAGACTTGCCTGGAACTGGAGTTCAGAGCATTCGGGAGCTTGTGACTCCCTCCTGATTGAAAAAGACAACTGCGTCCTCAGTTGCCAGCCCTTTCTGCGTGTGCCTCTGTACCTCTGCACTTTACTTCCGTTCCTCCTCTGAGTCTCAGTGTGCTTTTCTCTTTCCTTCTAGTTGTAGAATTTCCACTCAGCCAGCCTTCCTGTGGTTCTGGATGATGTCCGTTTTGTCTTTTAGTTGTATTTTTGAACTGCTTGTGCGAGGCAGCAATTTCCCGTGTTTACCTATGCCGCCATCTTGGTTTCTCCGAAAAACAATTTCTGAAACTGAAACCACTTGTAAACTAATAAAGAGGGAGGTTAGTCTATACTCTATACTATGCCTGAGGCCAAGTCAGGGTGAAGGTGGGGAATTGGAGGATGAGGGGAAGGAGGAGCCAAGGGTTGGTGCCCGGTATTCATTCATTCTGAAAATGTGGGGTTCCAGCAGTGAAAAAGACCAGTTCTATTATATCTGAGAAGTTGGAATACAGGCAATAAAGGAAAAAGATTACTTATCAAGATGATGTTAGAGCACAATCAGATGATATAAAGGCCATGAGGTGGAGACTGCAGGGAGATTAAGGTAATGGTACTTTATGAAGTGATTGGGCAGGTAAGACCTTTGTGCTGGCAGAAACCTGAATGAGGTGAGGAAAGTGGCAGGTGAAGGTCCATGGCTAAAATGCATAGTCCAGTCTCAGAAAGCACCCCCTCTGACTCTCTGGAAAACTCAGTTATACACTGAAGTGGCAGAACAGGCTATCTTCTTCCTCTCTCCCCACTTCTTGAAGTAGGACACAATAAATCCCTTCTGGGAGGTGGGTACCTGGTAAATCAGACAGATGCTGCTCAAGGCTGAACAGAGGCAGGCTCTTGGGGTTAACGATGCAGGTGTTAGCCAGAGTAGATCCTCTGACATGGAAAGGATGGACCTGCGGAAGTTTCAAGATAGCAGCAGAGTAGATGAATCTTTCGTACACCTCTTCCCAGACCAAACTGGAAATAAAACTAAAGTGAGGAACACCATCCTGCCTGGTGTGGCTCAGCTGAGCATTGTCCCGTGTACCGAAAGATCTCCAATTCGATTCCCAGTCGGGGCAAGTGCCATGGTTGCAGTTTGATCCCTGGTCAGGATTCATGTGGGATGCAACCAATCAATGTTTCCTTCCCCTATCCAAGTTTCTCTCTCCCCCTTCCTTCCTCTTTCTTTAAAAATCAATAACAACATTTAAATTGGGGAACATTCACCCTGAATTACCATCTGAAGACTAGCTTAAGAGACTTTTAAACAAGAAAGGGCAGAAACCACTCTGAGACTTGTAGGAAGGGTGGGGTCACCAGAGAGAATGGCCCTGTTTCCAGAGGCAGCAGGCGGAGGGTAAGGAGGGATATCTTAGTTACAGGGGGGAGCAGTTCCTTTTGACTCAGTGATCCTACTTCTGGGTATACATTTTAAGAATTCTGAAACAGCAATCAGAAAGAATATATGCACCCCTTTGTTCATTAACTGTTATTTATAATAGCTAAGATCTGGAAATAGCCTAAGTGCCCACCAGTACATGAGTAGATAAAAAAGCTGTGGTACATTTGCATAATGGAATACTATGCGGCTGTAAAAAACACTTTTTGTAATCTTAATCTTTGCAACAGCATGGATGGACCTGGACATTATTATGCTAGGTAAAATAAGCAAGTGAGAGATAGATAAATACCATATGATTTTACTAATATGTAAAATCTAACAAAATAAAGTGACAAACAAAGTAGAACCAGAGTCATGGATACATGGAACAGACTGACAAATGTCAGCAGTGAAGGTTGGATGGTATTAGCTAAAGAACATGTATGCATACACTATGGACACAAACAATAGTGTGGTGAGGGCCAAGGGAGGGGGCAGCGGGGGTTGGGTGGAGGTGGGCCAAGGGGGAGATATGGGAGACATCTGCAGTAGTGTCAACAATGAAGAATTTAAATAACAAAAAGAAAGGATGGACCTTCTTGTGGGTGGTCCTCCCTGTGTCTGCCAGGAAAGCTTGATTTCCTCCATCCTCCTCCTTCTCCACCCACATGGATTGGAACCCTATTCTAGCTCCCTCCAGAGGAAAAAAAAAATTGATAGAAACGAGTGACAACCTTGACCAAAGAGGTGGGCAACAGGGAACAAATAACAGCGGCGGTGGTGGTGGGAGGCGGGAGTTCCTTGGTGATAGGATGGGACTGGAGAAGGCCGACCATGTAGGAGTTCTGAGTGTGAATGAAGCAGGTGAAACAAGCTGCATTGGGTAGACAGCTACCCATGAATCCCAACTTAAGGGTTCTTTAAGTCAGATTTCTCAATCTCAGCACTATTGACACTTTGGGTGGAGAAATTCTTTGTGTGTGGCTGTCTGTGCACATAGGATGTTAAGCAGCACCCCTGGCCTCTACCAACTAGATGCAAGAGCATCCCCAAGTCATGACAATGTCTCTAGACATTGCTAAACACTCCCTCTCCACCTTCCAGAACTCCGCGGAGTCTCAGAGCTGGTTTTTTAATCGTTACCCTGCTCTGTGTTGTTGGTGGGACTCTCAACCTGAGAAATTCTTTGTGTGTGGCTGTTTGTGCACATAGGATGTTAAGCAGCACCCCTGACCTCTACCAACTAGATGCAAGAGCATCCCCAAGTCATGACAATGTCTCTAGACATTGCTAAACACCCCCTTGGGGGCAAAATCACTCCAAGCTGACAAACACTTCTGTAAAGACTTTGAAAGGCAGCTTGGTCCTTAAGCAAGAGATGGTTTTACATAGCTGTAAGGAACTATACATTTTTTTTTTTTTTCGGAACCATGCAGTCAACCAGCAGGAAGACTTGGTTTTGGTAAATGGATTGCTGGTTTACCTTCCAATATTAAATGTATAGCAGGGTAGTAACACTGATGTATTAACCATGGCTCACTTTAATCAATAGACTATCAGAAATAATAAGGTCTCATCATCTTCCAAGGCCTTACCTGTCAATCAAAATGATTACCTGCCCTCAGGAAAGGGGATGAAGCAATGCAGGCCACAGGTTAAGGCTCCAAAAGACCACTCGAAGTTGTGTGAGAGTTGGATGTCAGCTAAAGTACCTATTTCTAAATTAGTCTAACTGCTGGATAAAACTAGGACAATCCAAACTCTAGCCTGAGGTTTATTTGAGCCAGCACCACTTGCCTCTGGCAGGATCCTTAAATTCGTTTGTGTCAGCTTCATAGCTTGTATAGCCAGCCCTGGGAGTCTCCTTCCAAATGACCACACTGAAGGCAAAGAGAGGGAGAAGGAGAGGGAAAGGAGGTGTGAAGTGGGGAGAGTTTTTCCTGCTCCACTGAAGCCGTCAAGCACACAGTGGTGCTGTGTATCTCCCTGGGGAAGCCTTCACCCCAGATTAAGGGAAGCACCATAGTACCCCATTGCCCTTATTCCTCTCAGACTGGACCACACTGGCGTCATCAAGGGGGTGAGGTGCCCAAGGCCCTCTCACCACTAGTAACAGTGCAGGATGGGCTCTGTGCCCCACCTCCCCCATACCATGAACCTTCATTCTGGCCCTGAAACCTCTGTTCCAAGGATGTTAGGTTCCATGAAAGATGAAAAAATGAGCCCCAAGTGGTGGTTCTTCCTAGTGTAAGTTAGGAAAAAAAATTAAAGTTTTGGTGGGTTATTAAGTACTTTATTCAGTACTTCCTGATTTATAGTTTTTTTCATTCTTTTCCCCCTTATTATCCATTTTGTCTCAGGGCCATTGCTATTACTTGTGACTTGAAAGAGTAAAGGCATGACTTGTGTGGTTTACACATGTCAAAGTTTAGGGCTATATTGGTGGTGGTGTTGGGGCAATTAATAAATCTCCATCTGGGTGATTCTATGAGATCAAAGTTTGGTCCTGGAGTCACTGAAAGTTTGCATCTCAGCTTCACTTATGAGCAGTGGGACCTTAGCTAAGTGAGAACTTCTTTCATGCCTCATCTGTGTAATGGGGATAATACTACCCACTTCTTGGAGGATTAAGTGTGATAGCATCTTAAGAGCATTTAGCATGATGTTTGGCATGATTTATAAATAAACTAGAAGCCCGGTGCACGAAATTCATGCATGGGTATGGTCCCTAGACCTGGCCTGCGATCAGAGCCATCTTACCTAGCTGCCCACAGCTGGCCCGCCCCCACCGCCATCCACCCCTGGTTCCCTATTCACCATCGGGTGATTGGAGCCTGACGGCCAGGGTAGGGACCAAGAGGTCAGTTGTTCCCGCTTACTCGTCAGCCCTTCCCCCCGCCACCACCCACCCGTTCCCTGTTTTCCATTGGGCAATCAGAGCCTGACAGCCAGGGGAAGGGACTGAGAGGTGGTCAGTGTGCCTCATAGTGATTGGTCGAGCAGTCGTTCTGGTTGTTCCGCCATTAGGGTCAATTTGCATACTACCCTTTTATAATATAGGATAGAGGCCTGGTGCATGGGTGGGGGTCCCTGCTGGGGGGCGGGGCCAGCCAGGGTGAGGGGCCACGGTCCTTCTGATCTCTGGTCGTTCTGGTCGTTCCGCCATTTCAGTCTCTGGGCTTTTATTATATAGGATATGCAAAGAAGAAGTGTCACAGGAACACAATAACGTATCATTTCAAGGGTCAGCATAGTTTTCAGCCCCAAGAGTTGCCAGTGGGATTTCATGAGTCACTGGACATCACTGGCAGACCTAAGGAGAACGGTTAAGTGGGGCAGAGACTGAAATTTTGTCTGGCTGAAGTGGACTGTGAGGTTGAGGCACCAAATCTGTTATCCAATACTGCTCTAGGTGTTTGTTGTGGACCATCTATGTGACAGACACATGGAGGTGACAGATACATGGAGGATGCTGTAGGGGTAAAGCAAAGTCCCTCTTCTCAGAAATATTATTTTCTAGAGTAGATGATAAACAAGTGCAAGGCTAAGTAAACAAATACTTGAGAGGTCTATGATGGAAATGAACAATGGATGAAGTGATAGAGGATGGGTGGGTGGGAACCTAGTTTAGACAAGGTGATCAGGAAGACTGAGGGGGTGGCATTTCAGCTGAGAGAAGGATAAGCTAAAGCTGGCAGTACAGATGGGCAGAGCATTTAATGTGGTGGGAAACCCCAGTGAAAATGCCCTGAGGCTAGAGGAGTAAGTAGATATTGGCTACTAACAGTTGCTTCAACCTGTGGGTAGTGAGTACTGAGGAGCCAAAATGGGGGAAAGGCTGCCCCCCAGGGATGCAGAAATGGTCGTAAGTTTGACTCAGGTAGTCTTCAAAGGTGCAGCGACCAATGATAGTTGGAGTCTCAAATATTTTGTTTTGCATCTTAACCAGAACTTTGTGCTAATTTCCAAGTTCTGTCTAAAATTGAGGATCCAAATATCACCTCAAATAACTTTTCCTTCTCAGACTAAGGTGGAGAGGTCCAGGGCTGACAACCTCATTGGACATAGCAAAGAGAATCCACGATGAGGGCGATTATCGGCCCATTCTGAAGCTTTGCACACAGAAGAGGGAGAAGGCCCGGAGTTTCAAAATGACGTCGTGAGCAGACCGGGAATTCCACCAACATGGGTGAGAAGCACAAAAGGCCAAAGGCTGTGAGCTTTGTAAGGACCTCCAAGTAGTAGGTGTGGCTGGGATTAGCATTAACTTCCTCGTCAGTAAAACAGGGACAATAAAAATTCCCCGTCCTTACCATTCCCTACAGCAGGACACCTTACAGATAGAGAAAGCGTTTAAGTTCAGTGAAAGTCCTTATTCAAGAATTGCAGGGTCTCGGCAGGGAACACTCGGTGCGGGACAAGGCTCCATCCGGAGGAAGCAGCCCATCCAGTACCGCAAAGTGCAGGACAATGTTTAGGACAGCGGGGCCTAAACTTGTTATTCCTGGGCGTCCGCAGGTCTAGGGAGATTCAATGGGCGCGGGGGTCCCATGTGCGTTTCTCTTGGGACTGAGGCTAGAGAAGTCACTTCCAAGCGGATATCTCCATAAGAGCGACTCCCAGCCCTAAGGTCTCGTCCACAGCCACGCTGTCACTGCTGGGAAAAACAACAGGTTAGGCGGAACACCCCCTCCTCAGAAACACAAGAAGACACAAAATCCTCTACGATTCTCCCAACTATTCCCGCCACACTGGCCAATGCGCCTAAATTGGTAGCCGGGATTTGCGTGCCCTTGGAGGAGCATTGTGGGGCTGGTAGTCCAGGCTCAGGCGCGGCTCGAGACTTCAAAAGCCACAGAACTACATTTCCCAGGAAGCTCCGCGCGCGCGCCGTTCGTGCGCGTGACGACTAGACTTCCGGTAGAACCTGGGGCGGGACCGTGGCTGAGGCTGGAGCTAAGCATCGGGATGCAGCGTCCTGGGCCCTTCAGCACCCTCTACGGGCGGGTCCTGGCCCGGCTGCCCGG
>NW_005372025.1:57201-62612 GCF_000412655.1 Myotis brandtii | reverse complement strand
CTCCCACGTGCAGCCGCCAGTGTGCGCTCGTTCCGGGACCGGCGCCGCGGGCCAAACCAGCCCCAACGTCAGGGAAGCCAATAGTGCCTTCCCAGCCCCCTCCACGATGTCCAAGGCTGAGGAGGCCAAGAAGCTTGCGGGCCACGCGGCGGTGGAGAATCACGTGAGGGTGAGCAGCTCGGGCCGCGGGCTGGGCTCCTGGTGGGCTCCGCTGGAGCGCCCTTGTTCCTGGAAGGGCGTGGGCTGGGTGAGCGGGGAGAGGGTTACTTCCCGGGGTTACTTCCCTGCTCCTTAAAGGCCGTTTTGATGTGGGGTCTGCTGGGGGCGAGCTTCCCAAAGACTCTTTGTGTGGCCCGACAACAGGTTTGCAAAGCGGAGCCTGGGTGGTGTCTGATGTTGAGTGGGGCTGGAAGAGACTTACTTGCCCTCTGGTTTCCTTTCCAACAAAGGGAAACTGACGAGTTCTGGGCTGCTGAGAGGTCTTCTCTTCACTTCCCAGGGAAGCCGGTGGAGAACTGGCTTGAAAATTGCCTTGACATTTGACTCCAAGCAGGTTTTAGCTCGGTGCCCCCGCCCCTGAGTGTACTCCCCAGAGGGCAGGGGAGATGGAGTCGGAGGGGAAGACCTGAGCGTTAAACGCCCCTTCGACAGGGCAGGGGGACACTCGAAGCCTGGAGGATGCTGTTCCGAGGTGTTCAGCTGTTAGTGGTGAGGTCCTGCCCCACTTGTTTGTTAAGCGGGTGTGATTCTTGCTGTTAGTGGTCTTTTGACCCGAGTGGATTTGTTGTTGCCTATCAAGTTAATTATCTTAATACTAATATTTGGGTAGCCAAGTGGAGTATCTTTGTCCTTAGGTGGAGTTTCTTAGACTTTACTGGCTTTTTGTCTTTTCTACTTAAAAAATGGTATCATCTTCTAATGCTAGTGCTTGAGAATATATTAGCTTACCAAGTTATTTTGCATAGACAGATGATGTTTGATCCGCACACAGCCTGTTTAACGGGAGGGGCCAGTGCAATAAGCTGGCTCAGCATGTTCCATAGAAGGATGGTCAGGGATCCTCCAGAACCTAGTGACTCCTGTTAGGTGGTACCTTTCCACCAGGTCCACAGCTGCCCTGTCCTGGTGTCACTTGTTACAAGTCTGGTTAGCAATAGGATTTTCTATGGGAATTCACAGAGTTAATGTAAAATGTGTACTTTGGCTCTATTTTTGGGATTCAGTGTCTCAGCTGCAAAATTGGGACAATAAGCTGAGATTTCAAAATGCCTGGATAAAGTGAATAGCTAATGGACAGGTAAATAAAACGAAATTGATACAGTTAGAAAAGTCCCCTATCTTAGTTTTCCTGTTAATCTGTTTGCATTAGTATTTGGTGGCGCATGTCTTCCTGACCTTTGTTTTATAATTATGTATTTGCTTAAATAAAATTTGTAAGCCCCCATCCCAGGCTAAAGCCCCCAAACACTAGATTCCAGCTATATTATTCCAAAAGTTGCAAGGTAATCCTGTGGAGATCTCCACTGGACTTTTGGGGACACCTCACCCAATGTCAGTGGCACTTTCCTACCAGCATTCTTTCCTGAGATGCCAACACTACTTGAATTTTGTATTTTTTGCTGTTTAATGGTGATTTATTCTTTCCTTTGTTTACCAGGTATTTATTGAGTGCCCAGCAGTGTCAGACAGTTGGTGTGGTTACCAGAAGTGTGGTTAGAGGTGGGAGGAGAAGAGTCTGGTCCTGGATACTTTGCAAGTGGGATAACTAATTCAAATGCACATTTATTGTGCATATCCATGTACTTAATTGTCATATACTTAATTGCTCTCTCCAGGGGGTATCCTTTACTCCATTTAAGGCCATGTTGTCCTCTAGCATTTTGTGACTTGGATTCCTTTGCTCACAGGTGTAAGATTATCAGGGTAGGTTATATGCTAAGTCCTATCCATCTTTGGAATGTTCTTAGAACTGACCTTTTCCTTTGACCTACCAGCCCCATTTAGGCTCTGCCCAGGGCCAGATGATAGTGGTTGCCCTTATCTTCTCCCCTCTATCAGTCTCCCAGCATTATCTTCTGAAGCTCTCAACTGCTCTTGTCACAGTAGCCCTCATGGGGCTTCATCCTGACCTCCATGTGGCACACCTGGAGAATCTATTGTAAGTTAGGTACTCAGCCAGGTGGGAAGGATCCATAGACAAGAGACTGGTCCTTGTCCTCAATTCCACCATCTTGCTTACTTCTATGCTTCCTTCCCCCCATGTACCAGAATATTGGAAAAGTCAGAATACTGGCATATAGGGTATGTTTTAACTTCGTTACCCTTGACCTAGAATGCTCTTTCTTGTCCTCTGCTGCTGCAACCTTTGAGGCGGGGTTCAGGATCTGAAGGAGGGGCCGACACACAAATGAAAATACTATACAAGAAATATGAATTTACAAGGTCTTGGGGGCCAGGTGGAACCTCTTTCTTGAAGAGACACACTTACTTCTGGCCTGGTTCGTTTTATTTACTTGAATACACATTTGCCCTTTAGCAATTCATACAGGCATATCAAAGGTGAAGTTTGGTAAACAGTAAAAGGATTATCAGGTTAGGAAATTGCCTTGAACCACCACTATCTCAACACGAACAATTGGTGCTTAGCACAATCGGTGCTTAGCGAACAAGGTGCTTAGCGTCAGCCCTGCTAAAGCCCAAGGTCCATTGGCCTTCTGTGTTCCTTGGTGCACTCTCATGACAGTATTGGCAAGCAGTGGCTTCCCGCACTCTGCCTTTATGTTAAAATCACGTGCGTCCTTCAGGATTTGCTGCAAAGGCTATTTCTTTCTTTCAGTTTTTTCTTAGCCTCATAATGGGAGGGCATATTGTCTTTGATTTTGTAGCACTTTATATCTCTTAGGTGCCTTATGCAGGTGTCTTATGTTCTGGTCATCTCTGTGTTTGTGTCTCCGCAATTCATACAGGCATATCAAAGGTGAAGTTTGGTAAACAGTAAAAGGATTATCAGGTTAGGAAATTGCGTTGAACCACCACTATCTCAACACGAACAATTGGCGCTTAGCACAATCTGTGCTTAGCGAACAAGGTGCTTAGCATCAGCCCTGCTAAAGCCCAAGGTCCATTGGCCTTCTGTGTTCCTTGGTGCACTCTCATGACAGTATTGGCAAGCAGTGGCTTCCCACACTCTGCCTTTATGTTAAAATCATGTGCGTCCTTCAGGATTTGCTGCAAAGGCTATTTCTTCCTTTCAGTTTTTCCTTAGCCTCATAATGGAGGGCATATTGTCTTTGATTTTGTAGCACTTTATATCTCTTAGGTGCCTTATGCAGGTGTCTTATGTTCTGGTCATCTCTGTGTTTGTGTCTCCCAGTCCCGAAAAGGTTATGCTCCTTATCTTCATGCAGTGTTGGTACAGCGGGGCCTTCCTAGTAAATGTTCAATGAATTGCCGAAACCGGTTTGGCTCAGTGGATAGAGCGTCAGCCTGCGGACTGAAAGGTCCCAGGTTCGATTCTGGTCAAGGGCATGTACCTGGGTTGCGGGCACGTGTTCTCTTGGTGTTCCAATGTGGTAACCATCTCCACATCTGGATGGATGGAGAACTTGGAGATAGCCACCCTGAACTCAGATCTGCCAGTTTCTGGGATTATAGCCACCCCTGGTGGGAAGTCACCCAAGCCTGGAATAGAAAATTCTGCAAGCCGGCCTTTTTCAAAAAGAGCCCCCAGTTTGTCTCTAGCTTATAAAAGTAGCCAAGCAGAGCCAGCCCCTGAGCCTGTTCAGAGGACCTTCCTTTCCTCTGTGCTGTCTCCTTTGAGCTCGAGCATAAGCTTGATAAAATCTGTCTGGAAATGTCTGTGGGGTATTCTCTCCATTTCTGGTGGAGAACCCAAGAACCCCAAGGAGGAGTCTCCACTGATTGATTGGTTGTTGCCAGGGTAGGGGGTCATCATTCAATGCTGCTGGTCCTGAGGTCAGCTGTAGTGTCACTTGTCTAGTTTTGCTGCTTTTCTAGGTGTGGACCTGAAATACAATTGAGCCATTTTGCCTTAGCCCCAGGAAGTTGCTGAAGAACTGAGCTCCATATTAGTTCCTGAGTGTTTGGGCCCTGACCTTGTGCTGTTTGTGGTTTAACTGTCCTCGGCTGGGCCCCAGCTCTGCCCCTGCTCCTAGGCACCTTCCCCTTTGTTAAGACGGCAGGCTCAGAAGTGATGTCTGTTTCTTGTCCATTGCATTCAGGAAATGCGCTACATCTTTACAAGGCCTTCCTATTGCAGAGGAAGACTTTTTCTCATGTTCCTAATTAAGCCATGCTTTGCAGATTCTCTGAGTCAGGCTTGCATCACCTGGACAGAAGCTGATACAATTTGCTCTTCTGTCAACTCTGGGGGAGCTCTAGATTGTGGGCTGGATATGTCCCTCTGGTTCCTTGTGTTGCTACCAAAGTAAGGTATCTGTAGTCAGTTCCCTGCCTTCTAGATGTTAAGCTTTTATGAAAAGGCACTGAAGCCAGAAACCTTGACTTATTAATGCTTAGAGCTGGCCCAGGGGTTGGTCAGGGATCTTTCAGTGCTCGATCATCTGCTGACCACTATTAGGACAACTTAAGTTGCTGTACATTGAAAGTGAGCCAAGCCTTTTGTCTGACAGGATATAGGGAGGGTTAACTATTAGACAACAGGCCCACAATGGAGTCACATATGCTAAGCCCCACGTCACCAAACCAAGACTTAATGACAGTTTTGGCTCTCCCAGAAATGGAATCTTAATCCAGTCAATCAGCCGGATAGAAACTGCCATCCCTTAGAGCAGTGGTTCTCAACCTTCCTAATGCCGAGACCCTTTAATACAGGTCCTCATGTTGTGGTGACCCCCAATTTCATTGTTACATTTTGAACATAATTAAAGCATAGTGATTAATCACAAAAACAGTATGTAATTATATATGTGTTTTCCGATGGTCTTAGGCAACCCCTGTGAAAGGGTCATTCGACCCCCAAAGGGGTCTTGACCCACAGGTTGAGAACCGCTGCCTTAGAGGGAAGTCTGAAAGCCTTTCATTTTGTACAGTTCCGGGGAGCTCCTCTCTGCTAGA
This sequence comes from Myotis brandtii, assembly GCF_000412655.1. NCBI lineage: Eukaryota > Metazoa > Chordata > Mammalia > Chiroptera > Vespertilionidae > Myotis > Myotis brandtii. Next base: position 57,515 of record NW_005372025.1, on the reverse strand, counting down.
TTGGATGCTGCCCAATTTGAATCAATTTTTGCTAAAATCAACTCTTGACATTTGTAAACTTGCTCAGTGTATCTTTCATCAGGAGGAGATGGTGGTATCAGTGTCAGAGATGAAAGGAGGAGGGCTGTGCTGATAAACTGCCCCTGGGCACTGTAATAAAGAAAGACCAGGTTTTATGTTCAGTGGTTATCCTATCTAATAAAAGACAAATAGGGTAATTAACCGTACCTCCGATACGCTTCCCATTGGCTAATCAGGGCGATATGCAAATTAACTGCCAACCAAGATGGCAGCCGGCAGCTACGCAGCTGAAG
>NW_005372025.1:47747-56375 GCF_000412655.1 Myotis brandtii | reverse complement strand
GCACAAATTTTTGTGCACCGGGCCTCTAGTGTTTCTATAAAATGGGCACAGTACTTGTCTTGTACTCTCATTGGAACATTATTATTAATGTTCATAATAATTTTATTGCTCTAGGAAGCAGGCTGGAGAGGGAATAAAAGATGGTATTAGTAAGTTTTGGTTTTTTTCTTTACTTTTTTTGTCAGAATAACCAAGTGCTGGGAATTGGAAGTGGTTCTACAATTGTCCATGCTGTGCAGCGAATAGGTATGTCCTTGGGCTGTTTCCTGTATGTTTTGTCGGGTATGGATGATGTGGGGTGGTAGAAGCTGGGGGCAGGATTGGGGCATAGAAAACACCTGCTGGGTATGGCTCCAGCACTGTGGAGCTGCTTGTCTGTCAGCTGTGTGTTCCTGCTTTTCCCTGAGAGAGAGATTCTTGGGTCTCTTCAGCCATGTTTGGGGGTTGCCTTAGCTTTGTTTACACAGCTGGAGGAGAGGAGCAGACTTAGAGTGAAGTCTCAAAAGAATTTTATCTTCATTGTGTGTGTGTGTGTGTGTGTGTGTGTGTGTGTGTTTGGTCTCAGGGACCCTGAAGCAAGCTCTCTGACCCTCAGACAATCTCAGGCAAACAAATTAAGGTCAGTGCAGGCTTGACTCTGAAGTGAATGGGAGGTGCCTGCAGTTGCGGCCTGGTTCCCGCAGGTGCTGGCTTTTTCTGATTAGGGTGTCTGTGCTTAGGAAGGAGCAGGAATTCCCAGCCCCTGTGGCTGCTCCACAGGTTTTACTGCCCTGCTTTTGTTTGTAAGAACAAGCCCAGAGGAGAGGCTTGCTAGAGTGCTGGCCTCTTGTAGTTCCAGGGGCAAAGTGCTCAGGAGGCAGAGTCCAGCACCACTCTGTCTGTAAGGAGTGGCTGTGGTGCTGGTGTGTTGGCTTCTGGAAGCTGCCTCATGGGCCAAACAGGGGCTGTAACGTTGTACATCCTTGTGCCTTAGCACTGAGTGTGTGGAGGATTTTAAGTTCAAGAATTAACTGTGGGTTTCGTAATAGTGACATCTAAACCTCACAAGATGCAACCCATTGATGAAAAAAACTTAAGCTTTAACAAGACAGTGTTTTTCTTAATACCTTTTTTAAAAAGTCAAGTTTTCCTGAAGGGCACAATCCCCAAATACATGAATAAACCCACTCTAACAACCCTCTGGGGTCTACAAATGACATTATATTTTGTATTAAATGTGAAAATTGACCTCTAGCTTTTCCCTGTAAAAGGCAGTATAGGGAAGTATTTAAGACTGAAGCTAGACTGCCAGGGGTCATATTCCAGTTCTGCCACTTGTTAGCTGTGTAACTACCCAGATACTCTACCTCTCTGTGCCAGTCTCCTCTTCTGTAAAATGGAGGTAATAATTGTACCTTTCCTTTGGGTTATAACTGACCTTTAGGATTAAAAGAGTTCCCAGGTACACAGTTCCTTGACTATTGCCAGGCACATAATAGCAGACACTGGCGTTGCTCTTCCATAGTTAGTACTCACTGCCTTAGGCTTTCTACTGTCCCTGTCCTGTGATGTGTGAGGTATGTTCATCAACTTTGTCAAAAAGGGGGGGACATGGTATGAAAGGCAGACTTTCCTTTTCTGTTGGATTTGAGCGAATGTGTCCAAGACAAGAAAAGTGAAGTGAGAGAGTGAAGACCCACTGACATGGTTTCTCTCTCCGCAGCTGAAAGAGTGAAGCAGGAGAACCTGAACCTCGTCTGTGTTCCCACGTCCTTCCAGGTGGGCCTGCTTTCATTCTGCATCTGAGTGGCTGCCGAATCTTCCGGGTCCCTGAGCACATGGAGGTTTGGCTGTGGGGTGTGCACCAGGGTAGTTCCCTGTGAGAGGGCCGGGAGCAGGAGAGTGTGTTTACTGAAATCATGTGTGTGGTTATGTAGCTTGCTCTCTACCAAGCCTTGCCAACCTTTGTGGAGGTGCTGACCGAAGAGCAGAAGACACAAAAGGAACAACATGAATGTACACAAGACACTGTTCTCCAGGCGACCTTTCCTTGTTGATAATTGTCTCCTCAGCTGTGTCTAATTTGTTAATTCCTGTGCCCCATCTTTAAACAAAGTAAACCAAACAACAAAGAGACACAAAACAAAAATCAACAGAGACACTCTATGTACAGTATTTATAGGTGTGCACAACCAACAGTCAAGAACTTCACACCATGGTCCTTGTCTGTCCAGCCAGAGAAACCTCTTCCATAGTTAGTACTTACTGCCTTAGGCTTTCTACTGTCCCTGTCCTGTGATGTGTGAGGTATGTTCATCAACTTTGTCAAAAAGGGGGGACATGGTATGAAAGGCAGACAAATGCCCTGCGTTTAAAACTGACCGAAGCAGAACAATGTCTCTTGTCCCAGAGTGGATCAGACTAAGAGCTTGGAAACCAGGCAAGGACACTGGAGGTCACTTGCCACCAAAGCTGATCAGGCTCGCCCAGCCAAGAGGCAGTAAAATGCCTCCCATGCAATACACAGTACTGCAATACACAGTACATGCTTCCTTGCAAGGAAGCCCAGATGAGAGGCAGCAAGTGCTTCTCGTGTCATACGAAATGCCTGATTCCTCCTATAAAAATGCTTGATTCAACTTAGGTCTCAGGTGAGACGGGGTTGTTGAGGCTGCGGCTGGGACTCTGAACAGGAAAATTCCTGGCAGCGCTTCAGACAGGGTTTCCTGTCTAGACCCTGTCAGGAGCCTTCGGGGTTTCTTCAGCTATTGCTCCAGCCCCGTTAGCTGTTCTCTTAGGGCCGTGGTCGGCAAACTATGGCTGGGGAGCCACATGCGGGTCTTTGGCCCCTTGAGTGTGGCTCTTCCTAAGCCTTAGGAGTACCCTAATTAAGTTAATAACAATGTACCTACCTATATAGTTTAAGTTTAAAAAATTTGGCTCTCAAAAGAAATTTCAATCGTTGTACTGTTGATATTTGGCTCTGTTGACTAATGAGTTTGCTGACCACTGCCCTAGAGGAATCTGGCTTACGTTCCTTCATGGTTGCCAGAATATGTAACCAGACAATCAATGGGTCCATGCTGTGTGTCACTACTTGAGCCAATTAAGCAGAGACAGGGTTGAATCATATATGAGTGTTTATTCCAATACTGGTGACAGTAAGGGAGAGCAGCAAGTCATCCAAATAATCTGCTCTGTAGCCCCCTATAAGCCAGCTGCTTATATAGGGCAGGACAAAGATTACATGGAGAAGTAGGGATTACAGCAGTGGTTCTCAACCTTCTGGCCCTTTAAATACAGTTCCTCATGTTGTGACCCAACCATAAAATTATTTTTGTTGCTACTTCATAACTGTAATGTTGCTACTGTTATGAATCGTAATGTAAATATCTGATATGCAGGATGGTCTTAGGCAACCTCTGTGAAAGGGTCGTTCGACCTCTAAAGGGGTCCCGACCCATAGGTTGAGAACCGCTGGATTACAGGTATGAGGAAGTTGGGATTACAGGCATGGGGAAGTAGGCAATGTGGACTGGGGTGGGACTCCGTTGTTTGGGCAACAAGGTTGTCAATCTTTCCACGATAATAGGCAGTTCTTGAATGAGAATGGACAGCATTCCAAGGTTGACTCCCAGGTCCTGGGAGCGTACAACCTCCAGCCATAGCCACTTTAAAATGTCCTTTCTTTAACCAGAATAAGGCAATCATGGTTAATAGAGTATGATTAATATTTCCTATAACCATAATTAGTCCCCAGTATTCTATTTTTGCTCCTAACGTAAGAACCCTCTCTCCAAATAAGGTACACTCTGAGGTATGGGTCGCTAGAATGTAACATACCTTTCTTTGGGGGAGCACAGTTCCATCCCTAACACTCAGACCATTTGTGAGCATGACTTCTCTCTGTGTGCAGGGTACTTGCATGGGCCTCCAGTTGAGATGGGAGAAGGGAGGGTTGGAGGATTTGCTGATGGGAACATGCTCAGAGGCTCCTAGCCCAGAGGATCTGAGGTTGTAGTAAGGGTCTTCCATATGTGAATGGGGTGCACACTGTTTACAAAAAGTACAGATCCTATGCTCATGTATTGCTTATTATCTGGGGAAATAAGAGTGGGTGTGGGGCAGGGGCGTTAGCCGCAGGCCTCCCAGCTACACAACATAGATAGCACTTACCTCCCGGCCCTCTCTCGTGCTGGACTCTGGACTGGTGCAGGGGTGGTGAGGAAGCAGAGTCAGTTGAACATAGTGATTATTGAGGGTGTATATATTTTTATCAGGGATATGAGGCTCCCTGTGTATGCATGCAAGGTGTTATTCACTGTCTCCAGAGTCCTAGTGTTGTGCCTGGCTCTTCGGCACTCTACAAGTGTTTGTTGGGTGAATTTATGTGTGTCATTTGTCACAAATATATAGTAGAGAAGAAGTAGAGATATGTGTCTTTTAGAAGCAGGAGAGAGCCCACTTTTTGCCAAGGGGTTGGGGAAGGCTTCCTAGAAAGGCCGGTCTTTGAATTGGACATGAGGTTGGAGTCTGGGAGAGGGCAGGGCATTTTAGGCAGAGGAGGAATGCCAAGAGCACGAAGACTCCTTTTAAGTTGCTACTGTTTATACATTATTAGTAGCATATTATTTTGTAAGGTAACTTCATCCATTTATAAGCAGGATTGTCCTCCTTTTTTTCTTCTATCATTCTCTCCACTTCCCTTCTCTTCTAACCCATTCCTAGTGCCTACGCAGGTCAGGAAGCAGGAGACAGAAATCCTGGTCCTTGGTCTGTCCTTAACTTATCACTGTGTGACCTCCCTGGGCTTACACTAAATGCCTCCTCTTGGATTGAACTCAAAAGGATCAGTTATTTACTCAGCTGTGGCTCAATGTGGCGCTAACTGCTGTAGGGTAACAAGGTGTTTGAAATGTGTTCTTTCCTACTCGGCTGCAGCCTAGATGGACAGACAGGACATCTTCATCAAATAGTACCACAGTCAAGTGGTGCTTTGAACTTAAGAAAAGTTAAATAAATGATATATTTACATGGGACTTTTCCCCTAGGGATCGTGATAGAACATTTTTCTTGCATCCATTTTTCATGAAATATATTTGAATACAGTTTGGTACTGTTTCTAAAGTATATAAAATTAATAGGAAATCAGTACATCACACTTTTATTTGCATGATAAACTATTACCTGAACTATATGCAGTTCTTGTCATTTTTCTAACTATCTGTAGTAAGTACTTGTTGCTATGGTACAAATTACCCCCAAACTTAGCAGTTCAAGCAACTAACATTTATTATTTTGTAGTTTTCAAAAGTCAGGAATCTAGATGGTTTGGTTGGGTGGAATCTGGATGGTTCTGGCTTCAGATCTGTCGTGAGGTTGCAGTCGAGTTGTTGGTCAGGGTTGCAGTCATCTCAAGACAACATGGTTGAAGGATCTGCTTCCAGGCTCAGTCACATGGGGGTTTGCAGGCCTCAGTTCTCCATAGGCTGTTGGGTAGAAGGCCTGTGCCCAGGGCTGTCTCAGTGTCTTAAGGACATAGCAGTTGGTTCCCCAGAGTGTGTTATAAGAGAGGGAAGGAAGGAGAGGAGGGAAGGAGAAAAGGAGGCTTGAGCATGTCACACCCCTAGCCCCCTTTGCCTACCCCACTGTGTAACTCTGTATAAACTTGCCTCAGCAGTGTCATGCCATCTCCCCTGCTGTGTGGCATTGGTCACACAGACCAGCCCTGGGACATTGTGGTCAGGAGTTATCCAACGGCTTGAATACCAAGAGGGGGTAATTGGGGGTCATCTTGGAGGCTGCCTTCTAGGTATTCCCAATGTGTTTATAGTCTCGAGTTCTGGAACTAGGGGATTTCTCCAGTACTACTTTGGAGAAATCTAGGTACTTGGAAATAATTAAGCAATGCCATTTTTATTATTGTTTTCTCCCATCATTATATGTTTCTCTGTAATTAGAATAAAAATCACCCTAGCTGGTTTGGTGTAGTGGATAGAGCGTTAGCCTGTGGACTGAAGGGTCCTGGGTTCGATTCCAGTCAAGAGCACATGCCTGGGTTGCGGGCTCGATTCCCAGTGAGGGACATGCCGGCGGCAGCCGATCAATGATTCTCTCTCATCATTGATGTTTCCATCTCTCTCTCCCTTTCCCTTCCTTTCTGAAATCAATAAAAATATATTTTTTAAAAAATCATATTTTGTTTTTTTTTAAATTTCATTTTTTTCAGTCAGTATTTTATTTTAGCCTTTTATTATGGAAAACTTCAGAAAGGCTAAAGAACAATATAATGAATTTCCATGTACCCATTACTCAGTTTGAACAATTAGCAGTTCATGGCCTGTTTACATCTGTACCCCATTCTGCTCCACCTTGATTATTTTGAAACATCCCAGTCATAGTGTCAATTCATTGTATATATTTCATTATGTCTGTCTGAAAACTAGGAAGACTTTTAAACATCTGAACAATACTTTGAAATGTAACAGTAATCTTTAATAGCATCAAATATAAATCCAGGGTTCAAAATTCCCCTCTTGTCTTATCCTTAAAAATATTTTTTACAGTTTGAACCAGGATCCAAATGAAGTCCACATATTGCAAATTCCAGGGTCTTTGTAGTTTATTCTTAAATTTTGGATGTGAAGATTTATGTTGGTCATTTCATCCATCCCCATCTTCTTATAGATGAGAAAATTTGCCAGGGCTTATGTAGCTGGTTTATTTAAGATTAGACCCTAGACCTGATTCTTAATCTCAGGTGCTTTTCACTTTAAGCAGAAAATATTTTCAAGGCATGCCTTTGAAAGAAACTTTCCATCCTTTGGTTCGTTTGCAGGTTGTGAGCAATGACATGAACTTGAGACCTCCTGGACTTGGGTGGTCGAAGTTCATGTGCAGTTATTCCAGCTGTGAGTCCTGCTCAGGGCCGTGTGGTGGCGGCCAGCACTACTCTTCGCTTGGTCAGCCTCTTAAAGGTTAACCATGGTCATGTCTATAAAGTCAGTGGTGCTGATTTTTCCCACAAACCTCCTGAATCTCTCCCAGGCTGGCCTTTCAATTTGCCGAGCTCATCACTTAGCCATTCCAGAAGTCCTACCTTTATGTACTCCTCCAAGGATATGTTCTTTGCTTATTTTTACTCAATAGTATAGCTTGGGAATCACTTCATATCGATTCTTAGTCATCTTTAGTCTTTTTTCCACATTGTTGGATTTTCATTTTTATTTTATTTATTTATAAACATATTTTTATGATTTCAGAGAGGAAGGAAGAGGAAGAGAGAGAAACACCAATGATGAGAATCACTGGTCAGTTGCCTCCTGCATGCCCCTTACTGGGGATCGAGCCAGCAACCCAGTGATGTGTCCTGACTGGGAATCGAACCCTGACCTCCTGGTTCATAGGTTGATGTTCAATCACTGAGCCACACCACTGTTAGAGTTTAAAGCATTTTTTTCTAATATTTTTATAGATTTGGTTCTTATTTTAGGAAGTTTTTAAAAATACTCCATTGCTTTAGGAGGCATTGTCTTCAATAGCAGGCCATTGAAAAAGAGCTGTGAGCTGGCACTGGACTGAGGCTCAGTGCTGGGTTGCCTCCTTCTAGCTCTAGGATGAAGTAGCTTAGCTTTGCCTTTCATGGATCTAGATCGCCTATCTCCTGGTGAGCCAAGTTTGGATTTGATTTGGGAGGGAGCCTCAGTCAGGACTCAGTATTCAACACTGAAATCCAACAGAATTCTGCAAATCCTTGCCACATGCTCAAAGTAAGTGATCATGGGTGCTTTTCCCTGTCCTCCGCAGGCCCGACAGCTCATCCTGCAGTATGGCTTAACACTCAGTGACCTGGACCGACACCCGGAGGTAAGAGATGGGCTGCTCTGTCTTACTGTCTCCTTTTTTTGTGGCCGTTGCTTGTCTATGGGCTCAGGGTATCTGCCGTGTGTAGGAGAGAGGTCAGTTCATCATACCAGCTTTTCTCTGGAGACCTTGAGTATTAATCCTGGCTGAGGTCACAAGCAGAGCCGTGTTTGGTTTCCAGTACATTCCCTTTGGTTTAACTGTGAGAGCTCCGTTTGAGTGTGATGAAGAGGGTTAGATGAGCCCTGGCTGCACCCAGGGCTTCTTCCTTCAGTCCTTGGACAGATGTATGATAGTGAGCCAGCCCACGGGGCTTACCACCACGTGGAGAAGAGAAGTGATCGTCTGAGGTGCCATGCGCATGTGGAAATGGGTTACAGTGAGTTTTAAAGATGATTACACACCTAGGCAATCAGGAGGCTGAAGTTGAGAAGGTGAGTTGCATGCTCATAGTTAGCAGTTACTGAGCCCTTACTGAATACCAGATACTTTGCTTAGTGCTATACCAGTGGTAAGTTATTTAATCTCCAGTAGTCTTGAGGGTGGGTACCATTATGTACCCACCTTTTCCAAAGCTATGAAAAAGGCACAGAGAGGGCAAGCCTCTTGCCCAAGGCCATACTTTTTGTAAGTAGCAGAGCCTCAGTATGAATCATGTGCCTCTAGCTCTAGAGCAGTGGTTCTCAACCTTCTGGCCCTTTAAATACAGTTCCTCATGTTGTGATCCAACCATAAAATTATTTTCGTTGCTACTTCATAACTGTAGTGTTGCTACTGTTATGAATC